>NW_006159742.1:1212128-1257824 GCF_000334495.1 Tupaia belangeri chinensis | reverse complement strand
TTAGGTAATATAATATAATAATAAAAAAAAAGGTTGCAGGAAAAAAAATGCACATTTGATGACTGCAGTGAGCTGTATGGACACAGCTGGGTACTACTTTATAGCATGTTCATTATACTCACTGGGGTTTATGCCTAGGGTCAGATTTGGGTACATGTATAGGTATGTGTCAGCTGTGCTAGCTATTGGATATATTTAGACTAATTAAGTTCATTGGCAGAACAATTGAATGGGGGGAGCGGAAGGCATGGAGGGCAACCATGGATGCCAGGGACAATGGAGGAGGAAGATGGGACATAGCAGAGGGTGGGGGATGGGGAATCAGGGATGGCAAGACAAAGGGCAAGGTATGCAGGATGTAAGAATTGGAAAATTATTTGCTGAGAACATGTATGTTGATGTGCTTGATTGAACCAATGCACAGTGTATTTTGGATGGAAAATTCATTTGTGTGTTGTGATGGTGTATAGTGAATTAATGTAGATAATAAAAAATAATAAAAAAAATAAAAGAAAAAAAAGAAAAAAATGTAAAATGTTGCATGCTACCACATTTGGAAATTGTTGATTGCTTGTTTGTTTCCCCCAAAAGTTAACCATAAATTGACCTAGTTGTCATGGTGTGTATGCAGCTAAGTCACTGCTGCATAGGCTGGGACCACAGGGTAAGTACAGGTTCCAATCCTGATCCAACCAAAACGCTGGGCATGGTGGTGTGTGCCTACACTCCAAGCAACTTGGGAGGCTGAGGTAGGCAAAGCATTAACCCAGGCAAGTTCTATCTAATAAAGGAAGTCAGGAATAGTGGAGCATGCCTATAGTACCAGCTGAGAAAATGATCCAAGAGCATTGCAACAGTGAAACACTGTCTAAAATAAAATAATAAAGAAAATAAGTTAACAAATTTATCACACAGCTCAGCAATTTCACACCTAGAAATCTACCCAAGAGAAGTTACATGGGTCTACAGAAAGATTAACAGGTTATTTACAGCAGTATTATTCATAATACCTAAAAAAAAAAAAGTGGAAACAACCCAAAAGCCTATCAAACAGTATGCAGATGAACAAAATAAGGGGTATCTATACCAGGAATAGTATACAGCAATAAAAAATAACAAAATACTAATATATGCTATAATGTGGGCACCTTAGAAACATTATGCTCAGTAAAAGGAGCCAACATGAAAGACCATTTATTCTTCAGAGCCTTTCAAATGAAAACAACAAAAAGGACTAAGAAAGTATACAAATGGTTACCTGGTGTTGGAGGTAAGAAAGAGAAGTGATTGCAAATAGCCATGAAGAATACTGGGACTGCAACACCCTAACAGTTGGAGACCTCAACACCCCACTCTCTCCACTAAACAGATTATCAGGACAAAATATAAGCAAAGAGATACAGAATCTAAATGACATCATGAATCAAATGAACTTAACGTACATCTATAGAACCTTCCACTCAAAACCCACAAAATACACATTTTTCTCACCCCCAATGGAACTTTTTTTTTTTGGGGGAGAGGTTCTTGCTATAGGGCACATGCGCTCGCCAGACAGACAGAGACAGACAGAAAGTGAGAAATCACCCCCAGGGGGAATGGCCATGCCACAAACCCTTCTCCTCCATTCTCCTCCATTCTCCTCTCGGGATCTTGGGCACGCACGCACACGTGCCTGGTGTGAGTTTAAGCCACCAGGTCCAGGACACAAACCGCGGTTGACTACATGGGAGTCCAGAGACATAGCCATTACGCTAACTGCTGGTCCCCCCCAGTGGAACTTTTTCAAAGAATGGCAACATGATAGGGCAAAAAGCAAGCCTTTACAGATTTGAAGGTATCGAATCTATATCCACTATTTTCTTCAACCAAGATGAAATTAAACTTGGTATTAATCTCAGAGAAAAAAAAAAAAAAACACGAAAACACACAAACACATGGAAATTAAACAACCTACTCCTGAATGACTTCACAACTACTAAAGACATTAAGACTGCAATCAGGAGATTCATTTAAACCAATAAAAATGAGTACATGAGTTTCCATAATCTATGGGATACAACAAAAGCAGTCATAAGAGGGAAGTTCACAGTAATTAGTACACACAGAAAAAAGATGGGCCCAACAGATGGCATAATGATTACATCACTGAACTCCCATGTAGTCGACCGCAGCTTGAGTCCCAGACCCAGCAGATTAAAACTCCACTGGGCAAGTGTGTGTAAGTGCCCAAGTTCCCAAGAGGGGAATGGAGGAGAAGGGACTATGGCATGGCCATCCCCCTGGATAGTGAGTTTTCACTTTCTGTCACTCCCTGTCTCTCCGGCAAGTGCACATATCCTAGAGCAAAAATCTCTTAAAAAGAAAAAAAAAAAAAAGTGCCAAATGGACAACCTAACATCATGCCTCAGGGAACTGGAAAAACAACAACAAAGAAGGGAGAAAAGAAATAATAAGGATATGAGCAGAAATCAATGAAATAGAAAAGAACTATACAAATAATGTATGAAACAAAAGCTGGTTCTTTGAAAAGAACAACAAAATTGACACATCATTAGCTAGACTAAGAAGAAGAGAGAAAGGAACCAGATAAATCAAATTTGCAATGAAATAAGCAATATTACAATAGACATAAGAGAAATACAAAACATCATTGGAGAATATTGTGAGTGACTATATGCCAATGAACAAGAAAACCTGGATGAGATGGACAAATTCCTGGATACATGTAATCTACCAAGATTGAGTCAGGAGGACATAGAAAGTTCAAATAGGCTCATAAAAAGCAATGAGATTGAATCAGTAATAAATAACCTCCCAACAAAAAAAATCCTAGGACGCAATGGTTTTACTTCTGAATTCTACAAAATTTTTAAACAAGTTAACCCCTATTTTATTTATTTATTTATTTATTTTTTGCAGCACATATACTAAAATTGGAACGATACAGAGAAGATTAGCATGGCCCCTGTGCAAGGATGACATGCAGATCTGTGAAGCGTTCCCCTATTCTATTCAAATTGTTTCTAAAGATCCAAAAGGAAAGAACTCTCCCAAATTCATTTTATGAAGCCCTCATCACTCTCATTCCCAAAACAGATAATAAAATGACAAGAAAGAAAAACTAAAAATCAATATCTCTGATGAATAAACACACAAAAATTCTCAACAAAATACTAGCAAATCATATCCAACAACATATAAAAAAGATTACACATCATGACCAGGTAGGCTTTATTTCAGGATCCAAGGGTGCTACAACATATGCAAACCATAAATGCAATACACCATATTAACAGAAAGAAAGATAAAAACCATATGACTGTATCAATCAATGCAGAAAAAACATTCAATAAAATAAAACATTACTTGATGATTAATATTCTCAGAAAGGGACCCGCAGATGGCATAATAGTTATATCATTGGGCCACAGTTTCAGTCCTGGACCTAAAACTCACATCTGGCACATGTGTGTGCATGCCCAAAATCCAGAGAAGAGACTGAAGGAGAAGGGATTGTAGTGTGACCATCACCCGGGGAGGTGGAGTGATTTCTCACTTTCTGTCTCTGTCTCTCTCTGTGTGTGTCTCCAGGGAGCACATGTGCCCTATAGTAAAAATCTGTCAAAAACAAACGAACAAAAAAACTCAACAAAATCAGCATAGAAGGGTCATTTCTCAACACAATAAAAGTCATCTATGAAAAACCCATACTAAACATCATACTGAATGTGGGAAAGCTGAAAGTGTTTCCACTAAAATCTAGTACAAGACAAGGCTGCCCACTTTCTCCACTGCTTTTTAATCCAGCAGTGGAAGTCCTAGCTAATGTAATTAGAAAAGAGAAAAAATAAAAGGTATTCAAATAGGGAGCAGATGACATAACTGTATACATAGAAGACCCAATGGTATCCATGAAAAAACTCCTGGATATAATAAATTAATACAGTAAAGTGTCTGGATACAGAAATCTACATACAAAAATCTATAGCATTTCTATATACAAACAACAAGCAGATCGAGATAAAACTAAAGAAAGTAATCCCATTCCCCATAGCTACAAAGGTATAAGATATCTAGGAATAAAGCTAACTAAAGAAGTCAAAGACCTCTACAAGAAAAACTATGAAAATCTAAAATAATTAAAATTAAAAAAATTGAAGATGACAGAAAAAAAGTAGAAACATGGGACCAGTGGACGCTGTAATGGTTACATCACTTAACTCCAATGTAGTTGATGGCAGTTCAAGTCCAGGACCCAGTGGCTTAAACCACAGCAGGTATGTATGCATGTGTGCTCAAAATCCTGAGAAAAGTAGAAGGAAAAGGGATTGTGATGTGGCTATTTCCCCTAGGGGATGATTTCTGGTTTTCTGTCTCTCTGACGAACACTTATGTCCTATGGCAAAAATCTCTCAAAAAAAGTATGACATCCCATGTTCCTGAATTAGAAGAATTAATACAACCAAAATGGCAATTCTACCCAAATTAATTTACATATTTAATGCAATCCCAATCAAATTACCAGAGACATCCTTCACAAATCTAGAAAAGACATAGAATTTGTCTGGAATCATAAAAGACTTCGCATTGCCAAAGCAATCCTATGCAAGAAGAGTGGAGTGGGCAACATCTCACACCCTGATCCCAAAATATATTACAAAGGTGTGATAATCAAAACAGCAATGGTATTGGCACAAAAACAGACAAGTGGACCAATGGAACAGAAGACCCCAGAAATAAGCCCCAAAACATACAGCCAACTGATTTTTGACAAAGAGCACCAGTTAAAACAAGTCTCTTTAGTAGATTGTGCTGGGAAAACTAGGTATCCATCTGCAGAAAGACAAATATGGACTCCTATCTCTCACCATTAACAAAAATCAATCAAAGTGGGTCAAAGATCTCAAAGATCTAAACTTAAGACTGCAAACTATAAAACTACTGGCAGAAAACACTGGGGAAGCTCTGGGATACATCAGCATAGGCAAGACTTCTTAAACAAGACTGCCAAAGCACAGACAATAATCCCAAAAGTAGACAAGTGGGATTACATCAGATTAAGAAGTTTCTGCACAGCAAAAGACACAGTAATTAGTGTGAATCGACAACCCTTGGAAGGAGAGAATATTTTTGTAAACCATGCCTCAGATAAGGGATTGAGAACCAGAATACATAAGAAACTCAAGAGGCTTACTAGAAAAAAAAAAAGATTATCAACCTCATTAAAAGATGGGCAAATGAGTTTAACAAACTATTCTCTATGGAAGACCTAGGAACAGCCAAAAAGCATATGAAAAAATGCTCAACATCCCTCATCATAAGTGAAATGCAAGTCAAAACCACAATGAGATACTACGTAACCCCAGTCAGAATGATGATGATTAAAAAAAAAAAAAAAAAATGCTGGTGAGGCTGTGGTGGAAGGGGAACGCTCCTACACTGTGGGTGGGAATATAAATTAGTCTAGCCACTGTGGAGAATATGGAGTTTCCTCAAAGATCTACAAATAGAATTACCATATGATCCAACAATTCTATTCCTTGTATCTACCCAAAGAATAGGAGAATGCTCAGTTGGAAAAGTGCTTGTATATCCATATTTATTGTGGCATAGTCATAATTGCTAAGGACATGGAACCAACCCAAATGTCCATGAACAGATGAATGGATTCCATATATTCTATAGAATACTATTCAGACATAAAAGAATAAGACCCTGGCATTTGATAGAAAGTGGACAAATATGGAAGATTTACTGCTGAATGAAGCAAGCCAGGCTATGAAAGAGAGACATTGTATCTCTCTGCATGACATACACTACCTCTCTGCATTCTATGGCAGAAACTGAAAGATTAGAGGATACAGAAGCATGGAAAATGGTCACAGATACTGGAAACAGGGAGGGAAGCAGGTGGGAGAAGGGGGAGAATGTATAGAAAGGAATCAAGGAGAAAAATAGATAATACATGTATGGGACATAGAAATGGAATGATTATCCGTTGATAACATGTATAGTATCTTTGACTGGACTGGTATGAAGTGTATTCATTTTGGGTAAATTCACCTTACAAGCTGTAGTGATGTACAGTGACTGAATGCATAAAAATTTTAAAAACTAAAAAAGTCATTGGGTAAGGGTTTCTTGAATTAATTACAGTAATGATGATGCTAGCTAATACTAAAAGTTTGCTAGAGTTCAAGAATTATCATAAGTGATTTCAAGTTTATAACTCATTTAGCCCTTAACAAGAAGCAGAGACTATTTTATCCCCATTTCTGAAACAACCGAAGTACAGGGAAATTAAGCAGTATGCTCAAAGCCACAGAATAAATACACAGATATAGATAAATATATATACACACGCACATGCACATACATATATATTCACTTACAAAATAAATAATACTAACTTAAAATGCTAAGCAACAGGATTTATTCATATTACAAGCAAAATCAGAAGCCAACAGTGTATATGTTATACAACATGGTAAATTCACCGTAAGTTTGCATGCCTGAAATTATCTAATGAATGACCAATTGACAGCCCTTTAAGTTATCTCTACTAGCCATTTAAACCAGTAATAAATATAATGTTCATTACAACACAGTTTGATCAGTAACTGTGGTTCATATTCACTAAGAGATTTAATTACTGTAAACCAATTTTTTAAATTTTAAACATAATGATACTTTACTGAATCATTATGTTCACACAGATTCAGAAAATATCACTATGGTTTATGCAAATACAACTTTATCCTGCAAGAGTATGCATACACATACAAACACTGAGTCACACATTCTCTGTAACATAGATTTTTTTTTTAGTACATCATGTCACAAAACTGTAGGTATATCACCACTCCTGTAACTGAAAAGCACAAGGTAACAAAATGACTGTGTTTTATCTTGTTCATATGAAAGTCTAGTAATAAATTTCACATGGCAGTAATCCATTATGAATGGAAAACTTGGAGACACTAACTCTTTGTGTATCATTTAGTAAAACACTCAAAATTTAGAGATAGCTCTAGATAAGAGAACTGATAAATGAGTCACCTTATATATAGTTAATATTAAAGAAACTAAGGCATATAAATGATCAGCAAGTCTATAATATTTGACAACGTATTTTAAACAGTCTAATAAAACACAATAAACAGACAGTACAGGAAAAAGGATATGTAACTAAAATCACATTCACCTTCAATACCTTTGCTAGCTAGAACTAAGAAAACAATATCAGCACTTTCTGTCCAAATGATATATTGATGCAAAACTGGAATAAAAACGGTGTGAAAAAGCGTACTATTTATAACTGAGAATAAATGTTTCCTAGTGCTGACAAGCTTCTGTCAGTTAATTGCTTTTATGTTGCAATATTTTTCCCTAAATATTTCTTCTAGTATTTTTATTTGGAAGCTTTATATTTAGTTTATATTACAAATTAATAATTAAACAACTCTTTGTGTATTGGTTATACAGTTAGTAATATGTATAAAGACATTTATTTAAAGTGGAAGAAACCATTTCATAATAAAGAATCCCTACCCTCAATTCTCGTAGAATATAACATGTCCACCTAGAAAGTAATGTATCAATAACATATTTATGATGCAATATGGATATCAAGCCATAGCTAAAAATGTTCAGATCTATGTAGCCAAGTGCATTAAACAGTCCCCCCGGGTAACATATAATCAAGAGTAACTCTCATAACTCAAAACACATTTCAGTTAAGTATCACAGCAGCATGAATTCATTTTGAGGTCCCAATTCATTATTTTAAAAAGTTATACACACTGCAAATGTAATGAATGAAATCGCTAACTTGCACACACACAAGTTACATCTTTACCTCAATGAAAAATGTGACAGGTTTGTTTTTTTTTAAATGGGTCGGTATAACTTTTATTAAATAATCTTTTGTCTTGGTATAAATTTTTGAGATTCAAAATAAAATTAAAAATAATAAAGTAAATTTTTTTTAAGAGAGAGATTTTGCTCATAGGGCACATGTGCTCACCAGAGAGACAGAGAAAGTGGATTCACTTGCATTCTCCTTTTGGGATTTTGGGTACTCACACACATGCACTTGCCATGATTTTCAGGCCACCAAGTCTGGGACTCAAACAACAGTTGTCTATGTGGGAATCCAACTCTTTAACTACAATGCCACCTACTGGCCCCAAAACCTGCTCCTAAAAATAATTACATTCACCATTCTGGTTTAGAGCAACAACATACACTGTCATGAAAATAAGTGGGAAAAACAACTACACTAAGCTACTACAAGATTACCTGCTAAACCTTGTAAGTAACTATAAAAATGGGCAAAGTATATAAAGCAATTAACCAGCAGATAGAGTAATAGTTATGTTGCTGGACTCCCATATGGCCAACTGCAATACAAGCCCTGAACCCAGTAGATTGAAACACATATCAGCTGTGTGTACCAAAAATCCCAGAGGGGGATGGAACAGAAGGGATTGCAGCATGGCCATCCCCACTGCAAGGGGGGGAGGGGTTCTCACTGTCCCTCTCACTGTCTCTGTCTGTCTCTGTCTCTCTCTCTCTCTCTGTCTGTCCAGAGGAGTGCATGTTTATGTGTGTGTGTGTGTGTGTGTGTGTGTATTCATACATACGTATATATACTACTTCATACACTGGGAGAAAATCAGGACCAGCCTGTGATTATTAAGTGATGGGAAACAAATCAGGTGATCTCTAAGATTACTTACATTTCATATCTTGAGGCAAAGTCCAGCCTGTGGGATAGAGAGGGAGAAACCAAAAAGAGCTTTGTGGAACAAAGAAGTTAGAAACACTGGAGTTTGAGGCAACTGGGATTTGTGGGATAGAGTACAGGGGAAGTGGAGGCAGGTGGAGAAAAGATGAAGTAACTGGCATGGAAACACCTGTGAGGCTTTGAATATGAATTTGTTCTACACAGGATGAAACTTCAGGAGGTCAAGTGGTAGGAAAAAAAGAATACCTACCAGGAAGAGATCAATTTCAGGTACAAACAGAACAATCCCCACAATGGAAAGACCTTTACCCAGAGCATTCTGTAGATAATTCACAAAGCTCATGCCTTAGTAGTGAGGCTAAATTAATAGCTCTAGAATAAAGGCTACTTCAAAAGCATGAAATGCATATGTGCACACACACCTAGCATGTTTTTCAAACTGCAATTCAAACTGCAATGAACCATATATAGGATCCAGTTCCTTTAACCATTAGGCTATGTGGCTGGGCCACTAACAAATACATTATTATGATTACATAATAAAAAAAAAAAAAAGTAGACAGGTTTAAAAGGTAGGAAAATGTAAACCAGAAACAGAAGAAAACTCAGTTCATAAAAATAGATCCAGAATTAACAAAGACAATAAAGTAAAAAGACTTTGTAATAGCCATTAAAATGGATTCAAAGATTAAGGATTAAAATATAAACATAAGATAAAATGTTAAAGATAACTGAATTAAACATCTAAGTATTAAAAATTGTATTTGATATAAAAATTTCGCTGGAAGGAATTACCAGCAGATTAAACACTGCAGGCAAAAAAAAAAAAAAAAAATCATGAAATTGAAGATAGATCAATATAAATTATCTTAAATTTTAGAAAAGACAAAAAAATGAATAAAGAGCAAGCTGATGGCATAGTGTTTAAGGTGACTAGATCCCACATGGCTAACTGCATAGTCGAGTTCTGAATCAGCAGCTTGAAAAAACTCACAGGAGCAAGCGTGCATAGATGACCAAGAGAAGAGACTGGGACATGGCCATCCCCCTTGGGAGGTGTTTCTCACTATCGCTCCCTAGTGAGCACCTGCACTTTATTACAAAAGAAAAGGAGAGAAGAGAAAGAAAAAGAAGAGCAGAACCTCAACAACTTGTGGGTCAAAATAAATAATATAACATTCATGTAAAATCCAAAAGAAGGAAAAGAAGGTCAAAATTTTTAATATACATTTTTCCTTTTTTACTTTTTTTTAAGGTTTTTGGTTAAGTGCCCTATGGCAGAGGGAGACAACAAAAGGAAAGGTGAGCAAACACCCCCCAGGGGAGATGGCCATGCTGCAATCTCTTCTCCTACATACTCCTATAGCATTCTGGGCACACATGTAAACACACACACCTAGAGTGATTTTCAAGATGCAAGGTCTGGGATCCGAACAACGTTTGGCCAGTGGGAGTCCAGTACCTTAAGCATCATGCTACTTGCTTTCCCCAATACACAACTTTTCCATATTTAATAAAATCCATTAGCCTACAAGTCTAGCAAGTTCAACAAAATCTGACATAATAATAAAAAAATTTAAAAACACAATGCAACATGTTATTGCCAAATTGCTAAAGCCATAAAATTGCTAAAGCCATAATAAATAGAAAAAATCTTAAAAGCAACCAGAAAAATAAAATGAGGTACATTATGTATACAGAAACAAAGACAAGAACAATACAAATATCTCACCAGGAACTACACATTCTCAGCTACTCAAAAAATTCTCAAACTGAAATCCTAAACCCAACTCGATTATCTTCAAAAATGAACATAAAGGCAGAAAGGTTATTGCCAGGACTCCTGTATTATAAGAAATGTTTTAAAAAGTTCTGCAACTAGAAGAAAACTAACAGCAACATGGAAACTTGGATCTAAACAAAAGAATAAAGAACAATTGAAAGAGACCAGCAGACAGTGTAATGGTTACATCACTGGACTCCCAATTGGCCAACCGTGGTTTGAGTCCCAGGCCCAGCGGCTTAAAATTTATGCCGGGTGCATGTGCATGAGTTCCAAAAGTCCTAAGAGAAAGGGGTGAGAAAGAACTTCAGCATAGCCATCTCTCCTGGGGAGTAGGGTAATTTCTTGCTTTCTGTCCTCTGTCTCTCCAGTAAACACATGCACCCTATAGCAAAAACCTCTTTAAAAAAAAAATGGAGAAAAAAAATAGATGTAGCAAACTAAGACTTTTTCCTCATTTTTAATCTCTTTGAAGGTAATTAACTGCATGTGGCAAGAATAACGTATTGTGGAGCTTACAAATTCACATGGAAAAAAATGCATGACCACAACAGCACAAAGGATGAGAGGAATAAATGGAAGTATACCATGCAAAATGATTATATGTGAAATGGCAAAATATTTAAAGGTGCACTGTAATTAGTTATTATTACTACATAGTGAAAGACCCAGAACAAACATTAAGAAATGAGAGTATAGGCAGTATTCGAGATTTAACAGGATATAAAGTATATGTACTCAATTATTCAAAAAGGAGGCAGGAAAAGAATAAGAACAAAAAGAAATGATAAAGGGTAAAGAAACAGCAAGATGGCAGAGTTAGAATCAACCACATATATAACTGTATTATACGTAAAATAATCAAAACCAATGTCTCTACCAGGGCTCCGAGAAATAATTAAACCCTAATAACCTAAAGCATTTATTATATGCAATAAATTACCTTCTCCCTTATGCATCTACACTGGTGCTTGCCTTGTTCCATCCTTAAGAAAACTGAGATGACATCCATTCGAACTGCCTCAGCTGAATTCTCCAAAAATAGAAATCTAGCTAAGAGAGGCTAGTACACATCCAATTAATGGCAAATTGTCAGCTTGTAAATAAAGTAAGACCAAATATATTCTTTCTAAATGAAACCAAATTAAATATAAAGTATAATTATAGTTGAAGATTTTGAATACTCTCAGTAACTGATAGAACAGAAACCAAATACAGTAAGGATACTATTATTCAAGTACTTATATTCAAGTAGAATACTCAAATAGCACCCTTAACAAAATTGACCTAATTGACATTTATAGAACAATCCATTCAACAATAGTAGAATACACATAATTTTCTAATGCATAAAACAGATCATAAACCAGGCCTTTAAACAATGGGTTGAAATCAGAGTACATTCTTCTATCTCAATGGAATTAAAATAGAAACCAATAAAGAAAGAAATTCTAAAATATTTGAAAATCAAGCAATATATATCTGAAGGAACAAAAGAGAAATCACAAGGGAAATATAAAAACATCTCAAAGTTAATGAAAATAGAATAAATCAAAATATGTAAGGGAAAACTAAAGTACTGCTCAGAGCAATGTTTCCCAAAATGTGCTACACATTAGAGTCATCGTGGGAGCGCTTAAAAATCCCATTGTATCTTATATCAATTAAATCAAAATTTAATTTTGATTTGTAATTAGGATATAGTAATAAATTAAAAACAACCCAAAAGCTGACTTCTTAAAAAAATTTTAGATAATAATTGACTAAAATAATCCAAGGAACAAAACATGAAAGACACAAATTATAAAAACCAGAAATAAAGAAGAGATATTCTACACATCTTTGAAACATGAGAACAATAGAGAACATTTGTATCAATCATTGATGACTTAGATTAAATGAATTCCTTTAAAAATATCAAAATGACTCAAAAGCTATCAGCGATCTCAAAAATTTAATCAGAAGTGTTCTCAAAAGGAAAACTCCAGGACCAGATGACTTCACTGACGATTTCTCTCAAATATTTAAGGAATAAATGAACTATATATGTAGTTAATAAACCCTACACAAATTTGTTCAGCCAAGAGAGGTGAAGCAACACTTCTCAACTTATTTTATTAAGCCAAACCATCAAAACTCGATGAACATTACAGAAAAGAAAATGACAGACCAATATATCCCACAAACATAAACATGAAGATCTTTTAAGAAAATATTACCAAATCAAATCAAGTAATATATAAAAGGATAATATATCATAAAAAAATTATATATGACTTATCCAGGAAGGCAAGATTTATTTAACATTCAAAAATCCAATTAGTGTAACTCACGATATTAACAGATTAGAAAACAATAACATAACCGTCTCAGTAGTTATAGAAAAGCATATACCAACGTTAATACACATTCCTGATTAAAACAAACTCTCAGCAAAACTGAAACAGAAAGTATGCCAGTTACCAGCTTCTGGCCTGGCAGCTCCAATCTACTCTTCACTGCCCTGCTTTGTGATATGGAAGCTGGATGCTCTATCATTTTTTTTTTGCCAGTTGCAATGAGATTTTGTCAGTAAAGGGTATTGGAGGAACATTGAGGCAAAGGAGCTTCTCCCAGCTCCAGTATGCCTTGTTCTCTTCTTGCCCCTGTTGCATTCTTCAGTAGGAGTTACCCAATGGAACTCGGACCACATCAAATTTCAGCAGCACAACTAGAAGTATCTTCCCAATGAGTTCTACCAGCATCCCAGGTGGTTTCCCCGCAAGTCTCAAAGTGTTCCAATTAGTGGTTTTCCAGGCAGTTTTAATAACACCTCCATGTACGCCTCTCAGTGAACCACCCTACTTCTCAGAGATTGGCTCACCTCCATCCCGCATCCCGAGGAAATAAAGTAGACTGGAGTCAGAAAGAAAGCCTCTGCTCACTTCTAAGAGTTTCAGTGTACCCTCTATAGGCTCAGCAGAATCAAGAGAGCAGTTATTGGTTAAACGAACTATGGTATATTCATGCAACCAAATATTGTTTTGCAATTTAAAAAAAAATAATGACCGGGACCAGCAGTTAGCTGGTGATTTCTCACATTCTGTCTCCCTCTGTCTTTCTGGTGAGCACACACACCCTATAATGAAAACCTCTCAAAAAAAAAAAAAAAAAGACCTATGGAACCACATGGAAGAGCCTTAACTATACTTTCCTAAATGAAAGAAACTAGTCTGCAAAGGCTACATACTATATGATCCCAACTATATGATATTCTGGGAAAAGCAAAGCTTAAGACGGTAGAAAATCAGAGTTACTGAGGACTTGGGAGGCTAAGGGGAAATGGATGAGCTCAGGGAATTTATATGATACTGTAATGGTGAACTCATGACATTATATATTTGGCAAAATCCATAGAACTATACAACACAGAAAGTGAACCTCAAGGTATAGACTGTAGTTAATAATATGTCTTTCTGGTTGGCACACACACCCCATAAAGAAAAACCCTCAAAAAAAAAAAAAAAAAAGACCTATGGAACGACATGGAAGAGCCTTAACTATACTTTCCTAAATGAAAGAAACTAGTCTGCAAAGGCTACATACTATATGATCCCAACTATATGATATTCTGGGAAAAGCAAAGCTTAAGACGGTAGAAAATCAGAGTTACTGAGGACTTGGGAGGCTAAGGGGAAATGGATGAGCTCAGGGAATTTATATGATACTGTAATGGTGAACTCATGACATTATATATTTGGCAAAATCCATAGAACTATACAACACAGAAAGTGAACCTCAAGGTATAGACTGTAGTTAATAATATTATATTAATGTCATTCATCAGTTCTAAGAAATGTATCACCCTAATGCAATACAATCATAATAGGATGAACTATGTGCAGGAGAACATGGAATATGTGGGAGCTCTGTATACTTTTTCTTTCTGTAAAGCTAAAACTACTTAAAAACATGATCTATTCATCTAAAAAAAATACATACAGGGGACCAGCAGTTAGCGTAATGGCTATGTCACTGGACTCGCACGTAGTCGACCACGGTTCGAGTCCTGGACTGATGGCTTAAACTCATGCCGGGCCGTTTGCGGGCGTGCCCAAGATCCCAAGAGGAGATTGGAGGAGAAGGGATTGCGGCATGGCCATCCCCCCGGGGGCTGATTTCTTGCTTTCTGTCTCTCTGTCTCTGCCTGTCTGGCGAGCGCACGTGCCCTATAGCAAAAACCTCTCCAAAAAAAAAATACATACACACACTTATAAATTTTCCCATTACCTTTGTGTGTGGTAAGCACAATTCTAAGATGGCCTCTCAGATTCCTACTCTCTGGTATGCACACTCTGTATAATCCCTTTCCCTTGATTATTTACTGGGCTATATATATAGATCTCACTCTCAGTGTGATATTATATAACAATGCAGAAAGAATTTTACTGGGTAGTAATTAAGGTCCATAAGCAGTTCAATTTGAGTTAATCAAAACTGAGATTTTTTTTTTTTTCTGTTCATCAGGTGAGCCCCTAAAAGGATCAGGCTCTTCTTAAAGGAAGAGTTTCAAAGTGCTGAAGAATTTTTCCTGCTGGTCTTGAAGGAGGTTTTACATGGGCCCATGTAGCAGGCCCTAAGGGAGGGGATCCAGAGACTACAAGCAAGTGAATAGTCCCCTCATTCATATAAACCCAGGGAACTGAATTATTCCAACAAGAGGAGCTCATGAGACTGCAAATGAGACCATGTGGCCCAGCGAGGTCCTTGATTTTAGTCCAACAGATACTGAGGACAGAACCTATCCCAAGCCCAGACTCTTGACTCACAAAAACTGTCAGATAATGTATATTATTTTAAGCCACTAAATTTGTAGTGATCAGTCTGTTACCCTAAAGTTGACAAGCCACCAAAGTCAACAAATTAAGTCTAAAAGAATACATTTAGAAGTTTTATGCATTTTAAAAATTGAACTGAATTTTGTAACATAAAAATATAAACTTTATATTTTATATATATATTAGCATTTGACACTTTGAAAAGTTAAAATACAAATAGCATATGAGAGGTCTTTGTAGTGTTCATGGAAAATATGTATTATGACAAAACTGTACATTGTTTTCAAAGGTTTTTTGCACCAAAATAAGCTCACACTTTAATTACATTTTTCTATGAACTTTTTGAAGTCTCCTCATACATGACACAAACATAGCATATTAAGAAAAAACTGCTATGGGACCAGCAGATGCCTTAATGGTTACATTGCTGGAATCCATGTAGTCAACTGCAGTTTGAGTCCCAGATCCAGCGGCTTAAAACTCATGCCAGGTATGTGTGCTTGTGAATGGAGTGGAAGGGACTGTGGTATAGCCATTCCTCCTGGGAGGTAATTTATTTTCTATCTGTCTCTCCATCTCTCTGGTGAGCATGCATGTCCTATAACAAAACCTCTTTTTTTAAAAAAAAAAAAAAAAAAGAAGAAGAAAAAACTGCACTACCAGAAATAAAAAAATAGGAACAAATCATTAGGAAGCAAATTTTAAAATGCAAGATGCAAGTTGGGGGTATGCACATAGCATAATGGGTAGGGTGCTGACTACGGTTCAAATACCAGGCCTCGTGGCTTGAAAAATCACAGCAAATGAATAAATAATGTTTTTTAAAATAAAATGCTCATTAGGATTGTGTACATTGTCACAATTACTATCTTTTATTTTTTGAATACCAATTATAAACTAAAAATGTTTACAATCTACAAATAGAACACGAGTCTAGAATTTTTAAATAGAGATTTTAAATAGTTTTTTAAAGCAGAATCAGTATTCATTATTTTCTATGTTCCTTTCTCTAGTATAAAAAAAACATTGTAAGTTCAACCTAGCAAATAAGATTAAAAACAAAAGATCTTTACTACATACTGTAAGACACATCATACATGACATAATTTTAAATTCTTGTGAGGTTAACTGTATAAAAAATTGTATAATCATCAATATAGAAGGGAATGTTGACAATTTAAGATTGAAAGATTTTTTTATGGCATTACTAAAAAGGTTCAAAGGGCATTTTATACAGTTAAATAGAGTAAGTTCTAGTGTTCCACAGCACAACAGGGGAACTAGAGTTAACAATTATTTACTGCATATTTCAGAAGAGTTAAAAGAGGATTTTAAATGTTCCCAATATAAAGTAATGATAAACTTTTGACATTATAATTATGCTAATTGCCCTGATTTGATCCTTAACCATGGTATTCATTTACAAGAAAAAAAAATCACATTGTACCCCATATGTTTATTACTTCAATTAAAAAATAAAAAGTATTTGATTTTTGTTTCCTTATCAAATTACAGTTAAAATTATAATGATATGTCTTTTAGATTCTTTTTCTTCTATCCTTATTATTCAGTGGTTCTCAGACTAAATTTAGAAAAAACTATTAATACTTTATAGAGAAGTTAATTTATGATTTTGGCATATAAGAGCATATAAAAATTAATGAATAGTAATAAAAATTAGAGAAAAATTTACATATGGGTAATATTTACACTAAACCTGACAATAGTTGAACAACTATTAGAAAAATATTTATAGTCTTTAAGACTTAGAACTTGTCAAGAAAAACTATTGAAGGACAGAATTCCAATTGTATTTCAAAGTTAACCTGAAGGAAGAATGGGTAAACAAAATGTGATATACCTATACAATAAAATATAATTTACCTTAAAAATAAATTAAGTACTAATGGTATGTCACACTGTGAATGAACATCAAAAGCATTATTTTAAGTGAAGAAAGCAAGACACGAAAGATTACATATGGTATTACTTCACTCTTACAAATACTCAACTGTAGGTAAATCCAAATAGTCAGGAAGCAGATTGGTAGTTGCCTTGGCCTGGAGAAGAGGGAAATAGGTAACGACTGCTTAATATGTATAATGGGTGAGTCCTTCAGAGTTGATGAAATGTTAAAATTAGAGCTTGCGAATGTACTCAATGCCACTAAATTGTGTGCTTTAAAATGGTTAATTAGGTGAATTTCACACCAATTTTAAAAATTAATGTAGTCTAAATAGTAATCATAATTATTACATGTAGATGTATAGAAAGTTTCTGTTCCCAATTTCTGTCAACATTCAACAGTGGAAATAAAAATCAATAGTACATAAACAGAAAATTACTAATTATTTCTTAAAACACACACTGAAACTTTACATGTAATGCTTGATAAGTGGCCTGTTCACTATATTAACAATAAGAATTTTTAACCCTGAGTTAGGCATATAATGGATAAAATTATAAAACGTCTTTGAGAAAACGATATGTAATGGCAGGCCATTGTGGCAGTTTGCATAACTGCACTAAACAATATACATTCTTTGCCTTTTCTGTGCCAATTATATATTCACAAGTTACCATCAAATGTCACATCACAGAAACACAAAGACTTTGCCTGAATTTTGAAATCTGGTTTAGACTACTAGGATTAGCAAATTCAGTGCTCAAAATATTAAGCCTATCAGCCCAATAGTGTACTATCCATTTGTCTTTGGAAATACTTTATTACATTTCCTAGGAGAAAAATTAAAGATAGCACATCATGCAAAAGGTTTTAATCCCCACTTTGAAAATATATCTTTTAATCTATAAGATTTTTCCAATATGATTGGTTCAGGATTATTTTCTAACAAGACAGACTTCAAAGGTATTTCTTTAGAGTATTGCAGGTAGGTCAGCCAACATCATACTTGTCAATAATTTTGAGAATTTCTTACTTTGCTGAGTAGGCAATAAGTGAATCATATATAACACAAAATTGAGGCCATGATTGAAACTTTAATACCTAAATAACATCCAAAGTTAAGCAGAATGTAATATAAAGCATAATATCTTTAATAGAATGAGCATTAATTTTATAGAAATACATTAACAAATTAGATGTTAGACCTATGGTCACTATCTAATATCTAATACAGTAGCCCATTAAATACTTGTATCTATTTAAATTGAAAGTAATTTAAATTGCATATGGTTGAATATTCAGCTCATCAGTTGCACTAATCATTTTTCAAGCATTCAACAGCCATATGTGCTAAGTAGCTACTATATTGGAAAACAGATACAACAGAAGATTTCCATCACTATAGAAACAGCATTTGTTTGACAGAGGTGAATTTACCTGCAGACTAATCATGAAGTTTAAGCTTCTGAGTTCAGGAACTCAGGAACTTTGAAAAGACCCTTTTAGGGACTGGGGAGGGGTCCTAGCAATGTTTGTATAGAATTACATATTTTAGTAATTTTTTCAAAAGTTAAGATATTGTAAACATAAAATATTTTCTCTGTCCTCTCCTCCATCATCCATCACCCTTTTTCTCATGTCAGGTGGTAGGTATTACAACAGGCAACTTGAGAATCAAGTGAACAGAAGTTGAACTGGTAGTACATACTGTTTGGGTTCAGTGGGCTATATTGTAGTGACTCTCAGTCATTCCCGTGTTACTATTAATCACTGCTACCTGTTCCAGTATAGGAATGGCTTGTCAGAATACACCTTTTCTACTACACCAACTCACACCTAAAGTCATAATATGAAGGTACAGAGTCAGGGGTCTATGGAGATGTGATTATGTCACATGACACATGACAACTAGAACTAAAGGTATGTGACAAGTGGAAGAGAAATAGTCTAAAATATACACAACCAGAAATTAGCCTGTGGGAAACCTTTCCGAAGAGGAGCCAAGACACAGTATGAAAAGACTTTAGCAAGTTCATAGGAAGATCAGTGGATGGCATAATGGTTATGTCACTGGACCCCCACATAATTGACCACGATTGGAGTCCCAGACCTGGCAGCTTAAAACTCACCCCAGGCACATGTGTGTGCATGCCCAAAATCCCAAGAGGAGACTGGAGGAAAAGAGAATGTGGCATGGCCATCCCCATGGGGATGGGAGATTTCTCACTTTCACTCTCTCTCTGGCAAGTATACAATCCCCTATAGCAAAAATCTGTCTTTTAAAAAAATTACAAAGTTCACAGGAAAATGGAATTAAAGTACGAGTTTATTTTGGTACAAAAAAAATTTGAAATCCATGTATAGTTTTTCCATAATATGCATTTTCTGTGACCTTGCTTAATACCTCTTATATAAAGTAGGTAATCCCGTTTTGTTTTTTTTTTTTAATTTGTTTGAGAGATTTTTTTGCTATAGGATACATGTGCTTGCTAGAGGCACATAGATAGTGAGAAATTACCTCCCTACACACACACACAGGGACATAGGGGGATGGCCATACCACAATCCCTTCTTCTCTATCCTCTTCTTGGGATTTTGGGCATGCACGTGCGCACGCGCGAACACACACACACACACACACACACACACAGCATAATTTTCAAGCCCCCAGGTCTGGGACTTGAACCACAGTTGTTTACATGGGATCCAGCACTTTAACTACCATGCTACCTGGCTGGCCTGTAAAGTCTTTTTTGTTTAACTGAGGCACAATCATATCAAAAGTTCTCTTATTAGAAATAATGTTGTGGGGCCAGCAGGTGGTATAATGGTTAAGGCACTGGACTCCCACATGGTCGACCGTGGTTACCACAGTTCAAGTCTCAGACCCAACGGCTTGAAACTCACACTGGCATGTGTGTATGCCCAAAATCCCAAAATGAGAATGGAGGAGAAGAAACTGCGGCATAGCCAATCCACCGAGGAGCAATTTCTTTCTTTCTATCTCTCCCACAAGCACACATGCCCTATAGTAAAATTCTCTCTCTCAAAAAAAAAAAAAAAGGAATGTTGATAATGCATATTACAAATGCAACATATATTTCTTTGTTTTGATGAGACTCGCATGAAATATAACTTCTTGGAAACCCTGTTTGTACAGCACAGACCTGTAGCAGTTCTACAAATACTGAGTGAACTGTCTGTGAGTGAAGCAACATTTTATGTACCTCAATTATTAATAATACAAACAAAATTTTATTATCTAACAGAAAAGACTAATTTACCTTTCTAATCTCTCTATAAAAAATATATATTATAGAGGCCAGCTGGTGGCATAGCAGTTAAAGTGCTGAACTCCCACACGTCCTACTGCAGTTTGAGTCCCAGACCTGGAGGCTTGAAAATCACACTGGACGCATGTGCATGCAAGCCCAAAGTCTCAGGAAGAGAATGGAGAGAAAAGAGGTTGCAGTGTGGCCAACTCCCTCCCCCACAGGGGATGAGCCCTCATTTGCCCTCTCACCATCTCTGCCTCCAGTGAGTGAATGTACACTATAGGAAAAAATTTTAAATAAATTTGTATTATAAAAGTACTATCATATGAAGAGGTAAACACTATACCTCCTGCAGACATATAAAAAAGTAGTTTAAAGTATGATCAGTTTGACAGTATTATTTTCCTAATTATTGAGATGACAGTATCATTGATCATCTTTTTTAATTTGTCATTAGTTGTGACTTTTCTTTTTCTAAATACATATTGGCTCTTGTACATAAATTTATATTTATAATTTTGGACATTTTTCAAAAGGGGACTCCTCCCACCAAAAAGCCTGTTTCAGCTTTTCAACAAAACCTTTATCAACCCCCATTTAGGAAATTATGTCTGAAGTAAAATATTATTCACTACTTAGTAGACTCTTCATTTTTGTTTCTTCACACACGTGTTACATCAACAACCCAGTTACATCATTGCCACTGAACACCAGGATTTTAAAAGGGTTCCTTTGAAATATATCCTTTCTGCTCACTCTGGAACTAATCTGACTGTATCTTGAATCTTCAGTAGAATAAAGCTCACAACTCACTGGCATTACCACAAAGGGCATTCCTTGAAATTAGGTTACATTAAGCTTTGTACTGCTAATGCCAGTGAAGTTTTCAATACATTTCTAACTACAGCTACTCAAACAACCATGGCTTTTCCTTCAGTAAACAATAAATGGAACCAAATGTCCTGGCAAAACCAATTTTTTGGGGGGAAAAGGCAAAATTTTTAGTCATCTATTTAGGAGAATATTTTGAATGATACCACCATTTTTTTTAAAAAAATCCTTATGCATTATAAAAATGTAAAACATAAATATTAAAATGCCTAAGAGTAAATGCCATTTATGCAAATATTCTAAGTTACATTTCATTTATATATCATTTCATACCCTTCACACTTCATGAAGTCATACTTCTATAACCTAATTTCTTATTATTGTATTACAAAGATATTCTCAGCCTGAAATTACATCAGATAAATTGTAAATCAAATTTCTGAAAGCCATAGCCATAGGTTGAAATCAAATAAAAATGCCTAATTTCACATAAATGGCTAAAACTTTAAGTGGATTTTATTTATGTAATTTTCTAGGCACACTTATTTTGAACTGTTTTTACTGAACCAACTGTCTTCTATAGCAGTAGGATAATGTCTTGAAATACTAAAACTGAATACTTAGGGGTTAGAAAATTTCCCAGACCAGGAAGCAAATAAAAATGCAAATCTGTCACACAGCAACCCAGCTCAATATAAAATGCACAAAGGACAAACATCAAAGTACTGTCTAAACTGTCTACAATCTACTTATATATTTTAAATCTATCTTCCTTTTTAAGGCATGTGGATGGTTCCATTTCCTTCAGTCAATAGTTTGCCTTTTTTTCTGGTGCTATGTTTTATTATTAATAAGTCATATACATTACCACATTATAATGGAATGTTTTTGAAACTGTTTTTCAATATAATGGTTTTCTTTGTAATATTTTATTTTAGATATTTTATTTTACACATTAAGAAGACATTTTCTGGGGGAAAAAAAAAAAGGTTCATTAGCTTCTTTAGACTTCCAGAGGAGTCACACAAAAAGGGCACACACATACACACACACAAAGATAGAGAATCTCAACCCGAAAGTAAAATATGTGAGTTTACTGCAATATATCTTTTTTTATTATCTGCAAAATGTGGGTATCGCTGTATAGCTCACAAACTAATGTGAAGGTTAAATTATTATTATTTTATTTAATAAATGAAAAGCAATCAGGGATTAGTGTTTAATAGTAGTAGTTAATAATCAAAATATTTACTCATAGACATACTTATGCAGTTTCTGACATGCTTTTTAATCTGGACCGGGAGCTGAGGTGATCCAGAATTTTTCTTTTATCTTTTGAATGTAGTTACAAAGTCGTAACGCTTAGCTTTGTTGCATTCCTGAACACTTCAATGTCATGATAGTTTTTTATATGCTCCCTTTTAGACCCAAAGTCCTTACTTCACTGCTCACCCAAGACCGGCACTCTTTACAGAGTTCACTAGCAAAGACCTTAGAATTCTTTTATCATTTATCTGTTACTGGCAGAGAATAAAAATATCACTAGACCTTCACCTCAAATAATCTTCTAAAAAAATTCCTAGTAACTGAGTTCAGCCAGAGGTTCAGACTCAAGATGCTTTGTAATTTGTTTCAAACCATTTTCTATAGGTACTTTCAAATGATCCCTGGACTGAATGAGATGTTTTGTTCTAAGAGACTTTGGGGGGAAAAAAATCAGTTAAGAAGGTACTTTTATAGTACATCTTAAGACAGAACAGTGCATTATAAAATAAGGACATTCAGAGATTCAAGAGAAAGATTTCTTGGACAACAAAAAATTAAACAGGAAACCTTTTTCTTTGTTAGTACATATACTATTGTTACTATTTAACAGAAAACTGCATTACCACCTTGAGATAGAAGTGGAAATTTGAAGTTATAACTTTGAGATGTAATTAAGTGATCCCATTCAATAAACCCTTTCTTTATTTACTTATTTCATGAGGAAGAGTGAAAAGCACTCTCCACAGGATTTCAAATTGTCTCTCATCTCCTGTGCCCATCCCAGCCAGCCAGGATCACTGGCAGGGACTGACATGTACAAGTCAACAAGAGAAGCCAACCTGTGATCTCCATATGGATCCAGCATGACTTGAGTGGTATGTTAGTTCTGCACCATCAAGTCAGTCCCCAAAGCAGCAAATCTTAAAGTGAAGGGAGCATTGCTGCATACAGTGCCAGAACAGTCTGTCAATTTGGGTTCAGTCTTGCAACATGCTCTGGATATTGGTCAGCTTATTCATCTCCATGTAATGATTTCACTATGTAAAAAACAAATTAGTTTTTTTAATTACTATTAAATTATAAACCTAGCCCTACATATCATAAAGATTTAAAAACAGTTAAATCTTTAATGTTATAAGAGCTAATATAGAGTCTAAGGGAAACTTAAAAAAAAAAAAGCTGAAAAAAGGCTCAGTTCAAATAGATAAATTCATAACACTAACATTTTCTTCCCATGAAATATGCTGAATTTAAAACTTAGGTATGAATCTTACTTTGCTGGAATGCTAATTATACTCATTTTAAAACCTGAGTGCTATTAGCACTAACTTTTACTTTTTCATCTTTCATGATATGCTAATACAAGGTGAAGACTACTTGGGAACTACATTCACACTGTATTCCTTATAGCTAAGTCCTGTCAGTAGGTTGTGTGCATTTGAATCTTCATGTTGTTTTTTTGATTGTTTTGTTTTGCATTATTCTAAGAGTGATTTTCTTTATTATTCCCTTATCTTGTATTTCAATCTTAGAGAAGATGATAGGACAATTAGAATCTTATTTCACAAACAAATCACTTTGCCCTTGTTATCTTAAAGGAAAAAATAAATCTGTTTTATATCTAAACAAGAAAGACATAGGCAGTAGAAAAATGAATACTGAAAAACATCAAAATATATAGATGTTTCAATATTAATTTCTTAAAGTAATAAGTAGAAAAAATGATTGGATATAAAACATTTGAATCACTAAAAATACTTAGGTGAATCGTACAGTCTTAAAAAAACCTTTACAAAATGATTCATATGTGAAATAAACAAGACTATTTGGAAAAAGAAACTTTTGTGTGAAAGGAGTAAAATCTTTATTAAAAACTTTAAGCAAGTACTTTGATAGAGTACTTTTCTAAAGAAATGGCCAGGTGCCTAACAATTTTATTTTCACTCAAAAAAATCCTATTCTGCTTTACTGACAATGTGCTTCATTTTATAACTAGAGCAGTACAAAAGGTTCAAAGGAAGATTTTCTGAACTATAAAATGAGTCTAAGACAAGCCAAGCCCCAGCTGAAATGAGTACCTATATCTCCTTCCTAAATCTGCAAACGCTTCAAAGTACTTCATTATACAACCACAAACAAATATGTATATGTTCTCTACTTGAACACCTTCACATTCAACATGAATCGTTCTTTCATTTTCTGTATGTAGAGAGCAATACAGTTCCTGATTTTAAAAAAAATGTAAGGAAATAGGGAATTGTGAAAATAAAACACAAAGTGCTTAGACAAACAGAAAATACCTGATGAAACATGGGTGCACAGATGAATAGAATGGATGGATGGACAGATAGGTGGATGCATGAAAAGATGAATGGATATTTGGGCAGATGGATGAATAGATGCTCAGAAAAACAGCTTAATGGATATTGTCTAGCAAAGAAGGAAAATACAGTTTTTTTTTTCCTCTCTTTTCACTAAGTAGTATCTATAGAAGTTTTTAATCTGGGAGCTGCCCATAAGCTTCAGGAGCAGACTCATGAATCTCTGGGAACAGTACCAGCCTCACTACTGTAAAGTGTTCCACATGTTTAATTTACATGATCTTGCAATACCAGACAGCCTCTACAAAGCTGGGAGTCATGCTAAAAAGGATCTCCTTATGTTGCCCAGGCTGACTTCAAACTCACAGTCCTCCTGCTTCAACATTGCAAGTAGTTGAGATTATAGGCATGTGTCATTATACCAGGCTTGACTGATCTGTATGTTAAATGAAATTAAAAGCCTAAATGGGTATTTATGGATCTCTCAAGGCTTACTTTTAACAAGACTGCAGTTAGGAAACAAAAAGTTCTCACCAGAATCCAGTACTTTGTTTGTAAAGGTAAAATTCTTCATAGCCTAGCAAGAGCTGCCACAATGTACCTCAAAATACTCTGCAGACACTCTGAATCACATCTATCAGTGTACACACATTTCTGATCTTTGGAAACAGTGACCCTACTCTTTTTAAAAACTCTACTTTTCCATTCTTTCATTTGTCATCAAAAAAGCAAGGCCTGAGTGAAAGCATGAAGCCTGCTCTGGCTTTGCAGCGTGAACAAGTAAGCTGTCCACACACAGGCCAGGAGAGCTTCGTCACCTCAGCCGTGCTAGGAATGGTTCCTGAATTGACCAACAGAATACTACTTGCCCACTACATAATAAAAGTACTGAAACTTGGTTTAAAATAATAAGTAAATCAGGGCCAGCCAGTAGCATAGTGGTTAAGGCACTAGACTCCCACATGACTGACCACAGTTCAAGTCCTAGACCCAGTAGCTTGAAATCATGCAGGGTCCATGTATGTGCATGCCCAAAATCCTGAGAGGAGAATGGAGAAGGGATTATAATGGCCATCAGGGGATGATTTTTCACTCCCTCCCCCGATGCCTTCTTCTGTCTCTCTCCAGCTAGCACACATGCCCTATGGCTTTGGCAAAAAACTAAAAAAAAAAAAAAAAAAAAAAAAAAAAAAAAAAAAAAGAGAGAGATCAACATAGCATCCCTGAGTTTATTTATGAAACATCATCCTTTTACAATTGTGAAGAATTAAGAAGATTCAAAGATTCACATCTAACTCATCCAACCTAGACAGAAGAGTCTGTTTTTTTTTGTTTTGTTTCTTTTTTTTTTAAGAGATTTTTGCCATAGGGCACATGCGCTCACCAGACAGACAGAGAGACAGAAAGTGAGAAATCACCCCCCAGGTGGGATGGCCATGCCGCAATCCCTTCTCCTCCGTTCTCCTCTCGGGATCTTGGCACGCATGCACACGCGCCCGGCGCGAATCTTAAGCCACCGGGTCCGGGATGCGAACCGTGGTCGACTACATGGGAGTCCAGTGACATAGCCATTACTCTAACTGCTGGTCCCAGGACAGTCTGTTTTTTAAACAGACTCTAGCAGCTAAATTTTGTCTTTCAATGGCAATAGAATTTTAGAGAAAGGATACCTTCCTCAGGATCCCTTTGAGGTGCTCACAAACATTTATCAATTTCCTAACTTTGTTAAACATATCGGCTTCTATTTTGAGAAATGCAAGTCCAAGAATCAAATTCACTGCAGGACAAAGGCAATACAGTATAGTAGGAAGTGTACTGGGTCAGAATCAATTAGAAGGCGCAAGGTCTAAGCTCTAAAACTAGCTTGATGGATAGATGTGAGTTTCTGGGCAAGAATGATCATGATGTAGTTGCTTTTCAGTAACTACTGCCATAGGTATATTTATATAAGGAAAACAAAGAAATGCATTATTCTTGAGCCATTCTACTTGTCTACCTAGTTTTAATCTCAAATATGAAGCCCTACTTGAGAAAACCTAATTATACTATCATCGTGGGGAAGGGGAGCAAATTTGAGACTATTTATATAATGAATAGAGAACATTAATTACAAAGTGAGGAAATATATTTGAAATTATCACAATTTCTGTAGTATATCTTCTATGTAAGCTAAATGACATATGTCTGAAAGCTACTGCTGTGGAATCTAAAAATATCAGACACTAAAATATTCTTCTTCCTTTCCTTCCTGGTAGGAAAAATAAAAGCACATAAATTTATAAACTTTTAGAGAAAGCTAAAGATATCATCAAGTGTGCCTTTTGGTATACTCCAATTTTTTTTCCAAAATATGAGTTTATAATAGATCAATAGTTTTGAGACTGTATCTGTCACTGCTAGCCCAAAATGCAATAAACTGCAGATAAAAAATTATTTTACTTTACATCAAAATTTCCTTAATTTATCATATATGTCATCCTCAAGGCAAAATGCTTACTTAAGCAGGGCAAGTATAAATAATCATTTAGAAAAGCAGTATAATAATTATTTTGAACAATCTTAAGAAATTTAAACAAGAGATTTTTGCCATAGGGCACATGCGCTCACCAGACAGACAGAGAGACAGAAAGTGAGAAATCACCCCCCAGGTGGGATGGCCATGCCGCAATCCCTTCTCCTCCGTTCTCCTCTCGGGATCTTGGCACGCATGCACACGCGCCCGGCGCGAATCTTAAGCCACCGGGTCCGGGATGCGAACCGTGGTCGACTACATGGGAGTCCAGTGACATAGCCATTACTCTAACTGCTGGTCCCAGGACAGTCTGTTTTTTAAACAGACTCTAGCAGCTAAATTTTGTCTTTCAATGGCAATAGAATTTTAGAGAAAGGATACCTTCCTCAGGATCCCTTTGAGGTGCTCACAAACATTTATCAATTTCCTAACTTTGTTAAACATATCGGCTTCTATTTTGAGAAATGCAAGTCCAAGAATCAAATTCACTGCAGGACAAAGGCAATACAGTATAGTAGGAAGTGTACTGGGTCAGAATCAATTAGAAGGCGCAAGGTCTAAGCTCTAAAACTAGCTTGATGGATAGATGTGAGTTTCTGGGCAAGAATGATCATGATGTAGTTGCTTTTCAGTAACTACTGCCATAGGTATATTTATATAAGGAAAACAAAGAAATGCATTATTCTTGAGCCATTCTACTTGTCTACCTAGTTTTAATCTCAAATATGAAGCCCTACTTGAGAAAACCTAATTATACTATCATCGTGGGGAAGGGGAGCAAATTTGAGACTATTTATATAATGAATAGAGAACATTAATTACAAAGTGAGGAAATATATTTGAAATTATCACAATTTCTGTAGTATATCTTCTATGTAAGCTAAATGACATATGTCTGAAAGCTACTGCTGTGGAATCTAAAAATATCAGACACTAAAATATTCTTCTTCCTTTCCTTCCTGGTAGGAAAAATAAAAGCACATAAATTTATAAACTTTTAGAGAAAGCTAAAGATATCATCAAGTGTGCCTTTTGGTATACTCCAATTTTTTTTCCAAAATATGAGTTTATAATAGATCAATAGTTTTGAGACTGTATCTGTCACTGCTAGCCCAAAATGCAATAAACTGCAGATAAAAAATTATTTTACTTTACATCAAAATTTCCTTAATTTATCATATATGTCATCCTCAAGGCAAAATGCTTACTTAAGCAGGGCAAGTATAAATAATCATTTAGAAAAGCAGTATAATAATTATTTTGAACAATCTTAAGAAATTTAAACAGTATAGCCAATTATCGCCCTGGATGCTAGGTGTACAAAACAAGAATACATACCAGCTCATGCGTGTCTTTATTATTTTCTCTTTTACTCCAGGAAGTAAACAGATGATATTATTAAATACATTGTGCCCTTTTTGTAATCTTGAAGACAAGAAGTGCTCCCTCTCATTAATGGGTATTACTTACACAACACCTTTGTGGTTTATGTCCTGGATTTATAGCTCTATTGTTGCTTAACAAAACCTAGATAAACCTAGAAAGACAACCTGTGGTGATCCATCACTAATGCACTGAAGACTCTCCACTTGCTCATTGTATCTCAGTCTTCTCATATATAATGAGGTATTCTACTTACTAGTATTGTTCACCTATAAACTCAGTAAGCAAGGATCATTAAACCCTAATGTCCACCCCAAATTGGTGACTGAAAATAAATGCAGAATGCAAGATTACAAAAGTTCTTTGCAACCTACTTAATCTTCAATTATATCATTTTTAAGTCTGATTTTGGATGGGCAGGTTTTTAAAATATAGTAGATCAAATAGAAGGTAGGGGGGTCAGCAGATGGTGTGGTGGTTAAGGGTGCTGGACTCCCACATGGCCGACTGCAGTTCAAGTCCCAGACCTGGTGGCTGACTTTCTCCCTCTCTCTCTTTCTTTCTCTCCCCTCCCCTTTCCGGTCAAATTAAAATACATAAATTAAATTAAATAAGTCTTTAATTTAAAAAATACAAATAGAGGATAGGTAGGTACACAAAAATGTGGTAGAAGAAATTTGAGACCACAAGAAATAATTTGCCACAGTTGGTGATTATGCCAAGAACTATCTGTTTTCATTTTTGTGTTACTAGAAGTACATTTTCTTCTCTTTTTCTTTAATGTTTTGATTTTTTTTATTACTCAAAAAAGTGTCATTTTTTATTTAGCTTTCTGACTCTCTGCTTGTGCCCTCAACACTTTCATGATGCTTGTTCCATTCCTCTATAAGGAAAGCACACTTGATCCCATTGCAGACACATTGAGCACAGGCGGAGCCCCCATAGACCTTGTTAAGAAGTTTCTTCATTTTAGACAATCTCATGAGAACTTTTGATCTCACGGCACAAATCCCTTGGAGTCTTTCCGGGCACATTTTGGTGTTTTCTCAACTTCTTGGTATAAAGGTAAATAATCTTATTATCAGGAGTTTAGGATAGCCTACTTTTGTTGGAGCATCCCTCTCTCTTTCGAGAACATGTGCCCTATAGCTTAAAAGAAAAAAAAAAAAACTAATAAAATTTTTTAGTAAATATAAGCAATCTCAGTCTTTGATTATGCACTTTATTAAAGAGTGGCCTCCATCAGACTGTACCAAAACCACCAAAAACTCTAAACTTTATAAAATCACAGAAATAGTTTTTCTTTCAGAAGTGACTATACTTTTTACTTTGTTTTTACAGCTAAAACCTTCCTAAAATGTCCTAACATGGTTTAAAATGATAAAAATAAAACTTTCCATAACTTCTATTTTATGTTTCTACATTTTGAACGGAGAAACTGGTATTCAGAAATTTACATTTGTGGGGCCAGCAAGTGGCATAGTGTTTAAGGTGTTAGACTCCCACATGATCAACCAGTTTGAGTACTGGATTGGGCAGTTTGAAATACACCAGGCAAGTGTGCATTCATGCCCAGAATCCCAAGAAAAAATGGAGGAGAAGGGATTATGGCATGGCTATCTCCGCTGGGGGCTATTGCTCGCTTTGTCTCTCTCCATCTCTCTGAACACATGTGACCTATAAAAAGAAAAGAAATTTACATTCAGGCAATCTATTGGGTCTTCTGAAAAGTCATGATGTATTTTTCTATACAAAAATGTGTCATGACTTTTCTGATGACCCAAAATCTTAATATTCCAAAATATATCTTTTAAAAAAGCTGTGAACCACAAAATGTGTCACAGAACTATTTAAAACAGCAAAATTTTTTTTAAAAAAGTTACTGAAATAGAAAATTCTTACATAAATTGTGGTATATTCACTTGGCCTTCTCTTTGATCATCATTAAATGATGGATATAAAAAACAACCAGCAACATTTACATGCTTCATTTAAAAAAAATAAATAAAGGATATTAGGCTGAAAATACACTCTTCTTTAAAAAGGAACAGTTCTGACAAAAGAACACAAAACCAAAATTGATGACTTTTATCAAGAAAGCTGGAAAGTTCAATAAAAATGCATTTTTAAGCAAAACTGAGCTGCCTTCCAAGACTATTCTTCTTATGTTTAAGTATTTGGGTTCTTCAAAAGGCATGGAAAATGTACATTATGAAAAACTGTGCATGAATTTCAAAAACTTTTGTACCAAAATAAACTTATACTTTGATTCTACCTTTCCATGGACTTTTTGAAGCCCCTATGTTATGTCACTAGTAACATCAAAAAGAATTTTTTTCCTCATAAAAATCCAATAAACTTAAAGATTTTTTTAAGCCCTAAATATTTTATTACACTTGGAATACTGTCACTTGGTTTAACCCAAAGAATTAAACATTCATCATTACACAAGATTGTTCTTGCTTTTTTCCTACAACAATCAGCCAAAATAGATCTTTAAAAAACACATCCCACTGCTGTAACAGTTTGAAAAAACTCAAAGTGAAAACAAAGAACTGTGTTAGACTAAGTATCTTTAGCAATACAAATTAAAGAATAAAGTCTAGAAAGATGCAAGATAACTTAATCATAACAATTATCAAAGATTTTAGTTTAGTTTTGTTTGTTTAATTCTTCCCTCCATGAACAAGATAGAGAAACAGCACCTCTACCATGGTCTTGATGCCTCTATCTATCGACAAACTCAGCAAGCTCTGGATTATGGTCAAGCATGTGCAGAGCTTACTCAGGGAGGTCTCCAGCTGCAAAACTTTAGCCTTCCCATGTGAATCAGACTCAGAAAGCATCGCATTATACCACTGTGCCACTGTCTGGCTTCTAAGATTAATTTTATTTTCTTCATTCATGATAAACCATGTGTGCATGTATGTGAAAGTGAGATTGAGAGAAAGAAGGATCAGCAAGACCAGCACCTTCCACAGGATCTGGTCATTACATGCTCTCCCAACTGCAGTATTCTGACTGGTCAGATCCTGGGAACTTGCACATGCATCTGCTTTGTTTCAGGCTGACCAGACTAGGGTTTCAAACTTGGTCACCATGGTAGATCTGGCTTCTTTTGAGAAGCACACTATGCTGACCAGGGAGCTGCCTCAAGATTTTTAAACTATCATTTTATTTTTTCATCCCAATGACCTAATCTAAACTAGTCAACTAAACAGTATGATAATACGGTATTGTGGGACTTTATAAAATATGTTTTTTAAAGAGAGATTTTTTTCGATAGGGTATGTGCACTTACCCAAGAAACCAAGACAGAAAGCAAGAAATCATACCCTCCCCCTGCCCCCGGGAAGATGGCCACGCTGCAATCCCTTCTTCATTCTCCTACAGGGATTTTGGGCATGCACGCACATGCACCCAGTATGAGTTTCAAGTGCTGGGTTTTGGACTTGAACTATGGTCAACCATGTAGGAGTCCAGCTACATAGCCTATTATGCTATCTGCTGGTCCCTAAAATAATTCTTGACTGATGTAATAGTTGTATGTATGTATGGAGTACAACATGATTTTTCAATATATGATAATAATGCATAATGATTAAGACAGGGCATTAAACAAAGGGGCCAGCAGTAGACATAGTGGTTAAAACACTGAACTCCACCATCGCTGACCATAGTTCAAGTCCCAGACCTGGTGGCTTGAAACTCATGCCAGGTATGTATGCACATGTGCCCATAAATCCAAAGAGGAAAATGGAGGAAAAGAGATTGTGGAGTGGCCATCCACCCTGGTGGGAAGAGGGTGATTTTTCACTTTCTGTCTCTCTGTCATGCACATGTGCCCAATAGCGAAAATCTCTCAAAAAGTAAAAAATAAAATAAAAAGGGCATTAAACATATCCAGCATTAAAAATATTTATCATTACCTTGTGTTGTAAACATTTCAAATCTTTTCTACTTTGAAATATACATTGTTTTATCACCAACTGTAGTTACTCTACCGTACTCTAGAACTCATTCCACTTGTCAACTTCCAATTTTTTTATCAGTTAACCAAATTCTCCCTACTCACCCCAGTTTCCTCCCCTTCTGCTTCTAAAATCCACCATCCCATCTCCATTTCTATGAAATCAACTAATGTGTCACATCACACAGTATTATTTGTGTGGTACTTATTTTTATCTGATATGTTCCTGCTTTATTTATCAGTGATCTATTTGGCCCACTAGAATATAAATACCTGGAATAAAGGAGTATTTCCTATCTTGGTCACACCCAGAATCACCACATAAAGACAAGTGAATTTTACAGTTGTAAAATCTGTGAGCTGCGCAGTGTACAATCTGCACAACTGAATACTGTAGGTTTGGCTATGAACAATTAATCATCATACATGTAATAAAAGGCCAGAGACCTTAATAATGCCCTACTCCAGGGCCAGCAAGGGGGCATGATGGTTAAGGCAGCTGGATCCTACATAGCTGACTGTGCAGTTTGAGTTCATGCTCTGGTAGCTAGAAAGATATGCCAAACAAATGTATGTATGCCCCAAATCCAAAGAAGATAATGGAGGAAAAGGGATTATGGTGTGGTCATCACCCCAAAAGGTGATGCCCTATAGAAAAAAAAATTTAAAAATTTTTAAAATGCCATATTCCTAGTGGTGATGCAACTCTATTCTGGGTATGCATGTCAGAAAAAGCTGCTCCTCAAAATTTTAAATTCCTTTATTTTCTTTAACATTATTTCACATAAGCATGTATGAATTATTCCTTTCCCATGAAATTTATAGAAGGCAAATAAATATTCCTGAGGCAGAAACCAACCCAATAGAGTGACATATTAGTGGTCAATATGAATGATTTATGATAGCAGTAAAAACTTTAAGTATCTTCAACCAAAAAACCAAAAATGCTAAACTGTTTATTACTGGGTACATATTGTTTAAGTTTTATTTAATTTTTGAAAGAATTATTTAATTTAATTTATTTATTTAAATTTTCTATAAGGCATGTGTGCTCATCAGAGAGAGGGTGGGATAGTGAGAGAGCAAGCTACTAGCTCTAGGACTCTAACCAGAGTTGGCCATGTGGGAGTCTAGTGCCCCAACCAACACACCACATTACCTGCTGGCCCCATATTGCTTATCTTTAAAATGTTCTGGGACCAGCCCAATAGCACAGTGGCTTTGCCTTGTACATGCAGACCTAGATTCCACGTGGCTGAATGCAGTTCAACTCCCAACCTCTGCGGCTTGAGAGGCATGCTGTGCACATGTACATGCATGCCTGTGATCTTGACAAGATGGAGACATGGAAGAGGGGGAACTGCAGTGTAAGCAGGTCCCATTGGAGAGTGTTCCACTGGTATGTGTCTGTCTATATCTCTCCCTCCCTCCTTCCCTCTGGCAAGGGCGCTGGCCCTCTGGCAATAAAAGCAAAAAAAAATTTGTTAAGTAAAATAATGTTTTAATGACTTCAAAGAATACTATATTATGTGTGTATGTATCTGTATGTATATTCATATATACATATAGAATAAAGTTCTTATTAAACATGAAAAATAATAAAACTACCTTTTTATAAACTTCCATATTTTCCCATACAAATAAGAGGGCCTGAATTTAAATGATCATATCCAGCAGTACCATACTTTTTATTTCCAAGCATAGCACATTTTTAATAACAACTTCTGACCAAGCTCTAGAGAACAAAAATTCCAGGTTTGATCAAAGGAAAAGACTAGAACTATTTTCTGAGAAATCTAAATCAAAGTAAATGATCTTTATTTGAAATTCTCCTATTCACACAAAGCTGATTGTTAGAAGAAATGATAATAGAAAATAAAGCCTTTCTTTTCTACATTGTTTACAATCATGAACCAAGCAGAAAGCTGAAAAGAAAGCGAGAAAGCATAGAATGTGGGGGGAAAGCGGGGGGGGGGGGGGGCAAAAAAGAAAAAGGGAGGGGGGAAGAAAAGAAAAAAAAGCATGGGATTAGTCATTCTTCTTCCTACTAGACAGATGTTGATCAGTTATGACTATCACCTACTGAACAATAACCCTCTCATTCCTATACACACACACACACACACACACACACACTTAAAATAAAAATTACACACCAAATTCCCCATTTAGCAAATATCTTCAGATTAAATATACAGGTCTTCATAAAGATCCAACAAAATCTTATTTGTCTACTATCTGCTACACACTAACAGGATAAAATACGACTAGGAAAGTCTACTTGTCCTCACAGAAGCTTCATATTAACAGGAGACACAATGTCAAATCAAGGTGGGGCCCAGCAGCGCTCCTATGCCTAGACCACATGCCAACTTCAAACCATGTTGCCCTTCTCTCGGTATGCACATATCTGGATGTGCTTTCCCCTAGGGCTTACATGTTTGCTTAGCTATTCCACCCACATACTCCACAGCTAGTCCCCTTATCTCTGCTCTTCCAGAAATGGCTCTTCCCTATCTGTTCTCATCCTCAGTCCACAACTCGCATCTCCATCTCAGGCACCCTCTCCCCCTCCACTGTTCTCACACCTTCTCAAAACACTGCTAATCCTCATGACATGGGGGGGGGGGGCGGGACGGACTTGGGCCAGCATACCACACTGAGGAAAGACAAGTACACAGATAACTAGAAAATAAGGCAATCTGAAAATCACATGAGAACTTCGCAGATCACAGTCTGAGCTATTCATCACAGGAATGTCTAAAACCATACACTTAAGTGTTCGCTACAGAATAAGGATTCCTTTTTTAGGAGCCACCTACCATGTTCACCAAATTAGTACCGCAACAGTCTTAATCTTAATGGATTTCCCAACAGGATGTTATACAGCCAAAAACTATTTTAGTTTTTTGCTTTTTCAAAACTGGTTTCAATCATTGGAAGTAGCTATGGAGACATTATTGGAGAACTTCATCATTTGTACTTGAATGATTTTCTAGCCCTGCAAAACACTGAATTTTACCCTTTTAATGACCCTTTGCTCCCAATATAAGCTTTCATCAATCCAAGATATTGTATGAAATAACCCTGAAACAAGCCATCAGATCAAGAATGGCTACAAGGTACATCCCTAACCTTCAGTGCTGGCCTGTGTTAATGAGAAGGCCCAGGTGTTAGTTGCATTTCGTCTCTGCAGCTACCTCGAATGAATACCAACTACCAACAAAAAACAAGGTGGTACAAACTAGAAAAAGATGCAGCTAAAAAAGCATGGGACACTATAACACTAATTATATATACTAACAGAACTTTATAAAATTCTATGCCAGGATGTCCTCTGTGAATCATTAGAGGGTAAGTATTTTTAACATTAAGTTTCCCGTATAGTTAACTTGCTGCTGCACAAGTAAGTTCTGTGAATTGAAAAGTCAAACTGAGCTGCTTAGACCTACCTCTAATTACCTCTTAAATATAACAGGACAAAAGTCTCTAGGTTGACAGGGACAATACCAAAGTAGAATGCAGACCTCAAAGAACCATCTAGAATGTCTCATTTTCATATTTGCCTTAGAAATACTGAGGATTTTCCAATTCAGATTTTCTTTCCAACACAAACTTTTAAAAACCAGTTAGTAAAAAATACATACACATACGAGCATAGGTTGGCTTTAAAAAAAAAAAGATGGAGGTTTAAAGATAATCTTTAATCCCTTTCATTTTAAAAACAAAAAAATGAATCCCAGAAACGGTGATCCATGTATGACCACAAAACATATTAGAGACAAGAATTTCTCTATTATTTACACCCATTAATATAGGCCATTTTTAAAATATAATAAAATAATATACTTTATGAATCAGAATAACTTACTACTTTCAAGACAAATCAGTTTTATGACCACTCTCGATAGGGGAGCAAACTTGACTTGACTAGTGAAAGGACACAGAAGAGGACGAAATTATGGTCTCTGTTTGACTCAAAATGAACTTAATTCCCCTGAAACCTGGAAGGTGAAGTGACTTGGAACAGACAGTATACAGGGCTCACACATTCCCCGGAACAGCTCAGAGTATGGGGACCTATTAGTGTGCCCCTTTACATTCCTTCCCAGGCCAGGCTGTGGAGAACAGAGCTCTCCTGAGCTGCTTAGACCTACCTCTAATTACCTCTTAAATATAACAGGACAAAAGTCTCTAGGTTGACAGGGACAATACCAAAGTAGAATGCAGACCTCAAAGAACCATCTAGAATGTCTCATTTTCATATTTGCCTTAGAAATACTGAGGATTTTCCAATTCAGATTTTCTTTCCAACACAAACTTTTAAAAACCAGTTAGTAAAAAATACATACACATACGAGCATAGGTTGGCTTTAAAAAAAAAAAGATGGAGGTTTAAAGATAATCTTTAATCCCTTTCATTTTAAAAACAAAAAAATGAATCCCAGAAACGGTGATCCATGTATGACCACAAAACATATTAGAGACAAGAATTTCTCTATTATTTACACCCATTAATATAGGCCATTTTTAAAATATAATAAAATAATATACTTTATGAATCAGAATAACTTACTACTTTCAAGACAAATCAGTTTTATGACCACTCTCGATAGGGGAGCAAACTTGAATGAACTAGTGAAAGGACACAGAAGAGGACGAAATTATGGTCTCTGTTTGACTCAAAATGAACTTAATTCCCCTGAAACCTGGAAGGTGAAGTGACTTGGAACAGACAGTATACAGGGCTCACACATTCCCCGGAACAGCTCAGAGTATGGGGACCTATTAGTGTGCCCCTTTACATTCCTTCCCAGGCCAGGCTGTGGAGAACAGAGCTCTCCTCAAAATATCCCAGAGGGGCTTCAGCATACATTTGTCCAAACGTTCTGACACAACACTGATACAGTTGAAATTATTAAAATCTCAAAAACTGCACTTAATTCGAATATATTCAGCTGCTACCCCATTTTTTCTCCTATTTTTAAATGTATCACTATACAATTACTAAAAGACTATTACCTATACTTTCTATGTAGCCACAATAAAAAGGGGAGGGAAGTTAGAAAGGAATTTAATTTTTTATCCACTATAAAGAAAAGTTTAAATAACATTACATGTACAATAATCGAACAGCAAATAACATTAGCATCTTGGTAGTATACAATTTCAAATGTTAAAAAAGCTTATATCAATTTTTTCATTATTTCTCTAATTTCTCTGTAAATATCATAAATTTTAAATCAACAGGCTCAACTGCAATGAAAGTAGTTCTTTTTAAATGTTCATTTTTATTTAAAAAAGGTGCTTCCTAGGCCAGCAGGTGACATGGTGGTTAAGGCACTGAATTCCCACATGGCCAACCATGATTTGAGTCTGAGACCTAATAGTGTGAAAAATCACACCAGGAACATGTGCATGAATGCCCAAAATTCTGATAGGAGAATGGAGAAAAAGGGATTGTGGCATGTCCTTCCCCCAGGGGTGGGGGGACCATTTCTCGCTTTCCTCTCTCTGTCTCCATCCCTCTCTGGCAAGTACAAGTATTCTATGGAAAAAAAAAAATGTTTCTTTTGTCAGTTGTAAAAATAAGGTTTTTTTAATATTTTATCTATTATGAGACTCAATGTCTTCATTAACTGCAATATCCTTTCTCTTATGTTCTAAAATATTATGCATATTTATACTTCTGTTGATATACTTTCATGTTTATGTTCTAGTTCAGCCCACACACTTGCATAGATGTACATGTATACACATACAATGACATAGCAGGAAAGATGGTATAGTGGTTAAGGCTCACTCTACAGTAAGACTGCTTATTTCCGGACCAGCAGTTGTTTCTGGACTCCCATGTAGCCAAGTGCACTTCGAGTTCCAGACCCGGTGGCTTAAACTCACGCCAGGTGCGTGTGCATGCGTGCCCAAGATCCTGAGAGGAGAATGAAGGAGAAGGCACTGCGGCGTGGCCATCCCCCCTGGGGAGTGGTTACTCACTTTTTCTCACCTTTTGTCTCTCTGTCTCTCTAGTGAGCACACACTTCCTATAGCAAAAACCTCTCCAAAAAAAATAAATATAAAAAACACTTGCTCTGAATTCTAGTTTTACCACTCATGACTTGAACAAATTATTTAACCTCTCCATGCTGCAGTTTCCTTATCAGTAAAATGGGGATAAAAATAGTAAATACCAGATATAATGTGTGTGAAAGAGTCTGACGAAGGATACTTAGAAGAAAAATAGAGAGGCAAAGCATTAATGGGACACAGAAATGTGATATTATCTATTGAAGATAATTTTATAGTTTTTTCAACTGCACTAGGGAGAAATGTTCACAATTGGAATATTCACTTTGTAAACTAAATAATGTGAATGAATATATAAAATGAAATGAAATTTTAAAATCTTAAAAAAATAGTAACTATCTTTCAGGAACTAAATGTGACTAAGTAAAGATTTAATATTTGCAAAGCTATTAGAATAGTGTCTGGCATTAAGTGTCTGTAAATGTTGACTTTTTAAGGCTTATTTTAAACTTCCCTTTTTTCTTTCCCTCATCTTTTCCTTTTTCATCCTTTCACTGCAACAGTTTGAGTTCTTAACTACCAAACTTAGCATTAATGATAGTATTTATGTCCTTTTTACTCTCAGGAAATAAACAGGCCACTGTTAACCCAGATGATGATGTATATATCTTACAAAGAAAGAAAAAGGCAAAAATCATAATCAGAAACAGAACCCTGCCCTGAGGCAGTGGTCTTCAAACTAGAATCCATATACTCCTATAATCACATGAAGATTTCTCCAAGGAATAGTTAAGGCACATAAATATATTTAAATAAATATATTTCTAAAATAACTTGGAAAAGTATCTCTTCAGGAAAATAATTCTTTTCAACCTGTCTTCTCACAGACACCTTTCTTCTGTTTAATACAGAACAGTTCTGCTCTCACATATCCTAACATACATTGTTCTGGGGGTGGTGGCAACAAACTTGGGACACACACACACACACACACACACACACACAAACTCTCCTCCTGTAATTTGCCACTACAGGTGTTCTCAGAGCAAGTGAGAAGTAGCTCCCCATGGGAGCAAACATCTTACCTTCCTTCCTACCAATTTATTCCCTCTTTTCTCCTGGATGAATGTAGAAAAAATAATAGGCAGACAAATATTTATAGATATATAGGTATCTATGTATCTGTATGTTTCGACTGCAATGGCTTTCAAAGGAGCAACACCATACAAGGTTAGGGTTCATGACAAAGAGGCACATATTCAAAGATTAAGAAGAATAAGATTTGAAAATGCAAATAAAGAAACAGGATTCAAGACTCGGAGGGTGGCCACTGCATAAACCAGATATCGCTCTCCAGCGCGCCTGGCTCCGCTTCCTCCGCAACCATGTCTGACAAACGCGACGTGACCGGGATTGAGAAATTCGATAAATTGAAGAACACAGAAACGTAAGAGAAAAATCCACTGCCTTCCAAAGAAAGGGTCGAATGGTAGAAGCAAGCTGGCGAGTCCTACCTAATGAGGCATGCGCCGCCAATATGCGTTGTGCATTCCACGGCATTGCCTTCTTACTGTACTTCTTTTAGCTGTTTAACTTTGTAAGATGCAAAGAGGTTGGATCAAGTTTAAATGATGGTGCTGCCCCTTTCACATCAAAAAATTGAGAACTACTGGCAGCGAAAGCGGCCTGCCTCTCCCATCTGCTGCTCTGGCTGGCAGGGAAGGAAAAGAACTTGCATGTTGGTAAAGGAAGAAGCTGGGTGGGAGGAAGGGAAGATGTAGAGTAAAAACTAAGCTGGTCCAAGGTGTCCTGCAGGCTGTAAAGTGCAGTTTAATCAGAGTGCCTTTTTTTGTTCATATGATTTTAATTATTGGGTGCACGACATTTTTAATATACAAATAAAAAGTCTTAAAACCTGAAAAAAAAATTAGGATTTAGGATCCCAGTTTGTTCTCTAAGATATAGAAGTGTAATTGAGAATGTTCATAGAGCTCAGAGTAGATATCCTTTCAGTGAAGTGTTGAAAGGGTATATAGGTAGGGAAATCGGATTTAACAAAGAAAAGGTGAGAAGAAAGAAAAGAAAGGAGAGACTAGGCAAGGTAAACTGATGTAGTAGTAAAGGAAGAAATCTCTTCTAACAAACCAATTCCATAAAGGTCACAAATTAAGAGGATAATCAGTGACTGAAATGCCATATTATCAAGATAAAATGTCTGTACTCTACTTGGTCAGTAAAGTAATCCGACATTTTCTCTGGACGTATTCCTGGTAGCATAAGTAATGAATATACCCCTTTTAATTTTTTTAAAGGACGGCTTAAGCATAAGAGAAGATATACAAGTCACAACAAATATAAAACTAATGGTATCTTTCCATACAGATTTAATTCTGCTCATTGAATGGCAGGGAGAGAGACAGCTCTTGGAGGTATTACATTAGCCAGCAATACATGGTATAATTTAAATGTATCTTTTTTTCTACTAATATTATGTATCAATCAAGATGCAGGTTTATAATCTAATCATGAGCCTTATTTTGAAGTTCTTATCAGCAACAGCCTTATATAATCTACCATGATTATACATATGCATCAGGTTTACTAAGGCGATTCATGATACAGTCTGCATATCTGAAATTGAAAGCCAGAAACTAACCATTATTTTAACAAGCTGTCAAGATATGTACAGTTTTGCCAAAGAAACATTGTTTATACTGGTCTTTTGAAAAATAGATCGAATTTAGAATTCCCTAAGCACACCAGAGTTACACAAAATTTTTATAGAATTCCTGTGAAGTACATACCTCAAATGCTATCAAAATCCTTCATAAGATTACAACAAATTATTCCTTTTTTATAACTCTAATAATTTGCTGCCTATTTTCCCATAACATACTTTATTATTTTTTTACACCTGAAGAGAAAAGGGACAAAAAGAACATCACAGGTAAAATATTGAGATTTCATTAAAATCTTGAAAAATACAAATTTGTTCCTTTCCTATTCCTCTGCCACTAACCTCTCAGGGTGGCACCAACTTCCAGTTCTCTGGAGAAAGGAGAGAAATTTCAACAGCAGATCGCTACAACTATTTCAAAGCCAAAGTATTACTCTACTGAATACTAATGATTATTTAATCTGCCTCCATCTCTTCCAACAACACCCTGACCCTCTTTTTATGATTCTTTTTTATGGTACTTACCTCCTATTACAGAATTTATATATCCATTATATTTCTTATCTGTCTCTTCTTGCTGGAAAGTAAGCTTCAAAATAGCAGGAATCTCTATCATTTGTTCACTGGACCAGCCCAAGTACCTAGAACAGTGCCTAACACAGATGCTCAAAACCTACTGAATGAATGAACTCTTATTTTGTCCATCCTAAACTCCCCACTGAAATAGCACTACCTAAACTACAGGTTACTCTAATTTGATTACTAATTTACATGTGATTTTTCTCACCCTCACATCATTATCATGAGTAAATTGCTACAACTGGAAATGACATGTGCAGAGTTAAACTTTTTCTTTTTCTTTTTTTTTTTTTTTTGAGAGAGAGAGATTTTTGCTATAGGGTACATGCACTCACTAGAGACAGAGAGACAGAAAAACAGAAATGGGGAAATCACTCCCCAGGGGAGATGGCCATGCTGCAATCCCTTCTCCCCTGTTCTTTTGGGATTTGGGGCATGCATACAGCAAGAGTTTCAAACTGCCTGTCCGGCACTCAAACCATTGTTGACTACATGGGAGGCCAACACCTTAACCACTATGCCACTCACTGGCCGCAGCACAGTTCAGCTTTGATAAAAACTTAACAGTACTCTGCACTTATATGGCCTCACTTTCTAGTCACAAAAAGTCAAAGCCTATCACTGCTTACCTTGTTTCTTCAGCCTCTTTAGATAGTGTCTGTACAGAACCCCCTCCCCTGAATCTCTCTCCAATAAATTCACTACCTCAGTTCATTTGTGTGTACACTATCCTTGATGCTCCCCCCACCTTTAGAATAATTTTCTCCTTATCTACACTGTCCTTCAACAATCTGCACAAAAGCCCATTAGTAACAGATTCATAGTTACGTAGTTAGTGAATGTACTTAACATGTATTATTTGTGAAAGTATATACTGTACATTGCAATATTTTATGACAACATCTTGTCTTACACCAATTAAGTGTAATACACGTAGAGGTAAACAGTGCCAGCAGAACAAGAGGAAACAGAACAATCGCTTCTACTGTTAGTGAGAAATGTTCCAAGGCTTATGTATCTGCTCTTGAATCAGTGAAGTAAAGGAAAAAATACCTTTTTTTGAAGGAAACTGCCACTAGTGCACAAGGGGATTTGAAAAGTCCAGAACATTAACTGCCTTGCTATACCAACCAATGTCTCAAGCTAACCTAAGAATCACTCCTACACAAAATCCAATCATTTCTGTTCTCTTAGCTGTGGAAAAACTCCCTAAAATAACACACATTTATAAAATGAATGATACAATAGGCACTCAATAGATATCGGCTAAATAAGTGAATCAATCCACGACTATGTCCTTGTGTTTAGGAAGCTCAGGCCAAGTTAAATCCCAGACTTCTAAATGTAAAGAGTTAGGTCTTGAAATGTGCCTTATCAAGTGATCAGTAACAGTTAAATCAATTCATCTGTATGCTCACTAAGCACTTTATGCATTCATATTTTCAACACATCAACAAACCATTATGAGACAATTTTATAACAATGAATTGAAACCTTATAAACACCTTCGATTTGAATAAGATCATTCTCAAGTGACAATTTATTTTCAGACAGCAACCAGAAAATGAGAGCAAATGCTTGTTTCCAAAATTAATGGGTAATAAAAAATAAAATTTTAATTTACTTTCAATTTTGAAGTAACACATTTTGTTATGAAAGCTCAGTTTTTAGTCTCGCTCTTATTTTCAAAGTACTGTTTTACCATATTTAAGCAGATTCACCACATTTTTTAAATGGGAAACGTCATTAAGTCATTAAAATAAATATAAAAGATATTAAACATGAAGACTCATAATTTAATTATAGCTAAAGGAAGGAAGAATGTCTACTGTCGGGCCAGTCACAGTGGTATAGCAGTAACTCAAAGCTCTGTGATACTGGGACCAGCAGTTAGCGTAATGGCTATGTCACTGGACTCCCACGTAGTCGACCACAGTTCGCGTCCCAGACCGGGAGGCTTAAAAAAACTCACGCCGGGCGCGTGTGCGTGCGTGCCCAAGATCCCGAGAGGAGAATGGAGGAGAAGGGATTGTGGCATGACCATCCCCTCTGGGGGAGAGGGGGAGGATTTCTGGCTTATCTATTTCTCTGTCTCTCTCTGTCTGTCCAGCGAGCGCACAAGCCCTATAGCAAAAACCTCTAAAAAAAAAAAAAAAAAAAAAAAAGGAGAGAGAAAAGCTCTGCGATACTGAGACCGTGTGGGAGGGTCCTGGGTTTACATCCTGGGATCTCCCTGAGAACACCAGGTGTGCACACATGCCTGTAAAACTAGCTGGCTGAGGCTGGATCACGGCAAGGGGACCCTGTTGGTGGTGCTTTCTATCTCTAGCTCCCATCCTAGCTCATGGAAGAGAAACTTTTTTTAAAGTATCTATTATGTCTATCAAAAGAACATTGCTTTATAAAGAGCAAAGCTAGAATTTTTTAACTTACACAGTTTCATTATTCAGAATTAATAATTGGCCAGCCCCCATTGCACAGTGGATAAACACGATGCAGAAGAAACCAGTCGCACATGAGCAACTACAGTTAGAGCCACAGTCCTAGAGGCTTGAAAACTATGCTGGGTGTGAGTGCCCAGGATCCTGAGAGGATGAAGAGGAGGAAAAATTATGAATCATAACTAGGCCCTATTGGGGATTTTTCTCTATCTCTATTCTCTGAGCAGTCTCTGGGGCATGTGCATGTGCCCTCCCTCAAATAAAAAAAAATCAGTTCATGGTATAATTTTTTTATATTAGGTTGGCTTTTATAAGGTATATGATCAATAAGTGCTTATAAATTCCAAATTTTTTTGAAGATTTTTCTCCACTCAAAACACGTAATCTGGGTTAAATTCAATTTACTGATTCAAAGACATGAATGACAAGTCAAGATCAATAACACTCTAGCACAAGTAGACAGAATGGTGAACAGTGTTGAGATAGTGACCACAAGAAAAGATGTTCTAGTGTGGTCTGTCTGACTTACAAACCTTCTCATGAAATTAATGTTCAGTACAGGAGGCTGATCAGTGACGCAGCAGAATGCAACATTCGGCCAAACTCACATGGGAAGGGTTCATATCCAAAGATCTCCCAAAGACCAGGTAAGCCTGGTGTGCAAGTACCCACGATCCAGGGTTGGCTGGAGCAGCCAGCGGATCTTAATATCAAAACTCTGGGGGCCTGCGCGGCCGGGGCTCTGCTCCGTGTTCCGCAGCTTCTCCGGGGCTGGCGCGTGGCCGCGGGGCCTGAGCCAGTGCGTGGCCGCCAGCCTTGCACGTGGCCGCCAGGCATGTGCCTGCACGTGTCTGCCGGCCGCAGGCGGCAAACTGAAGCCGAAAACAAGGATTAAGAACTTGCAACTGTAAGCAACAGAAAGAAACTTTAGCTGTCTTAAACCAATTGAGAAATATATAGTATAGGAGAATTTTCTCTACCTATGGACAGTGAGAAGATGATGGTTACCAGCCCTGCATTACCTCAGGGAAAAACAAGAACTACTCTACCATTCTTAAGGAAGCCAGATACCCAAGGATAACTCACGCGGCAGATCCCCACAACACCATGCCCGCTAATTACAAGATGGCTGCTGTGCCGCATCAACTGATAATCA
>NW_006159742.1:1204125-1211599 GCF_000334495.1 Tupaia belangeri chinensis | reverse complement strand
ATGGGGGAGGAGGATGGGACATAGCAGAGGGTGGGGGATGGGGAATCAAGGATGGCAAAAAAAAAAAGGCAAGGTATGCAGGATGTAAGAATTGGAAAATTATTTGCTGAGAACATGTATGTTGATGTGCTTGATTGAGCCAATGCACAGTGTATTTTGGATGGAAAATTCATTTGTGTGTTGTGATGGTGTATAATGAATTAATGTAGAAAATGAATAAATTAAAAAAAAAAACAACTCTGCTATGGATTCTCATGTTCTCTCCCTGACCACACATATCCTCTTTCTGTTTTCCTCAGTCATGGATTAAATAAACTTAAAAAAAAAAAAAAAAAAAAAAAAAAAGGATAGTAAAGTATCTGATGAGAAGCCTTCTAAATTCTAAGATTTGTCAGGAAAAATGACAAACTGAAATATACCAAAAAAGATGCTTTGTCAAACACTCCCAGTTTATTTGATTCCAGAAGGTCTTGAGCTTTTCATTGTCTTACAGGTATGTTGCCACTCCAGATTTATAAAGAGTTGTAAGACACATAAAGTACAAGTAATTCCATCCTGTGAAAATGCAAGTAAAATTTTTCCAGTGAAATGGAATTGGCAATTGTCCTGTGGATACTGACCAGTTTTGCATGTGTCCTATATTCATTTAATATCCCTGTTTATCTATGTAAGTGTGTTCTTACAATTTTCCTTTGAATAACTTGTAACATCTCACTGGTCTCCTCATCAACAAACTAAATAAGTATTTGTTATCTATTCATTTTATATTTGAAGAAAAGTTATGATTTAACCTTCTTGAAAAGTAGACCTTAACAAACACTATAATTAAGACTAAGACTTTTGAAATAGTCACTTTCTATAAACACACTTTCTCAAAATGTCCACTAGTCGTAAGTCATCTCATTTAAATTATGCAAATATTGTATTACAGCATGCTTCAATAAATCCAAAGTACCATCCTTATATGATATACATTTATCATTAAATACCATTAAAAAGCTGCCAATTAAATTATGAAATAATGTTATTTATGATTAATTTGTTGTAATCTTTTAATATGTCTTTATCACATATTCCACTGTTATGTTCCCATGACTTTGGGTATATATGTCTCATCTTTAAAAAACCAAATCATAGGATTTGACAATTATTGTGGTACCTAAATTTCACATAACTCATTGTTGGCAGCATAGTACATTCACTCATGCACAGACAATAACAACTACATCAAAACCACCACCCAGGGCCCAGTCACAGTGGGGCTGGCAGCAGGGGCCCTGCTGCATGATGTTAAAGGCATGTGAGAAGCTTCAAGTTGGCATCTCAGGTCTACTTGGAAACGCTGGATATACTGGAAGGGCTGGGGGTAGGATCACGCCATGAAGATGGAGTCCAGGATGCCCTTCCCAACTCCTCTCAGATGAAGCAAATAAATAAGGGGGGGGGGGGGACACAAATACCACTTGGCCAACAGGAATTTTAAGAGACCATCAACTTCAAGTTTCATCTTAATTTCAGATGTGGTAAATTAAGGGAAAATATCCACCATAGAGCCCATAAAATATCATATATAGCAGGACTATACATGATCAAGAGCTTTGATCAGAAGCCTTATCTCTAGATAGTCATCATTTGCTTAAATAAGGATGCTAGGATGATCCACACAGCTAGAAATTTATGAATCTTAAAACTGACTGTCAAAATTTCAATGGAGTCAAATAATCCTTCAGGGAAACAAACTGTGAGGTCCTTTACTGAATCAGGTTAAAGTTATTAATCGCTCAACCGCTTCACAACTAAAAGTAGTAATGCTGAATTGATTTCTAGCAGAAGGGCAAAAAAAAAGGTAACATGACATAATTGGGCAGGCTTATTAAAAAATAATAAAAATGAAAAAACAATCACCTCCACCTCTCTTAAGAAAATTATTTCCCTCCTTTTTTTGATGTACTGCTCATATCCTTTTCCTATTTCCAATCCTACTCAAGTTAACAGCTTATGAAATTGCTGTTATAACAAACTCAATCAATGTGTTACAAGGCTTTTTTGCCTGAAGGATTGTCTCTCTAGTCAGCTGTAATCTCCTTAAAGACAAGAGACAAAAGTCTCCCTTGAAGACAAAGGATCTTTTCCAAATTATATAAACACTAATATTTTGGCATACTTAATAATATCAATCAGGTTGCCTTCTACATATTAATTCTTAATGATTGGTCTTTCATAATGTTTTAATTGTCCTTTTATTGCTAGAGTCTGCAATACTGCCTGGCATCTAGTAGAAGTCAATTATTTTTGTCAAACTAGAACCTGACTTTCCTACAACAGCCTTGATTCTCTCAAGTACTATATGGAGCAAGTGGGGCAACAATCATTATTCCCACTTCATACATCAAGAAAGGTAGGCTTCAAGAATGTATTACTCTCGGGACCAGCAGTTAGTGTAATGGCTATGTCGCTGGACTCCCATGTAGTAGATCACGGTTCGCGTCCTGGACCTGGTGGCTTAAACCCACGCTGGGCGCGTGTGCGTGCGTGCTTGCCCAAGATCCCGAGAGAAGAATGGAGGAGAAGGGATTATGGCATGGCCATCCCCCATGGGGGGTGATTTCTCGCTTTCTGTCTTTCTGTCTCTCTCTGTCTGTCTGGCAAGCGCACGTGCCCTATAGTGAAAAAAACCTCTCCAAAAAAAAAAAGAAAAAGAATTTATTACTCTGCCCAAAGTCACAGTTAATAAGTGGCATTGTCATAAGAGTCAGAGGCCTGCAACTCAATTAAGTCTACAACAGACAAAACATCCCATATCTAGGAGTGTTTCTTCTCTCCCTCTTCTCTCACCTATCAAAGGGTACTTGCCCCAGAGATTTTGCAGTTAGTGAAACCACATGAATAGTAAGCTAATTATTATTAGTAAAGTAATTCTCTACTTGGCTAGATCTGCAGTTTAGCACTCACGTTGTAAAATTAGGTACAGCAGAGATGACTGGAAATGCACAACACTGACAGGCATCCAGGTTCTAGTGGAACCAAAACACTTCACTTCCCTGAACCTCAATTCTTCATCTGCAATAGTGAGGTAAAATGTAGGTGATCTCTAAGGTCTTTTCATAATTAAAAACTTAATATTCTATATATCATCAACCAGATCTCCTGTTAAAGTTTATTTCTTAATATTAGCTTTCACAACATGTTAACCAAAAACTAAAACAGAAGAAGCTGTAAACACCTTGTTGTGAGATTCTACAGTGAGCCAAGAACATAGAATGCATCAACACATTTAGATCTATTTATCCATAATGCCTGACCAAGGACACTGTCAGACGTTTTGAGAAAACAGGAGAGCTATACAGCTACAACTGCACAGCAGCCCTTCCAGTGTACAAAATACTGCTACATTTTACTAGCCTGTAACAGTGCTTTGTACATGGCAAAACTACACTTTCCTCATTAGAAATGTCCTAGTTCTTCTTACAAAGCTATTGTAAAGTCTCCAAACGTTACTAATTTGCGCCTTAAAGCAAACATATAAAATACTGACATGTGAAAAATGTTTTACCATGTCTTTTTGTTGCTTCAAGATATATCGTATAAATCATGGTTTCTAAATAGTAACATACTGCCTAGCTATTTTTGTCTAAAAGATTTAAAACTTATACTTGCCACCTTTTTTTTTCCATCCTATTTTAGTTTTCAGTCACTTAATCTGCCTCAATCTCCAAGCAATTATTTTCTTAAGCAAGTAAATAATATTGGTACTTTGACTACTTGGTTGGCATAAATCTTTGTATGATCAGGTTTTCTTTGTATGAGCACTTTTTGAGTAATTTTTTTTATTAAAAATGTTCATCATTTTTACTTTATCCATGAGCCTTTAACTAAAAGTAGTTAAGGGTTTTCAATTGTTTTTAAAACAATAATTCATTACGAGTGCATACACAGACATGCAGACATGCACACTAGAAAGAGAAGCCGGGGCACTCTTGGCCCTGCTAGTCTACAATTCCCTTTCTCCAGAGGATTACAACCTGGAAATCCAGTCCTGGTCATCCATCTGGCTTGCACCACTTCAGTCCAGTACACCATGGCCTGTGCCCTCTAAGCTGGCACTACACATAGTATTCAAATGATAAAAAAAATAGTATTTTGGCTTTTTTAATAGAGTGTTACTCCATCAATAATATCCATGAAATACTTTCTAAAAAATGAGTAACCTACCACTGCATTACCTTAACTTTCCAGGCAAATTACCCTAAGTTATCAATTTATTATCAATAGTTATTCTTCCACTCTATTTATTTTGTACTTTTTCACTTCAAAAAAGTTCACTGCTCCACAATTTCTCCAAGTTTGGATTCTCCTACCCCTCAGGTCTCTACCACACTCTCTTCAAGACTTGTTCCTTTCTTCCACTTCCATCACCCCCTTTGGGCCTCTGCCTAGTCTCCCTCCTCTTGATTCACTTCTTCACAGTTCATTTGCTTCCACTAGTTCAACTAACATTTCCATACCAATGAATCCCCAAAGAACATTTTCAGCCTTTATTTTCAACAAATCTATGATCCTATATTTCCAGTTGCCTTTAGGGTATGTCTACTTGAATGACTCGATAGCCTGTTAAAATTCAAAAGCTCTAGTTTCTCTACATCCTCTTAATCTCCCTGTACATAGACTCATACTTGGGGACAACTATATAATCTTTCACCAATTTTCAGTTCCTCAAACTAAGCCCAGAATAAACTGTTACCTGCCCTACTTCATCACTGAATGCTAAAATGGTGCTGCAAATTACCAATAAAATGTGGCAAGTGTTTCCAATACAAATGGATGAGTTCATACTAGTCTATAAGTACATATGGTATAATTCATGCTATTTCTCTACTGATACTTATAATATTTCAGTATTACCAATAAAATGGTAACCTTATCTTTACACATATTTTTCATATTTAATTATAACTCCTCAGTGTAGCAGTCTAGAAGTAGAATTAATGAATCAAAAGACAAAAGCATGATTAAGGTTCTAAATACTGATAAGCAGATTGCCAAAACAATGTTATCCTAATGTTTGCCCCATAAGCACACATGTATGTTCTGCATATCTTGCAGGCACTGGTAGTACAATGAACAATAAACAGGGAACTCCCTAAAAAAAAACTCAGTGCAAGGGGGCCCTTTGGTAGGAAGATTGAAAGTATACACTACTACTCCTAAAAACATAAAGCAATACAGGAAATAGCTAAAGTCCAGAAAGCATCCTTGGCTCACTGCTTTAGATCAAGCGGACACTGAAAAATCAGAGAAACCTTTAATGCAAAGCATTCTAATAAAGTTTAGTCAGATTTCAGCGAGATAAAAATTCTTTATAGAGCAGCTCTAAGGTAGTTTTACTGCAACTCTAGAGGACTCAAAGGTTAACTAGAAACCAGGCAACATGCTTCGTTATGAAATTCAGCTGTGTGGGCTGGAATGTCACCCTAGTACGAAGGTGGAGGGGTACAGGGAAAGAAGGTGGCCAGAACCTTACATATAAAAGACAAATCAAACTCAAGATATTTCAAATGCAATAAATAAACCACACAAAATAAACATAAAAACCTGGCAAACAAATGAACTTTAAGAAATTTTAACTATTATGTAAATCCTATTGGATAAGGTATATTTTTCTAAAAATATAGAGAACAACATTGATACAAAAGAGTTTTAGTGCAAATTCCAATAACTAGAAGAAAGCAAAGAAGACAAATTAGAAATGGAAGCAAGAATACCACCAATCAATTAACATTTCAGAAAGTTTGAAGGGTAAGGTATTTTATAACTTTTGCTTGTATTTCATAAGCAAAGAAGGTTATAGACTATTTTTAAGTAAATTTTTCCCTCTTCTTTTCTTTTTGGAGAGGTTTTTGCTGTAGGGTATGTGAGCTCACCAGAGACACAGAAAGCAAGAAATCATCCCCCAGGGAGGATGGCCACACCACAATCCCTTCTCCTTTTTCCTCTCAGGGTCATGGGCATGCACACACACACGCCCAGCATGAGTTTAAGCCACCAGGTCCAGGACTCGAACTGCAGTCAACCACATGAGAGTCCAGCGACATAGCCATTATACTAACTGCTGGTCCCTCCCTCTCTTTCTAAAGTGGGTAAAAGAAGAAAAGTTAACTAGAAAAAGGAAGGAGTGAGCACAGTCACAATTTTGCAACCAAGAGAATCCTATCAAATTCTTTGTCTTTATAATTATTGGGTCGTCAAAAAAAGTCATGATGCATTTTTGCATAGAAAAACAGAAAAAAATGCATCATGTCTTTTCCAATGACCCAATAGTTCTCATAATTACATACATAAATAGAACCGGGAGGCATAATTTTTAAAGTCTAATATAATGTTCCATGTTCTCATAAGTTTACTACATTTTATCATAAAACTAAAAAATGATCAATATAAAAATGGAATACACTGAACAGCAGACAAAAAAAATACAATATTGTGACTCAAGTAAATCAGACATATGCACACACACACACACACACACACAGCAAAAAACCTGGAAGGCCCAAGCACACTGGAATAGGCGGTAGGACACTGCTATGCCACACTACAGGGCCTGGGTTCCATTCCCAGACTGACCTAAACATACCAGGCAGGCCTGTGGAAGACACACCTGCACACACCTGCGATCCTGGCTATTTGGAAAGCTGGGGAGGGGAATCACAGTTGTGATAAGACCCTGTTGAGTTCCCTGTCTCTTTCTCTCTCTCAAGCAAAAAACTTGGGGGGAAAAAAAAAAACTGGAAGTGTATATACCAAAGAAAATAGTATTTTCTAAGAAAATTGATATAACTTTTACAAAATTTATATTTTTTAATACTCAACAATGTGATAGATGATATGGTCATCTCAAACAACATTTTTCTTCTATATTTTCAAAGTAGAATTTCGGCTAAATATTAAACATTTTCCAAAATCTATTTGATAAGTAATAAGAACATTAACAAAGGCATAATTAACACTGAGAAATTAATGGTCAGGATATAAAATCCATAAACCTATAGTGATAAAGCTTTTCTTAACAAAAAAATTCAGTAACAAAATCTACTTATGGGCCTAATTGAAAATCTAGCATGTCCACCTCTATCAATCCTAATACAGTTTGCCTACAGGGCTCCATCTTCAACTCTGCCATTTTAGTTGTATGGCCTTGGGCAAGGTGCTCATCTCCAAAAATCAGCATTTTACACTAATTGGTTTCTAATATTTTCACAGCTGTATGACTCCATACATTACTTACAAATAAACCAAAAGCAAGCCTCATCAATAAAGAGCTCTTTCACAAAATACAACATGTTCATTTCTTAGGAGTGTTGTAACAAAAGTACCAAAAACTGGGTGGCTTGGAACAACAGAAATGTATGCTCACCTTTCTGAATACTAGAAATGTGGACCTAAGATGCTGGCAAGGTCATGCTTCCTCTGAAGGCCT
>NW_006159742.1:1153049-1204113 GCF_000334495.1 Tupaia belangeri chinensis | reverse complement strand
TGCTCCACACCTCCCCTAGTTCCTGAATGCCATAGGTGCTCTTTGGTTTGCATATGCCCATCTCCTTTTTTTCTTCATATCCTTGTCCCTATAGGTCTATGTCCCAATCCCCTCCTTTTATAAGGACAGCAGGCATACTGGATTAGGACCTTCAATAATTACCTCTTTATAACTTGATTACCTCTGTACACATCCTATTTCTGAATAAGGTCATATCATGAGGAACTGGAGTTCAGGACTCTGACATATTAGGGACTTCAACTATTTGAATGAAACAATTCAACCCAAAACACATATCATGCTGGTTACGCTGTTACTCAAATTCTGTGCTGTTATTTCCTGATCTTTCCTACACCCTATAGCATGGGGTTAACCTCTGTGAACTTTACCACCTAAGCTTTGACTTCTAGCCTAACAGCTCAGTACAGCAAATGAGAAACACTCAGAAATAATATGAAAAAAGATGGGTTTTTTAACACTATCCTTTACCCCTAGTAGGCCACCGTGTGATAGTGACTATATTCAGCAGCTTCCCCTGGTTCTGATTCTTGTTCACTTACTGTATCCTAGAATTCCAGTTCACACCAGGACAGGTAATTCCATTCTCTGCCCTTGATCCTCATGGCTCAAGACCACAGTGACATCCCACAGTTGCTAGTGCCTGGGCTCTTCACCACTTCTTGGTAAGTGATTCCCAAACTCTATAAACAACCCCTTCATTAAACTCTCTTCACTATCCTTACTGACATACCATGTATTTCTAACCAAGACCCTGCTTACCTCTTTTTTTCTTTTTAGAGACAGAAAGTGAGATATCACCCGCCCCCTCTGGGAGGGGAGTGGCCATGCTGTAATCCCTTCTCCTCCATTCTCCTCTCAGAATCTTGGGCACGCATGCACACATGCCTGGTGAGTTTAAGCCACCAGGTTCAGGGCTCAAACCATGGTTGATTACATGGGAGTCCAGCAACATAGCCATTATGCCTACTGCTGGTCCCCCTACTTACTTAGAGATGACCCAGTCCTCCATGTCAGATGATCTACATTATTTCATCAAAATTCTGAACAGAAATTTAATCTCAGTCATAGTTGCATCAGGTTGAGACTTGGAATAATTGGGAGTAAAGGCATCACTCTATCACATATTATACACTTGTCACTCTTTGGCTCCTTAATCTCTCACACATATAACAAACCTTCACCTAGAAGCGCACAGGCAGAAGTTATGACATGGATTGTGGAGGCAGACTACTACACTTGGAGTTGCCTCCACCACTTACTAGACTTGCTACATAGAGAAAGTTACTTTACTTCTCTGTATGCCAATCAAATAGGCATAAAAAGTATATGTCATAGAACTGCTCTATGAGATAACTGCCATGTTGTTTATATTAACTTTATAATAATTAAGTCTGCTTATACAAAAAGGATTAGAACACTTGGCTTATAGTGAGTGTCCTCTGAACATTACTTATGATTATTATTAATCATTCCTCTGGCACAGTTGCTAGTGCCTGGGCTCTTCACCACTTCTTGGTAAGTGATTCCCAAACTCTATAAACAACCCCTTCATTAAACTCTCTTCACTATCCTTACTGACATACCATGTATTTCTAACCAAGACCCTGCTTACCTCTTTTTTTCTTTTTAGAGACAGAAAGTGAGATATCACCCGCCCCCTCTGGGAGGGGAGTGGCCATGCTGTAATCCCTTCTCCTCCATTCTCCTCTCAGAATCTTGGGCACGCATGCACACATGCCTGGTGAGTTTAAGCCACCAGGTTCAGGGCTCAAACCATGGTTGATTACATGGGAGTCCAGCAACATAGCCATTATGCCTACTGCTGGTCCCCCTACTTACTTAGAGATGACCCAGTCCTCCATGTCAGATGATCTACATTATTTCATCAAAATTCTGAACAGAAATTTAATCTCAGTCATAGTTGCATCAGGTTGAGACTTGGAATAATTGGGAGTAAAGGCATCACTCTATCACATATTATACACTTGTCACTCTTTGGCTCCTTAATCTCTCACACATATAACAAACCTTCACCTAGAAGCGCACAGGCAGAAGTTATGACATGGATTGTGGAGGCAGACTACTACACTTGGAGTTGCCTCCACCACTTACTAGACTTGCTACATAGAGAAAGTTACTTTACTTCTCTGTATGCCAATCAAATAGGCATAAAAAGTATATGTCATAGAACTGCTCTATGAGATAACTGCCATGTTGTTTATATTAACTTTATAATAATTAAGTCTGCTTATACAAAAAGGATTAGAACACTTGGCTTATAGTGAGTGTCCTCTGAACATTACTTATGATTATTATTAATCATTCCTCTGGTATTTTTCTCTTAATCTATGCTTTAAGTAAGGTAGCCTCAATCTTGTTATATGGCTCCTGCCTGCCTAAGCAAAGGTACGCTAGGAGTATTTTTTTTTTTAAACACAGCCAACTCTTTACAACTCTTACTATCCAAACTATCTATTGGTCAAAAGGTCGGAAAGACCTGTCACTCCTGCTATTCTTGGCTCTCTGACCCCTATTGACAGTATATCATAAAACCTCCAGAATTTTATTTACAACTCGGTTTTGACGACTTTGCTGTCAGCCAAGATTCTGGTATTCATCAATCCCCTACTGGGGCTATTTCCATCCAGGGTAGTGAGACACCCTATTCCAGTCGAGGCTTTTAAATGACAGCTATCGAACCATTGTTCAGCCAAAGAAATGGCCCTTAATAATGACTTTCCTTCAAAACTGCATGAGCTTGGTTTGGCTCACAGAGAAACGAAGTGGTGTATGAGTCTTGCATTACTCAGAGAACATTTTAAAAATTGTAAAATTTAGAAGCATTTTTAGGAAACCGTAAAGAGTTTGGGAGAGAGCCTGAAAAAAGAAACCCTCACTGACCTTTGGAAACTATATGCCTTCTTTTTAAATCAAAAATAAGCAAAATATAGCTAGTGATTAAGAGATCCAGATCCCACATGACCAGTTGCCATTCAGATCCTAAACTGGCAGCTTGAAAAGTATGCTAGGTGCATGCATTGCAAGTCCAAAATCCCAATGAGAAAGAGAAATAGAGCAAAAGGATTGCAGCGTGACCATATCTCACTGCAGGATACTGTCTCTATATATATACAAGCACACACTTCCTTTGGCTATTAGAACAATTTTTGTTTTAATTCTCTTACCTGTCTCAGCAGAAATTTATCTCAACTAGAGCAATAACAATAATGAAATACTTATTGTTACTATATAAAATGACTTAGAGATATGCATGCATGCACTGTACTTGCATATTTAAACACAAACACACAATTATTACTGCATAAGAAACACTTACATCTCAAGAAAAATTCAACTTGGAAATGAGACAACTAAGTAAGAATTGAGAATAGTCATAATAGAGTTCATTGTTATAAAACCAGATTGATCAGTTGATAGACCAAATCACTGGCCTGCAGAAAAGCCACATGATCAAAAGCCCAGCCCCTGAGGAAAGAGGAAACACATGTAATGAGTGACCTTGGGCAAGTCAACCCATCCCCAGATACCTCAGTTTCTTCATTATACAGTAATAGTCTCTACCTTGCAGGGTTGTTGGGAAGATTCAACATATGTAAAGTGTTTAGAACAATTCCTAACAGAGTAAGCCCTCAAAAACTTACTCGTGGGGGAACCAGCAGTTAGCGTAATGGCTATGTCGCTGGACTCCCACGTAGTCAACCGCGGTTCGTGTCCCAGACCCGGTGGCTTAAAACTCACGCCGGGCATGTGCGCGTGCGTGCCCAAGATCCCGAGAGGAGAATGGAGGAGAAGGGATTGCGGCGTGACCATCCCCGCTGGGGGGTGATTTCTCACTTTCTGTCTCTATGTCTCTCTCTGTCTGTCTGGTGAGCGCACGCGCCCTACAGTGAAAAATCTCTCCAAAAAAAAAAAAAAAACAGCTATCGAACCATTGTTCAGCCAAAGAAATGGCCCTTAATAATGACTTTCCTTCAAAACTGCATGAGCTTGGTTTGGCTCACAGAGAAACGAAGTGGTGTATGAGTCTTGCATTACTCAGAGAACATTTTAAAAATTGTAAAATTTAGAAGCATTTTTAGGAAACCGTAAAGAGTTTGGGAGAGAGCCTGAAAAAAGAAACCCTCACTGACCTTTGGAAACTATATGCCTTCTTTTTAAATCAAAAATAAGCAAAATATAGCTAGTGATTAAGAGATCCAGATCCCACATGACCAGTTGCCATTCAGATCCTAAACTGGCAGCTTGAAAAGTATGCTAGGTGCATGCATTGCAAGTCCAAAATCCCAATGAGAAAGAGAAATAGAGCAAAAGGATTGCAGCGTGACCATATCTCACTGCAGGATACTGTCTCTATATATATACAAGCACACACTTCCTTTGGCTATTAGAACAATTTTTGTTTTAATTCTCTTACCTGTCTCAGCAGAAATTTATCTCAACTAGAGCAATAACAATAATGAAATACTTATTGTTACTATATAAAATGACTTAGAGATATGCATGCATGCACTGTACTTGCATATTTAAACACAAACACACAATTATTACTGCATAAGAAACACTTACATCTCAAGAAAAATTCAACTTGGAAATGAGACAACTAAGTAAGAATTGAGAATAGTCATAATAGAGTTCATTGTTATAAAACCAGATTGATCAGTTGATAGACCAAATCACTGGCCTGCAGAAAAGCCACATGATCAAAAGCCCAGCCCCTGAGGAAAGAGGAAACACATGTAATGAGTGACCTTGGGCAAGTCAACCCATCCCCAGATACCTCAGTTTCTTCATTATACAGTAATAGTCTCTACCTTGCAGGGTTGTTGGGAAGATTCAACATATGTAAAGTGTTTAGAACAATTCCTAACAGAGTAAGCCCTCAAAAACTTACTCGTGGGGGAACCAGCAGTTAGCGTAATGGCTATGTCGCTGGACTCCCACGTAGTCAACCGCGGTTCGTGTCCCAGACCCGGTGGCTTAAAACTCACGCCGGGCATGTGCGCGTGCGTGCCCAAGATCCCGAGAGGAGAATGGAGGAGAAGGGATTGCGGCGTGACCATCCCCGCTGGGGGGTGATTTCTCACTTTCTGTCTCTATGTCTCTCTCTGTCTGTCTGGTGAGCGCACGCGCCCTACAGTGAAAAATCTCTCCAAAAAAAAAAAAAAAAACTTACTCTGAAATTTCCAATTCTATATACAGACAGGAGTTTTCAAGGGAATCTTCTGTTGTAACTGCAGTTTGTCTTCTTTTCTCCTACTTGTGTGAGCTATACTGCTCAAACTCGCTTAAGCACAACAGAGGCAATTCTACAAAATAAATATTCAAAGGTGGTTGATGTTTACTTTAAAAACTACGTCAAATCCTCAGTTCATGTCTTCGACTTCCTTGGAATTACAGAGATGGTAAGGTTAATCACTATCTTAAATACGATGATCAGCTATTACCTTGTTTTCCTTTTGAGAAAAGGGCAAAAACACTTTAACCATATGCAAAAATATTCCCGTTGACAATTTATTCTTTACAGTTAATGACCTCTAGTTTTAAATTAAGCGATTATATTTTAAACAAACATGCATGTACAAGAAAAAAATCACTTCCTCAGCATATTTAGTACTTCTTAGAAGTCTCCAAGAAGTAACATACTCCAATTAATATCCATTCTCTTCCTTGTAGCCCCAATGACTACATTGCCTAAGGAAAGCCTGCTGCTAGGTAAGGCACATGAGGTTAACAGGAGGATTTGGCTGGGGAAAAAATGTTGCATTATTAAGAACTAACATCTCATCCCACTGAAACAAACTAGGAGGAAAAAGAGGCCAGGAGACAATGAACTGTAAAAATACTGTGTTGTCGGAAAAGTCATGACACATTTTTATATACAAAGACATAGAAAAAGTCATGACTTTTCCGACAACCTAATATTAAGAAATAGGTAACAACTGCCTTTCTGCGCTACCCGCCCAAGGGTCCATACGGCGTTGTTCTGGGTTCCCGTCGTAACTCAAAGGGTAACTTTCACCATGTCCGGCGCCCTTGATGTCCTGCAGATGAAGGAGGAGGATGTCCTCAAGTTCCTTGCTGCAGGAACCCACTTAGGTGGCACCAACCTTGACTTCCAAATGGAGCAGTACATCTACAAGAAGAAAAGTGAAGGCATCTCCATCGTACATCTGAAGAGGACCTGGGAGAAGCTTCTGCTGGCAGCTCGTGCCATTGTTGCCATTGAAAACCCTGCCGACATCAGTGTCGTGTCTTCCAGGAACACTGGGCAGAGGTCTGTGCTGAAGTTCGCAGCTGCCACTGGAGCCACTCCTATTGCTGGTCGCTTCACTCCTGGAACCTTCACTAACCAGATCCAGGCAGCCTTCCGGGAGCCGCGTCTTCTGGTGGTGACTGATCCCAGGTCCGACCACCAGCCTCTCACAGAGGCATCTTATGTTAATCTGTCTACCATTGCCCTGTGCAACACAGATTCTCCTCTGTGCTATGTGGACATTGCCATCCCATGCAACAACAAGGGAGCTCATTCGGTGGGTCTGATGTGGTAGATGTTGGCCAGGGAAGTGCTGTGCATGCGTGGCACCATCTCCAGTGAACACCCGTGGGAGGTCATGCCTGATCTCTACTTCTACAGAGATCCTGAAGAGATTGAAAAGGAGGAGCAGGCTGCAACTGAAAAGGCTGTGACCAAGGAGAAATTTCAGGGTGAATGGACTGCTCCCGCTCCTGAGTTTACTGCTACTCAGTCTGAGGTCGCAGACTGGTCTGAAGGCATGCAGGTCCCCTCCATGCCCATCCAGCAGTTCCCTACTGAAGACTGGAGTGCTCAGCCTGCCTCCGAAGACTGGTCTGCAGCCCCCACTGCTCAGGCCACTGAATGGGTGGGAACAACCACTGAGTGGTCTTAAGTCTGCTCTTCACAGACTCTTACAAAAAAGTGGAAATAAGGAAAGATAAGGAAAATAAACAACAGTTTATAAAAAAAAAAAAAAAGAAAGAAATAGGTAACAATTAAAGTCATTCTTTCTCACCCTCAACTAGATCTATTAACTGCCAGCTACTTCCTACTTACATTAGTATTACCTCTAGGGATCTATTGCTTTCCTATAAAAGTCAGCAGAGCTGAAACTGAAGCATCAGCTTCCAACTATAAAAAATGTATCTGTAAATAACATATACATCATTACTGTTATTCAGATGTTATTAACTCTTGCTTGAACAGGAGCTGAAATCTCATGCTAGGGTTCTTTTACATACAAAAGAATCTACTTATTAATCCAGGTATGGGAATCACATAAAACATAACATATATTTGCTCATTTGCTACAAATACAAGAGTGCTCTACAAGCCATACACTCTACACTTTATAACTAGTTTTCTCCAGTAGCCATCAAGAACTGAAAATTAAATCATTTTAACTATATCTTAAGTCTTAAAGCCTTTTAGAGGAGAGGTAACTATAAAAGTGTATAAAAATGGAACAGCAGCCTAGGACTTATATGGAATATAAGAAGAGGACAGAATCAACACAAGTTTTAAGTAAGAAAGTGATAGTATCAAATTAAGTAGGAAATAACTCTGGTGGCAATATGGAAAACGTATGAAAGGAAACGAAGTCAAAGAAAGAAACTGATGTGGCACCTGAGGGAAAGCATTGCAAAAGGAAAAATATTCAATATATATATTCTAGGTGGTGCCAAAAAGATGGTATAACTAAATGCAGGAAGAAAATCTGAGAAGTTAAAGGGGAAGTCTCTACCTTTGACTTGTAGCTAGCTGTGGTGATGCCAAAAACAACCAGAAGAAAATAAATTTGACATTGAAACGGCTAGAATGGCTTGGAAGAGTCTGTAAACTAGTATTGTACAGATATGTGAAGTAGACAAGTGAAAATATAGGTACTATGTTTTAGCAAGAAATCAAGAGCAGTGTACAAAGGGAAAAGAGAAGAGGGCCAAGAAAGGAATTGGCAAGTAGCTAAAAGATAAACAACAACAAAATGATTATAAGAGTCACAAGTAATTCAAGAAAGTATCCACAATATTTGTTTTTGCTATGAGATGAAGACACAGTCAAATGTGCCTACTGGATTAAACAATGAGAAATTTTCCCCAAGAATTTCTGTACAATATTGGCAATAGATATCTGATTTCACTAGATTAAAGGAATAAATGACTTAAGGAATAGAAGAAAATTCACCGACTACTCTCCATACGCCTGCAAATAAAGAGAAAATGTATTGAAGTAACTCCAAATTTTGGCAGATTCTAGGGAGTACAAGTCTCTGTCGTTATTGGGTAGAAGATGCTAGAAAATGAAAGAAATTAAAGTGACTAAACACTCTAAATTGGATTCATGGCTAGACAGATGAGGATGCCATGACTCTAGCCACAAGGTCCAGTACAGTCACCCAAAAACATACGCTGCTAATGAACAAGAAACGTGACTTGACCAAATGACAATGTGCTGTATGAACCCCACACCAGATTCTCAGAACTCTGTATTTCAAATCATGTAAAGCAGGACTGGCCTTGTAGTAGAGCAGTTCAGTGCTGCTCAGGTAAAGTCAGATCCCATGCAGTGACCCCAGTTTGAATGGGCAAGCCAATTAGCCTGAGCCATGCAGGTATACACACAAGTACCAAAATCCAAAAGCTGGAGAACTGGAAGAAAGGAATCCCAATGTGACCAAGCCTGTGGAGAATACTGCTCTCTCATGTGTCTCTTGTGTACACAAACATGCCCACATGTTCCATGATGGGTAAAGACGTGAAATATATCATTAATATTTTCATACTAATTACATGAAAAAATACTCTTGATATATTGGGTTAAAGTGTACTACTAAAATTAATTTGGCCCTTTTTTTCACTTTTTAAAGTTTATTTCTTTACTTCTTTTGAGAGACAAAGACAGGTGTCATACTTCAACAGGGTGTGTCATGCTGGGATCCAGCCTCGGCAGGGGTGGGTTGACTCAACGGAGGCTGCAAAGGTAAACAGAAGACAAAGGCCTCGGTGCCTTTTCATGCACGTCCTATGCCGGACACCCCTCAAAGATCGCTCTCTGAGGAGTGACAACTGCTAGGAATCATCGTGCGTTTTTATTGAAAACGTGTTACATGCAAGTAAAGGGAGAGGGGCTATGAGTTTTAATTATCAGCTCATAAAGTTTTAACAATAGAGAACATAGATTCTATTCAGGGTTGGATTAAGGGTGGGCCTAGTGTAGTTCTTCAATTGTAAGTGGGTCTCCATGGAATGCAGTTTCGAGAAAGTAGTTCCGGTAAGCAGAGATGATTATCAGCTGATGCGGCGCAGCAGCCATCTTGTGATTACCGGGAATGGTGCCAAGAAAAGAAAATCTCAAGTATAGATATTAGTTCTTACAGAGCTTAATAAAGAATGATACTTATACAGTTTTGTAGGGATCTAAAACTTAATTTGAGGAATCCTAAGATATTTATCTGTTTCACTTGGTGAGGGCAGGGGTGTCCTGGGCCAGTTTTGGCCTAATCCTATTTTAGGTAAAGAAAGGATTAAGTTTACCTTAAATGTATTTTGAAGGGCCTTCCAAAGGTCAAGATTATTTCTGCCTAGATAGAACTTCAGCCCACCCTCTATTGTGACCATGGAGGTAAAGCATTGTAATTAATAGTAAGTGATCAGAGCAAAGGGGAGCAGTCAGGGGACTTCCTGGAAGATTTTATCATATACTCAGGATGTATAAGAGAGCTATGTAATTCTTTTATAGTAGTATATTGGGGAGTCAGAGGGGGGTCGCTTCCAAGCAAGGCTGCCACAGTTTCTGGAGCAAAATCCTAGGTCGGGGTGGGGCGCACAGTAGCAGCCTTGCCAACGTACTGAACCGACCGGAAGCAAGGAGGCTCAGACAGATCCTGGGGCCCCCGCCGGGTCGGACTCCTCCAATGTCACATGGCACAATCCTTCCTCCAGCCTCCCAGCCAACTAGGAATGTGAGTGCTGGGTACACACGGGCACCGTCTGTATGTTGAGGAGTGCCTGGGATCCAAACCTGAGCCTCCCATATGGCTCTAGTAGTGTGCAGCAGAGCCCCACCACCTGTGCCACAACTGGGGCCCTTTCTCCTCCCACTTATATAAATGTGGTAGTAGGCAATTTAAATTTTATGTATGGGCCCAGTCATAGTGGCAGGCAGTTAGTATACGAAACTATAGAGCTGGAAATCACACAGCTACCACAGTTCAAACCCCTAGTCCAGCAGGCCTGAATCATGCCAAGTGCAGCATGAGAACCTAAGATCTGACAAGCTGGAGAATTGAACAAAGAGGTTCATGGTGTTATCAGACTCTATGGAGGGTGCTTCTTTCTCTCAGTTTCTCTCTCTCTCATGTGCAAATGCTCTATCATGTATGTGTGTATGTGTGTGTATATATATATATATATGTGTATATATATATATATATATATATATATATATATATATATATATAGAGAGAGAGAGAGAGAGAGAGAGAGAGAGAGAGTATATATACACACACACACACATATATATATATAAAGAGAGAGAGAGAATGAACGAACATGTGAACACTCATGTTTCTGTTCTACATCCCTCAGCTAGAGAATAAATACTGGCTTGGAAGGTTAGGATTCAGAAAGATTCCATCAGAGCCAGCTCTTACATATCACTTTTAGGTAGATAAAACTTAAGAAAATAAGGTTCTAACTGATTAAGTGACTTACATCACCTACTTGGTTAGAAACAAAATTTTAAGAGATATTAGTAGCTCAACCATTATATATACATGCACATCATACTCTATTCCACATTCAAAAGAATGACTTGTTAAAAATGTAACCCTAGGTCCAGCTCTATAGCCTAGTGATTAATAGACCCGAATACAACATGACCAAGCTCAAATCCTGGCCCCACTGGCTTGAAAAATCACATCATTTCCCTGTACATGTATGATCAAGAGCCCAACAGGATGGAGAAATTGGGAAGGGACTACAGCATAACCACTCCCCATTGGGAGTAATTTCTCTCTCTCTTCCCGCCTCTCTCCTTGCCTGCCCACCCACCCATCTCTGCTAGCACACATGCCTTCTGGTGATTAAAAAATAATAACCACCCTCAAACATCTTAAAGTTATGACCTCAATAAACACAATGTCCTTTATTCACCTGTCATTCTGTAATTTAGTATTTTAATGTGTATCAACCCATGATTTATTTTATTTTGTTTTACTTTAGACATATACAATATATACTTGAATTTAATTCAACTCAGTTCCATACCATTCTAAAGAAAATACCATCCATCTAAGTAAATGTCTCTTTAAAAGTTAGTTATAAGAAAACATATCTGGAAAAGTTCCAAAAATTTACTACTCAACTCTTGTGTTACCTGATATTTGAAAGCAGTAACATTCTAGGACCTCATGGTTGTCACTAGTGTAATAAGGAATATGAAGTTACAAATTTTGAAGTATGGCTACACTGTATAATTATATACTGTATTTCATATCTGGCAAGTTTTAAAGTCCTACTTTTGCGCAATGAAACCTTCAAAGATTCATTCATCCATTATGTCATAGCCAACCACAGCTTTAGGATCAGCAGTCATTATAACCAATCCAAATTACTGGTTGTAATTTCTTCAATACTCCAGGCTTCTATAAATTTATTTATATTCCCCATATATGAAAGGGCATGATTTTTTCCAAAAGGAATTGAATTGTCCTCTCATGTTAATTTTCCATGTGAAATTTAAAAGTAAACACCACTGCAAGCTGTACATCCAATTTAATTTTGTGAGATAGTTTAATAAGCTAATAACTGCCAAAATCATGGTAGTTATTTCCTTTATAGAGCTGTTCTCCCAAAATACAACGTTGATAAAAATGAATAAAGATTAGTTGATTAGACAGCATGTTTATTTTATTCTGTATACATACCCCATATTTATTCAAATAAATCTATTGGTATTCCAAAATGACATTATTGAGTGTAATAAAAATAAGGAATACCAGCTTCCACTTCTTGAGTATCTACTGCTATCTCGATGTACCACATGAGTAAAAGGCGATGCAACGCTAGCTAATAGAATTAGGCGACAGTACTTTTAAATGATAAGCTTTCAGTTTTGACCTACAAGTTTTCTTTACCTCTTTGTGGCCCCTCTTCACATAACTGGACTTAGTGTATTCATCTATTCCGAAATTTTTTAATTCTGGACTCCAATTTGCTAGCCTGTCCACGGGCTGCTATTACTTCCCAAAAGTACAGAGCCAGATGTCATGTAACACTGAGCTTCAGCATGTCATTAAAAAAGTTTTCCAGTTTTCCCTGCCTGCACTTCCCCTAGCTACACAGAAGATGCTAACTGTCCCACAGTCATTTATTGTTGGGGATGGATAAGCCCGCTTGGTGCTACAAAGATTCACGGCTCCTGTGGTGCTAGCAGACTGAATCATTGTTGCTGTTTACGTAAACCTACTTCATGCTAAGAATGACTGACAGTTGATGATGATAAAATTGCCTAAGCATCTGTGGTACACCCAACATCAATATTCTAGAGAATATTTACCACAAGCAACATTTGATAATCTTGATTTGATATAAAGCCTATAATTTGGTATAAAGGATGTTTATTTCCTTAACTCTAAGAACATCACTGACAGATTTAAAAAAAAAAATCACAAAATTCAATGCCAATCATCCATTTTTTACTACCAGTGAAAATCTGGCTGCGTTTAGGACTTCTCGGGTATAGGATAACCTGTGGTTTAAACAGTTACATAAGCTTAGACCTCTCATTCAAGATTCAAAACTATTTACCGCTTCCTCCATGTACCTGTTTGATCTTGCCTCAAAGTTTTGCACATGTGTCTAAGACAATCTTGTTCGCTTGTTTTCTGGTCACATATGTACCACCCATCTTTAAAATACAGTTTCCAATTTACATTTATTTTCCAGCCCCTCTACTACTCTCAGTAACTCCTTTGTTTCAGTATCATACCCCCGGTTTTCCAGGTGACTTCATGAACTCATTCCACACCGAGTATCTTTGCCTACCTCTACTTTGACCATGATGACATGCAGGGGTAGAAACTGTGTCTGCCAGTTTTGGGAGGTCACCCTACAACATCTAGCAGTGTATTCTCTCAAACCAGAGGGGGAAAAAAAAAAAAGCCCTTGGTATGTAGAATTTGCCAATTTTCATGATATAAATACTCCCACCAGACATGATTTCAAGTTAGCAACATGATGTTACTGAAGGTGGGGTTGAAAAGAGATGTTTACCCTGACTCCTGGGAACCAGTACAAGCCCCTGGACCCTACTTGACATAACTGCCAATTTACTAAATACCAAGCTTCCCTACTAATATGCCCACACGCCACGTTTTTGACAAGTTTCAAAAATACTTATTTTCAATTTTGTTTTATTCTAGAAACATCCATCCAGTAGAATAATAAGTTCCATGAGAAATACTTTGCCATCTATTTTCTTTACTGTTATAGCTAGTTCTAGGCATAAAGTAGGCACTTGGAAAATATTTGCCGAAAGAAAAAGCTGTCGATATTTTTAAATATAACAAAATGTTCTATAAGCATAAGTAGAAATTCTGATATGCTTCATGCTATAAAATAAATTTAACCCTGTGCATGTGGAAAATAAAATAGTCACAGAGAAAATAACTTAAGGGTACATTACAAGTTACGAGATGCAATCTCCTGATTTTATTTAAACTGAGGTGATTTAATTGATACCGTAGTCCCCTAGTGCCAGACTGAGCCTACAACTCAGAACTCTCAGTGTCTGGTCCATCTTTTTTGATGACATAATCATGACAGTCATGTCAGTTATTGCCTATCTAACAACCTGTGGTAAAGCTGCTAACATTTTGAAAAGTAGGGGGTTTTTTCCCACTTGTGGGTTTTTTTTTTTTTTTTTTGAGAGAGAGATTTTTGCTATAGGGCACGTGCACTCGCCAGACAGAGAGAGACATCAGAGACAGAAAGCGAGAAATCACCCCCCAAGGAGGATGGTCATGCCGCAATCCCTTCTCCTCCATTCTCCTCTAGGGATCTTGGGCACATACGTACACACGCCCGGCGTGAGTTTAAGCCACCAGGTCCAGGACACGAACCGCGGTCCACTACGTGAGAGTCCAGTGACATAGCCATTATGCTAACTGCTGGTTCCCCCTCCACTAGTTTTTAGGGTAACACACATGCTGAACTATATTTGACATCAGATCTAATAAAAGATTTCTCACTGGTATAATAAACTTGACCTTAGAAAAGGTTACAAAGGATATTTCTGTGTGTATCAGATGACACAACATTTTAAGAGATGAGCCTAAATTCTTACTCAGGCCAACTTTAAATCTGGAATCATCTTGGTTACTATTTCTTCTGCCTGATCATTAATACCGAGGTCATACAAAATTAGACTTTATAGTGATTTCAGAAACAATTACAGAAACCATCCTACAAGGTTCACTGAGACATAAGGTGCAAAGTAGAAAAAGAGCCAAGACTCTATTAATATCTTTATAATATTTTAACCATACAAACTAAAAATTTTTTCAGTAATCAGACAGTATTTGAATTTTTACCCATTTTTAATAAGCTATAGATGAAGATATACTTATAAGCATCAGAATATCCTATACTGAATTTACTTTAATGGTTCAATCAAGTTGATACTATCTGAAGGTGTTTCTATTACAAAGCAGAAGAATAAAAAAGAACCTGATCAACAACAACAACAACAAAAAATAACATTACAGTACTTTAATTAGTTACAGATAGTAGATATCCTGCTCGTGAGAAATTTTTTCTCCAGTCCATTATCTGTTGCCATTTAAAAATCTACAATAAATTATGAAGAATCACACCTCCTTAAAAATATGTGAAAACATCACTTCCCCCACTTCTAAAGCAAAAGTGAATATTCAAAAATAATTACAGGAGGTTAAGTCCATTAGCCAATATTCCCTTAACACCTTAGGCAGTTTTCTGATGTTTTTTCCCCAGTATGATCTTATTACTGCCTAATTATCCATATTGCTTTTCTTCCCTTTTGTTAAACTGAAATTCACCCAAGCAGTTTAACCTTTCGTTTTAGAACCATTAAATACACCCCCTTCTTTCTCTGATAATTGGTCTTTTTCTTCATTAGCTGATTTCCCTTCTTGATTTATTAAGAATCTTTTTTGCCAAATTTGGATCCATTCTGTTAATACGTTCTTTACCTTCCTTCAACTCAATTAACACACTGTCAGTGTTACCAAAGCTCTCCTATTATTTCTTAAAGTTCTCATTGCTCTTTAAAGATCTTCTAGCAGAATAATGAATTTTTAATAAACCTGTAATATTTTAATGATTCGTATTTAATTATATGAGTGAAATTTATATGAGACATACTATTCACACCAAAATGTTTCCTACTATGTTGCCATAATACTCTATGGCAACTTTCCAACAGTCTAAGTACACAAATATTCACAACATAACTTATGACCTCTGAAAGCACATAAAGCCACATTATAATGATCATATCCATAGCCAAATCAAACTAAGCCAGTTCCTCCATCAGCCAATTCATTTAATTTATTAAAAAATCATTCATCGATTTTTAATAAACTAAAACCTATACTTGTACTATCAGTAAATATTAGCGTGATCCCTGAGTGTGAGTAGCCCTGTCACTAGATTATGCAAAGGAGTAATTTTTCATCATATGGGTCACAGAGGTTCTCATTAATGGAAATAAACAATTAGTAATAATAATAATAATAATAAAAGGTATTCCTGTTCACCTCTTAGAAAGGAATGTTTCCCTGAGCTCCAAAGCACTGATATTTTGGACTGTCACTTTTAAGCCTGTTCCCTTTCTTATCAGCTACAGACACATTTCCTAGTATCTGCCACCTCCACTTACCAAAAACAGCATTTTTTTTTTAAGGGAAAAGAAAAATGGGAGGGTATCTACTGACCTTGGATCAAATAAGATTATGTTTAGCTTTAGTTTTGAGATTACTTTTCTACTTCTAGGCCCTAAACTATGAAAGAGAATGTGGAATCCATTGTAGCAGTTTTGGGATTTGTTAAGAACAAATGGAAAGAGTATTTACTCTCCATTTATGGGATATGCATCTCAATAAGACACAGAACTAACCAGAACAAGACTACCCATTATAATCCCAAAAACTGCACTCCATGAATTATAAGGAATAAAGAAATGAAATATTTCTATAAACTTCTTAAGTGATATTAAACAAATATTAGAGGATTTTGCTCTCATCCTTTGTAAGACATCTACCTGTCACTTCTGAAGTTTCTAGTTTTCAGTAATTTCAAATAAAGGCATAATCTTGGTAAGCATATATTCTTTTGATGTCTTCAACCAATAAAAACCTGGTATTCAAATCGTGTGTTCTGGAATTTGTTTAACATGCCAATGTGGTTTAACTTTTTAAATTTTCCCCATGCACTTGCCAGAGACACAGAGAAACAGGGGAAAGTGAGAAAGCACACCCAGGTGTACAAGAAAGGCCATGCTGCAATCTCTACTGATCCATTCCCCTCTCAAGATTTTTGGGCATGCATGGACACACACCTGGCATGTTTATCAAGGCAACAGGTTCAGGACTCAATATGAACCTACAGTTGACCATGTCGGATCCAGACACTCAATTACCCAATCACTACCTGGTCCATGTCCTCTCTTCTTCAAAAAATTTCACATCAGTTTTGACTCCAGCTTTAAAAGTATACAGCATATGTTTCAATATTATGATGGATTCATTCCTGTATCTAGCTTCCCAACAAATCCATCTTAATTCCTGAAACTATTTTCAAGCTTTTTTTTTTAAATGGAAGAGATATGAAAGATCACCTAGACTATACTTCTTCTTTTACAGATGCTAGAATTGACCCAAAGAGTAGTTAAAATAGCCACAGCCTGTCCAAAGTCATTCAGTCAGTGAGCAAGTGATGCAACTGAAAGTAAATGGAAGATTTCCCAAAATCCAGTCTCGTATGCTAACACAGAAGATCTGAAAGATAAAGCTTTCAGACTTGTTTCATGAAAAAAAATCTTTTAATCAACTTCTTTAATAAAAAAAATCAGTATTTTTCAAATGCTTTCATAAAAAATCAAAAAACACTAATCTTCCCATAAAAGTTCATTTTTTTGTGCACATTAAAAATAGGTTTAGAACTGTCTCCAGTTTTTATTGCCTAGCATGACTTTCTATTGCCACTGTAACAAATTACAACAAATTTAGGTGTTTCAAAATAACACCCATTTATTATCTCACAGACTTGTAGCACAGAGGTCTGGTAGTTCTAGCTGAGTACTCTGCTTAGGGTCTCACAAGGCCAGAGTCAAAGCATGAGCAAGTCTGGGCCCTTCCGTGGAGACTCCAGGAAGATCCATTTTCAGCTCATTCAGTTGTTGGCAGAAATCAGTTCTATGTGGTTTCAGGACTGAGATCCTTGTTGTCTTGCTGCCTTTTACTGGACATCATTCTCAGCTTCTGGGGCAGATTGTTTTCTTCTTCTCAGAACAGTACCTGAATCTTTAAAGCCAGTAACCGTGTGTCAAATTGATTTCTGCTACATCTCCCAAATTTGGTGTGATTACACTAGGCCCACCTGGATAATCCAAGCTAAACTCTGTTTTAAAAAGGTCAACTGATTAGTAACCTTGCTAATACATGCAAAGTCTCTTTCGTAATAGAAAGTAACTTATTCATGAGCATGATACTTCATCACATTCTCTATCCTAGGGATTAGGACATGAAATCATCTTGAAAACCAAAATTCTACTTACTACATTTAGCACTTATTTTATTGCTACGACACCTTAAGGAAATGTGAGTAGTTTTCTAATAGTTTTATTTCTCAAATGCTAACCAAAAAAATAATATTTTACCCCGATATTTATATGTGTGTTTTCAGGAATGGCTTTACCTGGCCCTTAAGCCAGTTCATGAGGAAGGGACCAGGGCAGTCACACATAGGCCTGGGCTCAGAAGGGCCCCCACAGTGGGGGGGCTTAATGCTCTGAAACTGCTATCTTTAAATTCTTAAGATTTTGAGTTTGTATTGTAAATGAAGTCCAATAAAACAATTGAGCATGGGCTGAGGGTTTTTTGGTATGAAAAAGAATATTCTGTTTTTCATTTTTGAAAAATATTTCCAATAGGTACAAAATTTCAGAGGGGGAAGGAAAAAACTTGTAATCAGTTTAAAAGTGCTAGATGTCTGCCATCTTCTTTTTTTTTTTTTTTTTTTTAGAGGTTTTTGCTATAGGGCACGTGCGCTCGCCAGACAGAGAGAGACAGAGAGACAGAAAGCGAGAAATCACCCCCCAGGGGGGGATGGTCCCGCCGCAATCCCTCCTCCTCCATTCTCCTCTCGGGATCTTGGGCACGCACGCACACGCGCCTGGCGTGAGTTCTAAGCCACCGGATCCGAGATGCGAACCGCGGCCGACTACGTGGGAGTCCAGCGACATAGCCATTACGCTAACAGCTGGTTCCCCGATCTCTACCATCTTCTATCCATCAAAATTTTAGCTAGTTTTTTGCTTCTTTGAAAGTAATACTTTTTTCTCCCATTTTAGAATTTTTCTCTTTAGTTTTTAGTAGTTTGACTAGTATGTCCCCTAAATGTAATTTTCATATTTTTTCTATTAGGATTTAAAATTTACCTTCAACCTGTATGTAGACTTTTTTTTTACTGGTTTTTGTTCTTGGCCTTAATCTATTTAGATATTTTTCTTCATTCTTTCTATCCTCTTATTCTGGGGCTCCAGTTAGATACAGTGAGTTTTTTGTTTTGTTTTGTTTTTTGTTTTTTTACTATTACACTATTTTATTTATTGTATGGTCCATTCTTTCATCCTTCTATACTGTGATCTATATGAATTATAGAAGTATTACTTATACTACCTCATTTTTAAGTATCATTCGTGAATATACTTAGTCCAAATCACTACAGAAAATTCAATATGCCAAAAACTAAATCTGTCTTCAAAATAAACTGCAATATAGCATTTCACAATTAAAAAAAAAAAAAAGAGTCTAGAAACCTAGGCATTTATGTCTCCCCAACAGAATCACTCTTTGAAAGTTACGGTCTTCCTAAACTTGGTTTTTGTTGTTTAGTTTTGTTTCTTTGTTTGTTTTTGAGAGGTTTTGTCTTAGAGGGCATGTGCTACCCAGAGAAAGAGACAGCGAGAGGGAAAGTGAAAAATCACCTCCCTGGGGAGGATGTCCACAACACAATCCCTTCTCCTCCTGTGATCTTGGGCACACATGCACATGCTCCCGGTGTGAGTTTCAGGCTCCCAAGTCTGGGACCAAAACTGTGGTCAGCCATGTGGGAGTCTAGCAGTATAACTGCTATGGCATCTACTGGCCCAACATGTTTTTCTTAAACATACAATAATTATAGAAGAGTACTTGACTATGAACAACAACGTTTAAATCAGAATGAGTACAGATAGAACAGATAAATATACACAATATTTTCCCGCTCAGCTGATAACTGGTTTTTAATTCAGTTACTTAGTATTATCATTGCTCTGGGCATGTTTCAAAACGTGTATTTCCTTTTTTAAAGCAGGCATCAAATTCCCTCAGTGGACCAGAGAACTTTACTCAAGATAAAATGTAAAAAAAAAAAAAAAAATACTCTATTTTATCTACTTCTTTGATCTAAATCTTTATAACTCTTTGCTCATATTTACCGCTAGAGATGTACCCATCACATTGGCTATTAAAAGTGGCAATCAATTTAGCAAGCTGGTTTCCAACAAGCTGTTAAAATTGAATTCAAGTGATAAATTCATAATAAAGTATGATTGCTATTAATGAAGAGCTACCTTTCAGGAACCACCGTTATCAGAAATTTGACTACAGACATGGGAATGAAATAAGATGTAGGCAGACCAGGGCCTTCATAATTTCTCTGCTGAAAATAGTAAGTTGCCCAACCATACCATCACAACACAATATACAAAGGCATTACAGTATGATAGTGAAGAACATAGCTTTGAAGTGAGGCTCTTCAAACTCAGCTCTGTCACTTTCTTACATTGCCTTAAGCAACTTAGTCACTTTCTGCCTCAGTGTTCTCATTTATAAAGAAATATCAAAATATTTAAAATAAGGATCAAATAAAATGGAGGGCAGAACCTTAACCCAGAGGCTGGGAAAAATAAATAAGTAGTCAATAAATATTTTTAAAACTGTTATGTTTTGGTGGGACCAGCAGTTAGCGTAATGGCTATGTCACTGGACTCCCCCGTAGTCGACTGTGGTTCGTGTCCCAGACCCGATGGCTTAAAACTCACGCCGGGCACATGTGTGTACGTGCCCAAGATCCCAAGAGAATGGAGAAGGAATTGCGGCGTGGCCATCCTCCCTGGGGGGTGATTTCTCGCTTTCTATCTCTCTGTATCTCTCTGTCTGTCTGGCGAGCACACGCACCCTATAGCAAAAACCTCTCCAAAACAAACAAACAAACCAAAAAAAAAAAAAAAAAAACCTGTTATGTTTTGGGTAGGTCTTTTTTCCCCTTTGTTTGATAGTTTTATACAAGATCACTTCTTTCAGAAACACCAAGTGTTTATGTGTCTTTGAGAGTCTACCCTTTGTCACAGCAACTACCCTACTGCTTTCTGCTTCAGACTTTGGAATTTCTTCTTAGTTCACCTCACACACTCTCCAGAGAAGCAGCATGTGTAAGGGAAAAAGGTTTAAACAGAGTCCCCAGTAGAAGTCTGTCACATGTGCCATTTTAAAGTCCCTACTGGCCACATTTACCAAGGAAAAGTAAATAGGTTAAATTAACATTAAAAATATATTTAACTGGGGACCAGCAGACGGTGTAATGGTTACATCACTGGACACCCACGTAGCCAGTCGGGTTTGAGCCTGGCAACCACATCCCCCCTCTGGCAATGAAAAAAGCATACTTTTTAAAAAGTGGCAGTAGCAGTATTTTATTAATAAATAAACCTGTGCCTCCTAGGATCAGATAGTACAGGCATAGAGTCAAATGGATCTGGATTCAAATTCTGACTGTATTTACTTTCATTTACTTACTTAATCTAAACCCGTTTCATGATGCTAAAGATAATCATCCCCACAAACTGTTATAATAAAAATATACCCTAAGCACTTAGTACAATACTTACACAAAGAAACACTCATTAAATAAAAATCCCCTTACATTAACCGTCTCCTGTAGAACAGAAAACAGGCTTAGTACACAACACAATAGTGTGACATGCGACGTAGCCCTCTTCCTGCCCTTCCGTATCTAAGACAAATTCTGGCCTTCCCCTGCTTGTACAGTTCTTCCTCCTGGCTTCCTACCAACCAACCATAAATCTGACTGGTAGACTTGTCTCTAGAAGTCATGGGCCCTTTGAGTCATGACCCAAGCATGTGGTCCCAAGTAATTGACAAGAATCAAGGCCACAGGAGATCCTGCAGCCCCCTCCTCCTGTGCCCTCAGGTAAGGGCTCAGCTTACCCTCCTCCCCAGCTCTCCCTTCTGCCTACTCACCCAGGGTTCCCACCTCACCCCCATGCTACCAATGCCATAGCTTCCTCAGCAACCACCATCAGCATCATCCTTCTCCATCTGAAGACAATCTGGCCTCAAACAGGGAAAGGGGGAGCTCCACTCTGCAATACAACTGGCCAATACCCTTTATTTTATATTTTTTAAGGTTAATTATCTGTTGACTTTATTTTTTTATTTATTTTTTTCTCTTTAAATTTATTTTTTACATTAATTCACTATGCATCATTACAGCATACAAATGAATTTTCCATCCAAATACACTGTATATTGGCTCAATCAAGCACATCAACATACATGTTATCAGCAAATAACTTTCCATTTCTTATGTCTTGTATACTTTGTTATTTTTTTAGTTTTGCCATCCTTGATTCCCTATCCCTCACCCTCTGCCATCTATGCCTTCCCTCCCATTTAATTGATTTGCTAATGAATTTAATCAGTCTAAATATTTCCAATAGCTAGCACAGCTGATATATACCTATACATGAACCTAAGTCTGACTTTAGGCATAAACCTCAGTGAGTAGAATACCCTTTAAAAATGTCAAGGACTGGGAACCAGCAGTTAGCGTAATGACTATGTCACTGGATTCCCACGTAGTCGACCGCGGTTCACGTCCTGGACCCGGTGGCTTATAACTCATGCCAGGCGCGTGTGTGTGCGTGCGCAAGATCCCGAGAGGAGAATGGAGGAGAAGGGATTGCAGCGTGGCCATCCCCCCTGGGGGGTGATTTCTCGCTTTCTGTCTCTCTGACTCTGTCTCTCTGGCGAGTGCACGCGCCCTATAGCAAAAAACCTCTCCAAAAAAAAAAAAAAAGTGTCAAGGACTTAAAAGACTGTCACGGATTGGAGGTTAAAAAGACATGAAAAATCAAAATAAAACATGCAATCCTGGGGAAAAAAAAAAAAAAAAAAACCTTGTCCAGAAAAAAGACATTAGTGGGGAAAACTGCTAAAATTTGAATAAAGTCTGTAGTTGAGGTAATAATACTTTGTCGGTGTCAACTACCTGGCTTAATAATTGAACTATGTTTATTTATAATGTTATCAGGGGAATATACAGGAATGTTCTATACTAATTTTCCCAAACAGCCTCATACTATTTCAAAAAATAAAAAAAAAAAGGTAACGCACTTTAATTTTCCACAGGGCATTTGCGCTGAGAAACAGAAAGAGAAGAAAATGAGAAAATGACTGCCCCTTTGGGGGACAGTCACACCACAATACCTTCTCCGGTTCCTCTTTTGAGATTTTTGGACATGCATGCATACAAACCCAGCATGTTTTTCAAGCTGGTGGGTCCAGGATTTGTACTGTAGCTGGCCATGAGGGATGCAGCCACCTTAATCACCATGCCACCGGTGGGTGAAAAACACCTTGAAATTGATTATTTGGAACTCTATTATAAAAGAACCTCTGTCCCAATAGACTTGTTAAATAATGTATTATTGTGAAATAGTGCTACTTATGTTAAGCCTATTGCAATAAGGCCATCATACCAGTTAATGAAAAGTCAGTTCCAAGGTGTAGAAAATCTCCTTTGAACACCACTGTAAGTTTGCAAATCTCCCAAGAGTATACCACCTACATACACTTAGAAATATTGACAGCCTGACAGCAAAACATGTTTTGTGCAGCCAGTAATGTTATTAAATAAATGTAGCTTTCGAATTAACATTACTGGATAAGATCTTTGAACAACAGCTCTACTATAACCAACATTTAACAAAAAAAAAAAAAGGATGCAAAAATGCACATTCCAATATGTACCTGCCTCCTTGAGGCCTTCCACACTTCAGGAAACTACATTGGACAAGTTCTGCACAAATTCTATTGTGATAGAAGGAACAGTGTGTTCTTCTACAACATGTGTTTCTGCAACATGAATTACCTACCTCACCAAATTAAAAGAAAAAAAAATTCAGTATAATGCAGAAGTTACATTGATTCATATGTAATTTTTTTTTCCCCAGATCGTTAATGTTTTACCTCATTAGTAACAACCATTGAAGGTCAAGAACACTAAATGGCAGCAAGCCAGGAAGGAATCAATTTTACACATTCAACGCTTCTATTAAAAGTAGCTATGATAAGGTTTACCCTGATCTTTGTTTTAAACACACACACACACACACACACACACAAAGTAAAACAAAGTAACACAAAACAAACAGGGCATGCAGCTACTATTAGTGTATTCTATACCAAGCCTACAACATTTTCTCTACTTAAAACTTCTGATGATACTGTTGCCTTTTTTTTTTTTTTTTTGAAGTTTTTCACTATAAGGCGTGTGCGCTCGCCAGACAGAGACATAGAGACAGAAAGCAAGAAATCACTCCCCAGGGGGGATGGTCACGCTGCAGTCCCTTCTCCTCCATTCTCCTCTCGGGATCTTGAGCACGCACGCACACGCGCCCCACGTGAGTTTTAAGCCACTGGGTCTGGGACACGAACCACGGTCAACCACGTGGGAGCCCAGCGACATAGCCATTACGCTAACTGCTGGTTCACAGATGATACTGTTGCTTTGCCCTTGTATCCACAGATGCAACCTCGCCTTTTCCTTATTACTTATCAAAGTAACTTCACTGTTAAGTTAAATCCAGTATTTACTGCAGTTTCTTTATTAAAAATATTTCATATGTCTCAAACTGCTAGTTGTGTATAATTGGGATTTTTATTGTTTTTATTAGTGTTCTAATTACAAAGTTGTATAAGCCCTACTAATTTAGGTATGAATTTGCAAACCAGATTTTCCAGAAATGGATTTTCAGAAAATACTGTATTTCCACAAATTCTGGATATGTAAAATGCTGTCCCAGGAGTTTTTAAACATAAAAATATCATACTACCTTGTTTTCAAAGATTACGTATGTATTGATGAACTGCACATTAATAGTCTCATTAAGAATACAGTTCAATGTAGATACCTGAGACAGTATGGGAGGAGGGTGAGAAATGACAGGATGAGAGGTATAGAATCAAGGAATGAAAAAAAAAAAAAAGCAAAATATATAAGAAACAAGAGATGGAAAATTATTTGTTGATGATAACATGTATGGTAATAGCCTTGATTGAGCCAATACAGTGTATTTGGGATGGATAATCTCATTTTGTATACTATATTGATGTACAGTGAATGAATATAAATGATTTTCTTAAATACAGTACATATAAAATTTAACTACAGTAGCTGTAATTATATCAACCACAATGAGTATTTTTAATGTGTGTAATTATCAATCTCTTTAATATTTACGTAAAAGAATAGTATTCTCTTTATAATCCATGATATGCTAAACTACTTTTATGGACCCATGCAATCTTAAATTTCAAGAAGTTTTTTTTTTTTTCTTTTTTCAATTATCTATTTAAATTCACTTGCTTAGAGATAGCATGTTTTCCACGGGGGCGGGGGGGGGGATATATAAATATATATATATACACACACAGCACAATTGTCTGCTTACAGAGTGACCTCTTTCACTTGGGTGGATATCCTCTCTATCACCAACTAAGCGAGGATATAACCTTGTCAAACCAAAGGCAAAAGAATAATGAGCCTACGACAGGCTAAACCAGCATGGAAAGGTTGTTAAGGAGGTTGCAAAAATAGTATTCTGAATGACAAAATAAAAGTATACTCTAAAGAGTAGATGAATATTAAAGAAAGCACTCAAAATCTGAAAATTAATCCCCACATCTGAATGCCTGCCACACAAAATGCCACTCGAATGTATTTATTTCATTAGTTACTACCCAGATTTAGTTTGTATGTTTTCAAATGAACCCTGGTAGAAGTCTTGAAACAGACATTTATAGAGTATCTATTACCACAAAGCACTGATCAAAGGCAAATATAGATAAGTAAATAATAATTTTGTTTTGATCAATTATAAATTGTCATCCAACAAGAAAAAAACATTCTGATTCAAGAACCAGAAATATAAAATTGAACAAGTCTTTACCCAACAGTAGGTTCTCAGTATGTCTCAAACAATTGGCAGCAACCTTGCTACATTATGCTATTCTAGTGCACTAACTGGCATACCAGGGGATCATACTGAAACCTTTTTATAAGTAGCAGAAACAGAATGAAATTAGTTAAGTTCTGCTACAGTCTTCTCAGTGTGACTTTACTTGTGAAACAAACAAAAATCTCAAGTTATAAGCCATTCGAGCATGTAGTAGGACTCTGTATTGTATCATTATGTCAGTTATGCATACTTTGACATTCCTTTCTTACATTAACAGGAGCGAAATTTTGTTCCTAAGTCACAATATTCTAACAGGGAAACAGTGCCACCTTTTGGTATCAAAAGCCTCTCCTACTAGTCTTCCAAACCTTTTTTCAGCTGAACTGATATACAAAAATGTCACTGAATTGCATGTCATAATTATCGACTTTTAGAAGTATTTGTTAGGTACACAAACTAAGAAGCGTGGGGAAAACAAACAAGTTGCTTATTGAGATGCAAGATTCCAAAATATTCCAAAATACCACCAAATATGTTTTAGACATTGCTATCATAGTTAATCAACATTTCATTAAACATCTTTTACCAAATTCAATGATGCCAATCAACTGATACATTTTAATAGAAAAAAAATCATTTTTATAGCATTGCTACATTTCAAAACTAACTTTAAAAATGGATTTTAAATGTACTCATTAATAACGCAATATGGTTTTAACAGTGGATTACTAGTTTAATCAACATAATAATTTTATATACAAATTCAATATGCTTTTGCATTACTTACACCAATGACACAATGTCACCACGTCGTACTTCAAAATTCCTCACTTTCCAGTGGTTCAAAAGTACCACATCAGATGACTGGCTTCCCCCAGGATTTAAAGAAGGCTAAAAATAAGGAGAAAAAGACACATCTATCATTTGTATTTTTCAATCTTCATGGTTCCTTGCATTTCATAGCTCGAGAGCAATAAAACATTTCTAATATAGTACCTCTCGATAAACGGCTGTTCTAAAGTCACTGCAAATGATGAGTTTTCAAAAGGGCTCATTGACATTCCTCACAGATGAGCCAGAGAAAAATAAATTACCAATATTTATTTGAAAGGAAAATATTCTAGGTATCCAAATCTTTACTAATCTCTAATAAGAGGTATGGAACTCTTCAAAGGGATTTAAAAAAAAAAAAGAAAAAATGAATAAGATCTCCCAACAGAATATTCAGATGGAATCTAATTCCATACATTCACTGCTCCAGCTGGAGAAAAGAGAAAAGTCATCTCAAGTCAACCAGAAAACACTCATTTGACCAACTAAGAGGACCAGAAGAACGGGTGATGGGATAATCATTTTTTAAACTAGAGAGATTTCCTTCCTTGACCTCTCTTCTCTCAAGAGAGCATGTACCAAGGACCCTATTCCCAGTTTGAGTCTAACAGCTGGCCTGTATCCTAGGGTTCAGAAAGTAGCCATGCCTGAGAATAATAGAATAGCAATTGAGAAATACTTGGTGCAAGAATTCATCTGCAGGCCAGGCACCCACTCTGCACAAACTTGTTACTGAGGAACCATAAAGCCAACATACTTATTATTTAGACAAAGGTACAGACAAAGCCAGTGAATGAGTCTTCACCTGAGGTGAAAATGGTGTGACAATAGAAAAAGTAAGTTTTTCACTACTGACTCTCCAAAAATGTCACTGGGGGAAGCAGCAACTTGCGTCAAACAACAACTGAGGCTTTCTACCTTCAGAGAGGAGCCGCCGGTGGCAATACGAGGGGCCATAATGACAGCAAGCAGAACAGAAGCGAGGAAAATAGGGGTAAGAGTGAGGCTGAGTAGCCCAGTTTCTTAAATACAGACACCATCTTGGGCTCCCATTCTTCCGATTCCTGTCCTAGCTGCTTAAGTTGATGATCTCTCATCAACCCAGTTGAGTGTTGGTAAGATAAATTAGTGATTTCAGGTGCTAGGGGGGAAAACATGCTCTCAGCCCAGATGCAGCCCTTAAGTGTCCTTTGAAAACCTCAGGCTTGCCTCAGGACAGCATGGACCAAAAAACGCAAGACAGAAGTTTCAGGTGCTTCTGAACCACCATCTGTCCAATCTTCCCCACGTGCAAATTTACCCTATAGTAACCACTAAGCGGGGCCTTACTGGAATGGTGGTGTTCTCATTCTCAGTCCCAACAACCCCACACTTGAACAGTAGTGGATGTTAAGCCACAACCAGTCCCAGGAGCAGTCATGACATAATCTTTTTTGAAGATTCTTGGATTTGTAGATCTCCACAAAGCAGATGTGGACAATGGTGAAACTTTTGTGTCAAGGCTGTCACTATGACCTCATTCTAGACTCCCCAGGATTTTGTGGCCAAAAAGTATTGATTATTCTTGGAGGTCTCTTAACACCCCTAAAGCTTCAACCAATTTCTTCATGTGGTAATGTCTAAATCTCTTAGTTTTGAATTGTTTGTCTAATTTCACTAGGCTATCTAATAATACAAAATTCAACATGATGAGGATCTGTCATCATTTCCTACCAAATAAAATTTTGTTTTCTTACATCCTATTAACCATTTTCCCAGTTGAATAGCTAAAAAGTTTATCTTTTTTACTTCATAGCTAAACAGTCGGCAAGCTTTTTCATCTTAATATCTTTCACCTATGACACATCTTTTCTCTCTGCCCTATTTCAAGCACCAATCATCACATAACTTACTATGTGTCTATTAATATAGTAACCTCTCACCACCAACTCAGGATTGACTCCATTTCTTTCTAGTTAGTTCTCTTGAACAAATTATTTAACTTTATTGTGTCCTTTTACTAGTGAAAGGGTGATAGTAATTACCTAATAATAAATAGATATACCCATGCCTACCAAGTGATTATTACCATGCACACTATTCTAATAACAACCAGACATACTGTAAGTACTTACCATGTGCAAGACATTAAGACCTAACAAATACTAATTTATTTGGTGAAATAATTCATTTCAGGTGTTTGTGATAGTTCTTCACCCCCTCAGTAACTTCTATTGTTGACAGTACTACATCACAATTTTAATTATGTTCAGATTTATACCCTTTTCTCGGGTTCCTCCTCTGACTTACTCTCTAGTGAGGAATGGAACTAATACAGTAAGGTATATCCAAGGGCTACCTTGGGCCATGGTGCTAGAAAACAAAGCTTTTGTTATCTTAAGAACAGGCATATATGGAAAGTTGACCTGCCCTACCATAAGGGCCATTCTTGGGCTAGCCAAGTGGCCAAGTGGCATGGTGGTTAAGGTGGTTAAGGTGGTTGGATCCTACATGGCCAACTGTGAGATTGGAGTCCTGCACTTGGCACCTTGAAAAACACACTGGGCATGTGTGTGTGTGTGCATACCTAAAATCCTAAGAGGAGAATGGAGAAGGGATTAAGGTGTGACCAATCCCCCTGGGGGTGATTTCTCACTTTCCCTTTCTATCTCTGCCTCCAGCAAGCGCAAGCACCCTAATAGCAAAAACTACAACAACAAAAAACTGCATTCTCATTCATAGTTCTCATTCATATTTCCATTCTCTCTTCTTCACCTTTGAGTTCAGTATCTTTCTGATCCTTTTCCCCTATTTCTTTGTATTCTTGCTCAAATATAACTAATACAGTAAAGGGAATGACTGGCCTCTAGATCACAAAGAGAAAAATCTCCTTCCCATTACACTTACACTGGGTTCATTTCTCTTCCTTGTCATTAGAATAGTAAAGAACAGAGGTGATCTAATTATTTCTAACAGTTGTCTCTTTTATTTGTGCTTTTAAAATGTTTGTAACCACAACTAATAAAGAAATGCATTTTACACAGTACCCAGTACACACATGCACAAACCCCTGTATGCATTTTCACAAAACAATAACCTTTACTTTCTACACATTAATACTGTCTATTCTTTCCTAATCTGTGTTCAAAATTCTGCCTAAAACCAACCATACAGATTACATATCTACTATACTGTTTTCATAATCTATTAGTGGGTTGCAATACTCGGTGTTAAAATCATGGCTTTAGATAATTCTTGTTCAATCACTGTCCTATAAAACTTGCTTGTCCCCCAGAATTCTAGCTTTAGTTCTATGATGTCTTTAAATTCTTTCTCCAGAAAAATCTCATCAATATTCTCAGTTTTAAATACCACTCATATTTCCATGTAATGCAACAACCCCAAATGTGAGGGTTTGCAAAATGATGTTTATTCAAGAAGTCACCCGAAGATTCAGCAAAGACATTGGTTTATTTGCCTTAAATGAGACACTGATGACATCTGGTTGGTGAGGTCTGCACCTCAATACGGTGCAGCTAGTAGTTTTATACCATCAAAGTAAGCTTGGGCATGTGTAAACATTTTGTCTCCTCAGACCTTTAATAGTTTTATAATCAGTAATTAGGTTCACTCAGCTCAGCTGTCTGTATTCTGTACCTCATTACTGGGGGTGTGCACATTCTTCAGAGAACAGCCTTGGCCAATGGCTGCTCCCTAAGAGACAGGATAGATGGAAACCAGATCTAGGGGAAAGCAATAGTCTGAGTCCAGAAGATACCCCATAACTCATGAGTCCCAAATTCATAGTCCCATTACTTCCTCTTCCTCTAGACTCAATTCATAGCAGTTAATAGTAGTACACTTAACATACTGTAATATAACTTCTGTTCACCTGCTTATCTTTGTAACTAAGCATGATGGATATTTTAGGCATTATTGTAACCTAGTTAAGTGATACTTCAAACCCACCCGCTCTTCTGAACTTCAGGTACATATTTCCAACTGGTTGTGAGCGTCTCACCAGACTGAGCCATTCCCCTGCTCAAAATCCTTACTAGCTTCCGAGCACCTTTACTCTAAAGACTGCAAAATAAACATGAAGGCACACATGACCTATAGGATGCTTTCAACCTCCACTTACACATTTCCTACCAGTTAAACATAACCACAAGTAGTGTCCTACATTCAGGTTATTTTTCTCACACCTTCAAGGCATCACATAAGCACATATTTCTGCCTGAAATGTTTCCCCTGCTCTCCACCTTCCTGTCATCTGATTAATTCATACTTCAAAATAAAACTGGAGTCCCATAAGGCAATCTCACAGGAATTCTTTCCTAAAGCTCTCCACCCCATTCCCATTCTCAGGCTCCTCTAGGTGATAAACAAACAAACAAAAAATCCCAAGTTCCCCATGACAGACTGTGGTTATCACTATCAAAGCATATTTAAATATGCATTATAATTATTCCCTTATCTCTCTTTCCAGGGTCTATAAGCATTTTGAGAATAGATTAATTTTTTTATGTCTGCATTTTTGAGGTCCAAGTACTTTTGGGGTAATGAATACATTTCAATGGAAAGAATCAAAATAGCATTTTGTGAAATTTCCAGACTCCCCAAATTAACATACCCAAGTCAGAGGTCCTATTTAATCTACCCCATCCTCAATTATACTTCAATATCCCCCTCCTAGTTAACAGTAAAGTTATTTATCCTGTCCCCCATACTAGAATTTTCTTGAGTCAGCTTTGGTTTCTAACTCTCTCATCAGACTTGACCCTTGCTCAGAATGTCTTTTCCTCACTTGGAAAATTCTACTCATCTTTCAAAGCCCAGTTTAGATGGTGACTCCTCTTCGAAGCCTTAAGGAGGGAAAAAAAAAATACACACATAAACACACACAAAGAAACAAACAAACAAACAACAAAACTTCAGCTCCCTAGAGAAATTAGGAAATTACATCCTGGTGCTCCAATGATGGGAATAGACAATTCCCCGCAGATCCAAAGCTTGACACTTATAATCATCTTTCCCTCACAGAATCATTCTTCTACCCAACTTTCTTAATAGTATTTGTTTGAACCAAAAGGTAAGGCACCGCAAACAAAAGACTTATGTAGGGAAAAAATAATAATAATAAATCACAGAAGAAAACATGTCTAATTTCAAACAGGGAAATATTAGAATCATCAGTCAACCCTTGGATGACCTTGTTGGATTTTTTTAAAGAGAATCAACGGAGTTTTCTTTTACTTTTCTTCTCCTCCACAAGGTTTAAATTAATTACTTTCCCATCTGTGCTTTCTTAGCAATGCGGGTAAATTTCAATGATAGTACTTAATAGGTATGTTCCTATAGATAAAATTGTTTCACCCAGTTATTAGCTTCTCAATGTCAAGAACCATGTTTTATCCATTTCTGTATGCCTAATCCCGTAACAGTAACTAGGAAATAATACTCCTGATTTGTTTGTTTGTTTGTTTTCCCTTGATGAAGATGATCCTTGGTCAGATCTCATCACACTGCAATCCCACCCCTACTCTTCCAGGCACCCAAGGTCATGGGTCTATGCTTCTAGTGTGCTCAGGTCAACTGGGATCCAAACCACCAGTCTTTCACATGTCTTCCAGCACTGCAAAATGGTGCCCCACCACCTGCAACAGCACAGCTGGGCCAATAATTCTATATCTCAAAGGTTAAGAGTAAAGTTTTTAAAAGCATATTTAAAGAAGACAATTCCTGCAATGTACATTATCTAAAGAATGTATACATCTTTCAATAAAAATGTATTCTAAATAAGTAAGTACAGGAAGAAATTTTTGTGCTTCCTCACAATTTAGGAAATTTAGGTATTAGGAATAAAGGTGAACAGCTTTATTATTATCCATAATGAAGTAATGATAATCACAACAGAATTAAACAACTATCTTTATTGTTCATTTATGAATATGAATAACACTTTAGAATACAATAACACATCTTAAAGAAAAACCTTGAATTGAAAAACTGTTCCTCTAGCACTATAAAAACCATAGTTCTTAGTCTCCAATAAAAAAAAAGTATTAAAAAACATTTTACTCTCAGTTTTCTAAAACTACTTTGAGAAGAAAAATAATGTAGTAACTTCAAAATGAAAATTTCATATAGGAAATTAAGAAAAACTAATTTGGATTATGTCATTTTAGAAAAATTAGTAAGCCATGTTATTACTTAGAAATTTTACATTTAGCTTTTCCTTATGGGAATGGTACTGTATATTTCAGGCAGAGCAAGCAATCTTTTCAAATCAAAGAAGTTATATACATGAATCCAAATTAAAAATCATAAAGTTGGATAATCTGATGTGATCAGATTCTATATTCTTCTGTTACATTAATATGTTAAATCTAGATTCCCAGAAATTATATCAAAAGTATAGCCACCTCAAAACACAGTGTTTGAAGTAAAAAATCCTAGCAGCATTTTTTAAAATAATTATTTTATTTAACTTTATTTATTTTAATTTGACCGAAGAAGTACAGAGAGAGAGAGAGAAAGTGAGAAAGCAAGCTGCCAGGTCTGGGAGTCCAGTGCCCTTAACCACCACTCCACCTGCTGGCCCCCCAACAGAATGTTTAATCTAGGAGTTTCTGCCTGTATCTCAAAGTATGAGGCTATATCAGATGTTCTTGCTAGTAATCCAGAAGACTGCCAGTAGCAAGGGTAAAAATACTGATAATCATCGGGATTACTAACAAAGAACAAAACAAGTCCAATTGCTGGTCTACCCATCCTTTCTACAAATAATTGCATTCTCAAGCTGGTTCTGTGAAATCAGGGTAAGCACTGCTCAAGAAAAATTGGATCCCACAGGTAACCAAGTTCAAATAACTGACCTGGTCAGCCTGCACCACGCTCAGGATGCAACAAGGGTGGGGTAGCTAGAGGGTGCCCAAGATCCAGTAGACCGGAGAACTGGAGGAAAGCGATGGTGGCATGTCCGGTCCCCTTGGAAGGCACTCTTGTCTCTTGCACTCTTATGTGCACGTACTCTATCAAGACTGAGGTGTGGGGGATGGTCTGAAATGTGGCATGGTGGTTAAGGGTACTGGACTCCCACATGGCTGACCAAGGTTCGAGTCTCAGACCTGGCAGCTTGCTTTCTCAATTGCTCTCTCTCTCTCCCTCTTTGTCCCTCTCTGGTCAAATTAAAAATAAATAAATAAGTAAATAAAGTTAAATAAAATAATCTTAAAAAATAAAAAAGACTAGAGGAGAGAAAAAAAAAAAAAAAAAAAACAGGCTTTCTTTCTCCCACTCAATCTACTTCCCAGCTTCTACCATGGACCACTAAAATTAAAAATCAAACTTGGAGAAGTCTTTGGAATAGTCCTCGCTCCAAAGGCAGATAACTGTGTTCAGATCTTGTCTCTACTGCCTTACTATCCATGTTACCTTAACAAATTAATTAACCTTTCTAAGCCTCATTTCCTTATCAGTGAAATGGGGTCTGCAGTACCACCTTTCTCATAGAGTTACTATGAAAATTAAATGGTGCATTCACCAAAGTTCTTAATACACCACATGATACAGAGCAGCAGTCAACAACTATGATAACAATGATGGGAGCAACAACAGAATAAAGAGTAACAAAATTAACTACACTATCCTTTCCATACAGTTGGAGAAAAATTAAGCCTTTACATATTGCCCTACATACTTCTCATTGTAGTTAACTGGCAGTCTTCAAGCACAGAATTTTACCCATTTCTACAATTCTTGGATTGATTGTTTCTTCACCCCTATTATCTTTTCTTTTTTTTTTGAGAGGTTTTTGCTATAGGATGCGTGCATTCACCAGACAGACAGACAGAGACAGAGAGATAAAAAGCGAGAAATCACCCCCTGGGGAGATGGCCACACTGCAATCCCTTCTCCTCCATTCTCCTCTTGGGATCTTGAGCACGCAGGCACACACGCCTGACGTGAATTTTAAGCCACCGGGTCTAGGACTCGAACCGCAGTCAGCTACATGGGAGTTCAGCAACATAGCCATTATGCTAACTGCTGGTCCCTCTTCACCCCTTTTAAGCAAGTATAGTTAGCATGCTTTTATTTTGGGCCTTAACTGTTCTCCCTCTAAGAAATTTTAAAAAATAATAATAATGTGTACAATTATTTATATAAAATATACAAATGTTATACACATTATGCTTGATTTTATTTCACAGTTGATTGAATTATTCTTGCATGATCAAGAGAGACAGCACACCCAACATAGTTCTGACACCAGAATTCACCCTAACTTCGGCCAGCCATGGATCATGGGCATATTCTGGAAGATCTCCCGAATCTGGAGAGCTAGAACCTCCCCACACAGGTCAGCCTAGCACAGGATAGCATCCTACTGCTGTGTCACCATCCAGCTCCCCATTGTGCATTTTAAATGTTCATTGTTAAAATATAGACACACACATATATACTCATAAAAAAAGATATACATTAAAAATCTAACAGTTCCAAGCTCTGATGAGATTATGATTTCCCTTTCTCCTGATCCCTTTTCCTTTTCAACTCCATTTTATGCGTTGTTTTTTATACAATGAATATGTTATGTTTGCAAAATCTTTAAATTACATTTATAACAGCTTATTGTACGCTTTGCTCTGACCTGAGTACTGCATAGTTCACTCTGAAAAAGGAAATACAAGTCTACAGAGTTCAAGACATGTTAATAAATGGTGCTAAAGCTAGAAAGAGCCAAGATTGAACTTCTTTTTGAAACAAGTACAATACAGAAGTTGGGCTTTCATGCTTTCCCTGATCAAAGACTACTCTGAAGGATTTTTATTCTTCGTACAAACAAACATAATTGTCAAAATATCCTAAATCCTCAGCTTGTGTCTAACTTCAAATTATATGACAGTTTTGAGAAAATGTATGCTTTGGTTTAGGAAAATAAAACTCCCCTAGAGGATTAAAGAGAGTTACAATGGACTTACCTCATATGATTTAACCAAAAATATCAATTGATAAATAATATTATTCTGGGTTTTTTTATCCATAAATGTCTTATTTTTTTTAAGTTTAAGAAAAAATTCATAGTCTATGATTCACTACCTAGTCTACAAACAAAGCCTGTGGTCTTTTGTTTGTTTGTTTTCTCAGAAAGAATTTTATTCCTCACCATCACAGCAAAGAGAAGAAATATCAGCCTAATCATCAGTCCCCTTTGCTGTAAGATTCCAAGAGGCAAGCTGAAGAGGGTCCAGATGGATCCTATGCCTACAGTGGGTTTGCATCATACATCATTCCCTGAGCTTGGGGAATCCGCCACTGCTGTAAGCACTAAGTACTCATGTTCCTTGTTCCAGAGGGAGAGACTTCATTCCTCTAGGTTGCCCACTATAAGCACTATCCTGAGTAATGGTCTGGACAACGTGTAATCGGGGCCTTGCATTCTTGGTATACCCTCCACACCAAGTCTTGTTGGAAAGGAAGAAATGTCTCTTCCAACCCAAAATAAGTACTAGTATTCCCATCTTGTAAGCAAGAAAATCGAGGCAAAAAAAAAAAAAAAAAAAAAAAAAAAAAAACAAAAAAATTTTGTAAAAAAGGCAAAATATTAAATCTTGTAAAAAAAAAAACGAAGGAAAAAAAAAAAAAAAAAAAAAAAAAAAAAAAAAACCTAAACAATTCTGGTAATAAGGCCAGAATTGATATCCATATCTGTATTCTAAAGTCCATGGTCTTTTCTCCATATGCTGTTGTCCACTGGGAGAGCCACTGGAAAAATGATACCACATTGGTATTGTATTATGAATCAGTAAGAAAACCAAAACAAACTTGGTATTTATAAATGACCAGGAAGCCAGATGGTGACACAGTGGTAAAATGTGACACTCTATGAGGCAATCCCACACAAGACAGTTCCCTGTTCTAGTCTAGAGATCTGAGGATGCAGGGCACATGTGTGTGCATGCTCTAGGAAAGCTGAGGGCTGGTGGGGGTGGGGGGGTGATTCGTGGTGTTGGGACTCTGTTGGGGGTGCTCTCTCTCTTGTTCACTTATTCACTCATGGAAGAAATGAACAAATAAAGTTAAACTAATTCCAGAAGGGGCCCAGCCACAGTGGCATAAGTGGGAGAGTGCTGCTGTGAGGTGTGTGAAACTGCGCTGGAGCCCAGGTTTGGTACCCAGGCCAACCCAAACCAGCTGGGCTTGGTTGTACATGTCTGTGGTTCAAGACAACTGGGTGTCTGGGGTAGGAAGATCATGATATGGCGAGACTCACAAAAATACTTCTTTCTCCCATTCTTTCTTCCTCTCTTGCATGTGTTCTCTCCTTCTCATTAAAAAATAAATTGCTGGGACCAGCAGATGATGTAGTGCTTGTGTCACTGGACTCTCATGTACTTGACCGTGGTTTGAGTCCCAGACTCTGTGGCTTAAAACACACTGGGCACCTGAGCATGCATGCCCAAGATCCTGAGAGGAGAATGGAAGAGAAGTAATACTGGGGTGGCCATCACCCCTGGGGGGTGATTTCTCACTTTCTGTCTATCTCTTTCTGTTTCTCTGGTAAACACACATACCCTATAGCAAAAATCTCTCCAGAAAAAAGAAGAAATTAAAAGTAAAAAACAAATTACTATTCAGGCATTCAGGTTTCTGATGAACAGGCAAAGCAGAAGAGGCCAAAAACTAGATGCATACAGGGTGTCAACCTCCTTCCCTTCAAGAAACCTTTTGACCTTCTCCATTCCTATCCCACTTTGACTTCCTATAGAAGGAAATCCATTCTTGAATATGGAATCAGCTGCTTATAATCTTTTCACACCGCAACTTTGGGAAGCTCCATTCCTTGATTTGTGTTTGTCTTGGCCTTCCTGGTGTGCAATTACTGCTATAGAAAAGTATTAATAGCTTCATTTCATATAAACACAAGCGACTTCCAAAAGTTTATGTAGAGGACTAAAACACAAACGGAATTTAAGTAATCTAAACCAGATCTGCAAACGACTGTGTTTTGTATTACTGCGAAGATATGAAAATGTAGTTAAATACAACTTACAGAATGTTCCACATACCTCCTTAATTTATACATCCCTTCCCTTACACTTCTCTGTGGGTTTCTATCACTCCCTCCTTTTGGGATTTTGGGTATATATACACACACAACTGGCATGTTCCTCAAGCCACCGGATCCAGGACTTTAACTGCATGGGTCACTCTGTGAGCTCTGGCTGCCTTTATCAATTTAAAAAGGGAGGGATGAATAAAAATTTTTGCCTGTCTGTCAAAGCTTGGTTTTAACCTTACCTTTTTGGGAGCAATACTGTCTATCTTTTCAAGCCTATAAAGGTCACTCCCGACACTAGCTATTTAGGACCTACAATGTTTAAATATAAATGTTTGTGCTTTTACTGGGTCATCAGGAAAGTTATGATGTATTTTTGCATAGAAAAGCAAAGAGAAATATGTCATGACTTCCCCGATGACCTAATAAATGAGATGGTTCCACTAGCAGCCGTGAGAAACCAACAGTAGCCAAGGGGAAATAGATACCTTGACTATATGTTTCTACTATAAAGTGACACATCAAAGTTTCACAGGTATTCTCATAATCGCTTATTAGAATGAAAATTCAGGGACCAGCAGATGGTTTAATGGTTATATTGCGGGACTCTCACTTAAGTCGACAGTAGTTCAAGTCCCAGACCCAGCAGCTCAAAACTCATGCTGGACACATGTGTGTGCATGCCCAAAATCCCAAGAGGAGAATGGAAAAGGAGGGATTATGGCATGGCTATCCCCCTTGGGTGGGTGGGGTGACTTACTTTCTGTCTCTCTGGTGAGCACACATGCCCTATAGGAAAAATCTCTCTCTAAAAAAATAAAAATTTGTATCAACTATTTGCAAGACAATTTGTCAAAATGTCTTCAAAGTCTTTATAATTGTTATCCTTATATCTGGAAATATATCATTTTAAAATAACCTCCCTAATTAATCAGAAACATAAGCAAAGGTGTATTTACAAAGATGTTCATCATACATTATTTATAATAGTCAATGACTGAGCTAACCTCAATACCAGTAGGAAACTGATTACAACCATGATTTAGCAAGGGTTAAATCATATGGTATAAGAAAATTACTAAAAACCACGTTACAAAAAAATATAGAGATATTTGGATACATTTGGCACATAAATTAAGTGAAAGGGGTAAAAAATGAAAAAAAAATGCTATTATTCAATTTAGGAAAGTAAGGGAGGAAAGAAACAATGGGGTAAAGAGAAGGAAATAGAAGAAAGCAAGGAAAGAAGGAATCAAAGAATTGAGCAAGGGAGGACATGAAGCAAAGAATTTGCAATACTGTAGAAGTGCAAACTTTGAACTCGAAGCCTGGGCTCTAATTTGTGTAATCATCAATAAATTTTTAATTTGTATGATCTTGTTTCCCCATCTGTAAAATGGGTTAATAGTACCTTCATCATACAGTTGTAGGAGATATTAAATAAATACATGTAAAATGAATATTGTACTATAATGAGAACATAGTAATCATTCATTTTAGTCAATATTATTATTATAAAATCACATCTTAAAAATAACTAATTCTGGAGGCTGGCAAATTTCATCATGGTTAAGGGTGCTAGATTCCCACATGGCCGACCATGGTTCAAATTCCAGACCTGGCAGCTTGATTTATTTCTTTCTCTCTCTCTCTCTCTCTCTCTCTCCCCCACCTGGTCAAATTAAAATAAATAAAGTTAAATAAAATAATTTTATAAAAGAATTCTAGAGGCAGTATAGATTATTTTATTTTCTGTTTTGTTTTGTTTTTGTTCAAGGACATGTGTGTTTGCCATAGAAAGAAAGAGACAGAGAATGAAGAAGAGGAGAAAGCCCCTCCCATGGGGTATGGTCATTCTGCAATCCCTTCTCCTCCATCTCTCCCTCCTTTTGGGATCTTAGGCATGTATAACACACCCTGGCATTTTTCTCAAGCCACCAGGTCCAGGACTTGAAGTGCATAGGCCACCATGTGAGTTCTGGCTCCTTAACCACCAGGCCACAAAGGTGGCCCTAGGTTATTTTCATTTTGTGTATTTTTCTATACTTTCCAAGTTGTCATTATTTTTATTTTATGTATTTTTTTATATTTTCGAAGCTGTTATAATATGTAACATTTTACATAAAAATAAAGCAAAAAATTATGGTTTAAAGGGGAGAAAGCATCTGATTTTATGTTATTTTATTATTTAATTTTTTTTCTTTAACAAATTCTTTAACATTCAAGCAGCCCCTTAATTCAGATCACTAACTAGATTGCAAGGTTAAAATCTGTAACCTTTGGGACCAGCAGTTAGCGTAATGGCTATGTCACTGGACTACCATGTAGTCAACCACAGTTTGAGTCCCAGACCTGGTGACTTAAACTCACACCAGGTGCATGTGCATGCGTGCCCAAGATCCCGAGAGGAGAATGGAGGAGAAGGGATTGCAGCGTGGCCATTCCCCCTGGGGGGTGATTTCTTGCTTTCTGTCTCTCTCTCTCTGTCTGGTGAGCGCACATGCCCTATAGCAAAAACCTCTCCAGAAAAAAAATCTGCAACCTTCCAGTTAAGTGCAATAATGGAATAACTATAGAAAACACTACTATTAAATATAGGTATGGTTTTTCCTAGCTAATAAAACAGATTTTGAGATAGTTGTTCTAATTCATATTTCTAATTAATCATGACAAGAAATAAATTATGTATAATTAATTAAATATAAAATTTACATGAATAAACATTTCTACATATTGACAAGAAGGCAGAGTATTATATGTAATATAAGCCAACTACATAAACATATGTAGGCCCCCACCAAGATATAGTCTATATACCCACAAATTTTTAACTTCTTTATGAAACTGAATAAGGCTTTCCCATTCACTGGTAATATTCACTGGTAAGTCCTTCCTCTCCATAATGAAGAAGGTACATGAGGACAGTAAGTCAGTGTTTAAACAAATAACAAGATTTCTAGGAGGCTGCTAGTGTGGCATCCAAAGAAGCACCCAAAGAGGATGAATTCCCCAACAGGTATAACGGTGTAGCAATCTCTTCATATCACTTACACAATATGTGTGAAAAAAATCTGTGAAGACCACAGATCTTAGGATCCTTCAGTGTTTCACTGTTGAATTTGAGGCTGCATCAAGTGAACAAGACAAAAAAAAAAAAAAAAAGAAAAAAAAGAAAAAGAAAGAAAAGAGCCTTTATTCTTACAACACACATGCGTTATCAGTGGAAATTTTAAACCACAGACCTCATGAATTATACGTATCAAAGCTATTAGAACTGAGAGGCTCAAATGTGTAAGAAACAGCCTATCAAATGGGACTGAAAAACATTGTGACAGATGAAAGGCACAAAAAGCCCAGTCCTTGTCTTACTTATGTACTACTACAAAACAAGCCTTTCCAAAACTTAAAAACAGAAATCATTACCGGCTTGTGATTCTGCAATTTAGGCTGTGCTGAGGCAGGCAGTTAGTCAGCTAGGCTGGCTGAGCTCACTTGGCCAGCTGCAGTCATGGAGGCAATGGTGTTCCAAGAGGACAAGCTCCACTGTGTAAGCAGATTTGCTGATATTCACTAGCCAAAGGAAGTCATATGGAGAAGCCAAGCATCAGTGCAGAGGAGACTATGCAGAACTTGGATATTAAAAGGCACAAGTCATGGGAGTTGAAAGATAGGGCAGTTACATTAAGGTAACCATCTGCAAAATCTCTGACTTCTGAACACAATGTATCATATCCTTCCCACATATAAAATACATGCAAGAACCTCAAAGTCTCCTCAGACTTTTACAATAGCATCAAAGTCCACTACCTTATGATAGGCAACAGAACCAATTATGGATGACTCTAGGGTGGAACTCAAGCCTAGTTTATATCAAATCAGAAACTTATTGAATAAAAAGACAAACACCAAGCATACAATGGGAAGACAGAAACAAGATAACCACAATGCATTTTTAAAAGCAATGGTATCCTTGATTTGATTATTATACACTATATGAATGTTTTAAAATACCATACTGTGCCCCACTCAGCCATAGAAAGACCAGGGCCTGATACTGCAGAGACAGGAATGTTTTAATATTAGGATCCTTTTCTGTTTTCTGAGGTTCTCTAATCTATTGTTCTTCAAAGTTCTTAGCTCTGTTTCCTCTGATATTTTGACTCAAGCAGAAAGAAAGAAAGAAAGAAAGAAAGAAAGAAAGACAGGCAGGCAGGCAGACAGGCAGACAGGAAGGAAGAAAAAAGTTTCCATTCATTGCAAGAATCCAGAAGACTCTTTTTAATTTGATCACCATTTTTAGTAGAGTCTAATTCAACTCCCTTAAGTCTTTGGAATTCCTATAAATCTATCAGGTCATCATGAAAGTCATGACATCTTTTTCTGTTTTTCTATGCAAAAATGCATCATGACTTTCCCAATGATCCAATAATTGGGGTTCATCATGTTCCCCTAAAACTATATCCAAATTCTTTTGAGGCTAGACCTTTTTCTACTTCACAAGTGTCAGGTTGCTAGGGCACAAAGCCCTTAAGAGTCACATAGTCTCTTTTGTCTAACTAAAAATGATCTACTGAGTATCACATTAAATCTTTCTGTGGTCTTAATGAGGATTCTTCCAGTCTTGATTTGGTCTTTACCTCAAGCTATTTCTTACCTTGAGAATATTTTGCTTGCTACAGACTAGGAATGAAGAAAAATCTTATTTTTCAATCCAAAAAGTTCTGGGTAGCCTGCATGTACTCTGATTCCTGCTCTATTCATTTCTCTGTTTTTATACCTTGTACAAAGCTACAAGAAGTCAATTGACAATTTCGATATTCTGCCTGAAAATCTCAACCAAATCTCTAAATTAACTAGGTATATCTTCAATTTTCTAAGTTCTTACGGTGACAATTTCTTCAATTGTTTCAGTACCATAAAATATAGATCATTCCAGTCTCCAATAATAGTTTCTTGTCTCCTTCGTTTCCATTAACAATTGTGTACCATTTGTTCAGCATCTGCCAACAATGACCTCGCCATTTTTCTAGCCCCCAGACCTAAAACCAATGCCAAATATTTTAGGGTTTTGTTATGGCAACACCTCACTAATAATATCAATTTTTGTTTCAGTTACCTATTGCTTCATAACAAACCATTCCAAAACTTTGTGTCATGAAAGAACAATCAGGGTCAGCCCCTTAGGTCAGCAGTTAAGGGAGTTAGGTCACATATGGCTGACTGTAGTTTGCATCCCAGCCCTAGTGTCTTAAAAAACATACTGAACATATGTGTCCCAAATCCCCACAGGATAGAGAAATGGAGAAGGGACTGTAGCATGACCACATCCCATTGGAGGTTGCTTTTCCCCCCTCTGTCTGTTTCTCCTTAGCAGGTACATATGCCCTCTGACATACAACCATACATAAATACATACATAAAGTGAAAAAAAAAAAAAGAAAAGAAAGAAAGAACAAGTTTATCTACCCAACACCTTGCTATTTGGGCTCTACCCAGCTGGGTTGGCTTTAGCTCAAGTGGTTACTTCTCAGTCTAGAGTTCCCATGTACTGTTCAATATTAAGGTCATTCACATGGCTGCAGTCATCCAGGGCTCAAAGAAGATTAGGTATGTAAGATGAATTAATTCACATGTCAAGCACCTAAATGGGACTTGCTGGCCAGGATGTCTCATTTCTCCTCTAATATCTACTCCACCAGGATCACCTGAGTCTTATATGTTCCCAGCTCACAAGGACTTATCCAACTTCTATGTGAACAGTATTTGCTGATGCCCCATTGGCCAAACCCAGTCACACAATCAGATTCAATGTGGGAGGGAGCCATACAAGTCAATGAGGGGAGTCAGATTCATTATGGAGCCATTTCGAGGTTCATGTCTGAAGACTTCCTTGGGTATGCTGGACACATGCATGCCCATGATCCAGGGCTGGCTGAACTGAGGTGGGAGGCCAATCATGGCATCAAAATCTCATTGAGGTTTTCTCTCACTCGTGGAAAAAATAAATTAATAAACTGTAAGGGGGCCGGCAGGTGGCACAGTGGTTAAGAAACTGGACACCCACATGGCTGACCATATTAGTCCTGGGCATGGCTGCTTGCTTTATCACTTTCCCTCTCTCTGTCTTTCTCAGTTCTGTCCCTCTCTGGTCAATTTAAAATAAGAAGTGAGTAACAGTAGCTGGTGGCATGATGATTGAGGCACTGAACTCTCACATGGCTAATCACAGTTCAAGTCTCAGACATGGCAGCTTGCTTTTTCACTTTCCCTCCTCTTTCTGGTCAAATTAAAAAAATAATAAATAAAATTAAATCAATTATTGTTAAAAGAAAGAAAAGACATGGTGTAATAAGCAAAAAGGCATAAAGCAGACATTTTTAAATAAAAATAAAGTAGAAATATAATAGAAAACAAAAATTAGGGAGAAATAAAATACGAAGCTCATAAAATTGGAAAAAAAAATAAGTGAGATATATACTATAAAATGAAATCTTCAGTAACAAGGCAAAATAGGCACCAACACATGATATTTTAACAGATGAGAGAATGGAAAATAGCTATATGTTTTTTAAAAAGGTAATAGTAAGAATTTAAATGCTTAACAAACAAAGGCAATCAAATTTTCAAGCAAAAGCAATTACCATGTCTAGCAAACTCCCCAACACTCATGACATGGGACTCTCTATAAGGAAATGCTTATCAAACTTTAAGATTGACAGAGCTTGTTACAATGCAGATTGCAAGATCCTTAGAAAGTAATGCTAATTCCATAGGTCTAAAATGTGGCTCATAAATCTTCATTAATAAGTACTTCAGATGATGTTAACAAAAAAGGCGCAGGGACCATACTGACTACAAAAGGGCTTTCTCAGACAAAGAAAAGAATTGGGGGGGGGGCTTCTTTCTACTCTTTCTGTAGCAATTATCTCTTGAAGCCTATGACAAGTCTGCATTTAACATTTCAGAATCAAAGCTAATAAACATGCTCTCCTCCCTTGGGTATAGCTCAATGTGAGCTGCTTCACCCTTTGAAGCTTCCCTATGGCAATAAAGCTGCATTTTTCAAACTACAGGTCACAACCAATGATGAGTCATACAATCATTTCAAGGTTTGCAACCAGAATGTGTGTGTAAGTGTGTGTGTGAGTGTGTGTGTGTGTGTGTGTGTGTGTGTGTCCTAGGACATGCACACATGATGGAATTACCGCTTAAATATTATTACATGAAACTTTTTTCCAATTGTGTCCATGTATGTATAGTGGGAAGCCATATTGCTTAACATGAGTCACAGACAAAAGGTTTCAAAATCTCTGTTATAAAGAAAGTGATGAATTCATCAACAAGCTGAAAAGTTTTCAGGTGAATAGTGCAGAAACATTCTCAAAGTCTAAGAAAAACATTTAATGATGATATCTTTATTGTATCATATTTCTGTAGAGTTTAATTATTCAGGCATTTCAATGCTTCAAAGAACAAATTTAATATTCATTTATTCAGCATCCTTCTGAATGAGAAGGTAAGAGGAAAATGGTCCCTTTCTTAGAAGCTAGGGTATTAACTCTTAAAATAACTAGAGGACGATATGTAAGAATTTACAGTCATGAGTTAAATTTACAGTGCTATAGGATTTCAAATTAAGTGAATGACAGAATTAACGAAAACTGTATGAGAAATATAGGACTTGAGTTAACCTTACAGAGAATATAGATAAGAAAAAGCAGAGAGGAAAAGTATAGTAAAGAGTCTTCTTATAAAGTCAAAGTAAGCTAACCGCCCGTAAAAAGAATCCCCAAAGCTCAGCGGCATAACAAAATAGTGGATGGATTTACTCCACACACTCACTCAGAAACCCAGGTTCATTCTTTTATCTAACCGCCCCCTGTAGCTTCCATCTCCTCAACTGGATCCTCTACTGTACTATAAACACAGTAGATATATATAGGTACACACGCTTTTTAATTTTTTTTTTTTTTTGTATTTCATAATGTCTGACGTTTTATGACAACCTTTTTGGCTGAGAAGACACTGCCCCTCCCAGGTCTAGTCAATTCCCTAGAGACAGCAAGGGCCTGGCTGGCAGCATGCCCTTGATATGCAAATTTACCAATCACAGCTATATCTCCTCTACACCCCAGAAGATCATCCCAGGGCCAAGTACTATGCAATTAGGAACCACTCCAATAGCTTAGAGTTGACCAAAACTATTTGAGCTAGCTAGTCCTAAAGCAATCACTCTATTGTGCCTGGCCTTTCCCATATAAAACCCAATAAGAGCTCTCACTTAATGTCTCTCCCTTGCTCCTGCCTACTGCCTGCCGACCACCTGGTGTCTTTTCCATAGGGTCTTGAGCACTTTATGCCTCCTATCTCTAGCACCTATAAGTATAATAAACTTTGTTTACCTGAGCCTCTGTTCGGTCTCCTCTAGCAGCCATACCTGATTGACTAGCTAATGAAAGAATACAAAACATGTGCATCCAGCTAGCAGCCTGAAGAGACAGCATGGAAGATCACCAAGAAAGGCTTTAGGGAAATGTTCTAAAACTAGATTGTGGTAATATTCAGCTTTAAAAAAGGAAAGAGATCTTGTCATTTGAGACAATAGGGATGAACAGGAGGGCGTTATGCTAAGTAAAATAAGTCAGGCACAGAAAGTCAAAGGCTATATGAGCTCACTTATATATGAAATCTAAAAAAGTTGAACTCATAGCAGTAGCGAGTGAAACTGTGGTTGCCAAGAGACAGAGGGGAGGGGAAAACGGGGTGCTATTAGTCAAAAGACGCCAAGTTTCAGTTGTACAGTATGAACATGTTCTAGAGATCTAATGTACAGCATGGTGACTATATTGGAGCATGGTGACTATTGTACACTTGAAACTTGCTGAGAAAGATTTTAAACGTCCCTGCCACACACACACACAAAAGGTAACTGAAATGACAGATGTATCATTAGTCTGATTATGGTAATCATTTCACAATGTACATGCATATAAAATATCATATTCTTCATTTCACCTATATACAATTTTTATTTGCCAGTTAAACCTCAGTAAAGCTAGAAAATATCAATGTATCACTTACAATGAGAATTTCGATGGTATATAAATTATCTCAATAAACCTGATTTTTAAAAAGTAGGCACGTTTTCATCAATACATACGTAATCTTTGAAAACAAGGTAATATGATATTTTTATGTTTAAAAGATCCTGAGACAACATTTACATATCCAGAATATGTGGAAATACAGTATTTCTGCTATGAAAATCCATTTCTGGGGAACCAGCAGTTAGCGTAATGGCTATGTCACTGGACTCCCACGTAGTCGACCGTGGTTCGCGTCTCGGACCCGGTGGCTTAAATCTCACGCTGGGCGCGTGTGCGTGCGTGCCCAAGATCCCGAGGGGAGAATGGAGGAGAAGGGATTGCGGCGTGACCATCCCCCCTGGGGGGTGATTTCTCGCTTTCTGTCTCTATGTCTCTGTCTGGCGAGCGCACGCGCCCTATAGCGAAAACCTCTCAAAAAAATAAAAAAATAAAAAATAAAAATAAAAAAATAATTAAAAAAATCCATTTCTGGAAAATTTGGTTTGCAAATTCATACCTAAATTAGTAGGGCTTACACAACTTTGTAATTAGAACACTAATAAATCATTCATCAACTAGAGTCAACAGTTAAAAACTCATGGTCAACTTTGTTTCATCTATAACCCATTCCCCTTTTCTTCCTCTCAGATTATTTTAAAATAAATCTCAGCTATCATATATTTCATTGCGAAGTTTGTAAGATTCTTATTACAGATGATGAGGGGGGTTTTTGCATAACCACAAAATCATTATCTTTCCTAAAAAAAAAAATCATAGCAATGAAACTAGTACATTGGCCATTTTATTTACTTATTTATTATTTATTTATTTATGGGAGATTTTTGCTATAGGACACATGTGCTCGCTGGAAAGAGAGACAGAGAGAAAGCAAGAAATCACCCCCCAAGGGGGATGGCCATGCCACAATCCCTTCTCCATTCTTCCCTTGGGATATTGGGCATGCACGTACACATGCCTGGCGTGAGTTTTAAGCCTCCACGTCTGGGACTCAAACCATAATCAGCCATGTGGGAGGAGTCCAGCAATGTAACCATTACACCATTTGCTGGTCCCTTACTTATTTTTATTTTAATGCCACAAGGTAATAAAATGTGTGTGCCAGAGAGAGAGAGACAGAAAGAGGGGAGAAAAAGGAAAGAGCACCCATCAATGAGATGTGTTCACACCACAGTATCTTCATTTCTCCATCCTGCTGGGATTTGGGGCACACAAGCACACACACCTGACACATTTGTTAAGTCACTATACTAAGATCAAAATGACAGCTGGCTATGTGAGATCCTGCTCCCTTAACTACTATGCCGTGGGGCTGGCTCATTTGGCCATTTTAAATCATCTTTTGTTGCTTTCTCCTATTTTCAGGATTTTCTTTTATTCTTTTAAACATTCTAATACAGTATTTGATAGCCCCGATGTCTAAGATTTTAAGGTCAGATTTTGCTAAAGTTTGCTTCTAACTCTTCACTTAAGAGTACTTTTTTCCTCGGGGACTGGCAGTTGGCGTAATGGCTATGTTGCTGAACTTCCATGTATTCGACCGCTGTTTGAGTCCTGGACCCAGTGACTTAAAACTCACTCACACTGGGCACATGTGCATGCATGCCCAAGATCCTGAGAGGAGAATAAGAGAGAAGGGATTGAGGCATGGCCACCCCCTGGGAGGGCGATTTCTCGATTTCTGTCTCTATGTCTCTCTCTGTCTCTCTGGCAAGCACACGTACCCTATAGCAAAAACCTCTCTGGGGGGAAAAAAAAGAGTACTTTTTTCCCTCATGTAATATTGTTACTATGAGATCACATTCATTAAACTTTATTTACTGTTTAGTTTTTACTATAGGGCACATGTGCTCAACAGAGAGAGACAGAGGGAGAGAGAGGGAAAGTGAGAAGTCACCCCCTACCTCCCCCAGGAAGGATGACCACACTGTAATCCCTTCTCCCCCAGTCTCCTCTTGGGATTTTGGCCATGCATGCACATGTACCCAGCATGATTCTCAAGCTGCCAGGCCTGGGACTCAAATCATCAAGCTGGACATATAGGATCCAGCGCTTAACCTCCATGCCACCTACTGGCCCCATTAAACTTTATCTTTGAGATCTACAAGGCCCAGCTATAAGCTGCATATGTCTAGAGTGTACTGGTGATAGTTTCCCTCAGCTGCCTAAGGCTGCTCTAAACCCAGAGCCACTACAGGGCCACTCAGTTTAGGGTTTTCCAGTTGCTGTGAATGTGAATTCAAACTCTGATCCCACATTCAGGCATTTCCCCTCTATTCAGAGCCTAGACAATGTTTCTTACAGAACAGATTTTTTTGCTTACCCATCTCTTAAAAATGCCTCTCTTCCATGGACCTGACTTCATTTAGAATTTCTCCTTTAACTTCCTACCTTGCATGAGCCTAGGGACTTATCTGCTTATCCTCATGTGACTACTGAAACCAAAATTCTAAGTTAACAAGAATTGACAAATGGTCACAGAATGGCTGCTGGCTTTAACGAATATTTACTACTCTAGAAATGTATCCCCCATTATTTGTGATTTCTGACATTTCCCTGATCCCTAATAAGGTCATTTAGGCATTTTAGAGGATTTGTAATATTCTAGCTTTAATTTTTTGTGTGTTTTGCATTGGGAATATTCCAACATGTCTAGTCTGCCATATTTCCAGAAACTGAAGTCTAATCCCTTCTTACAGTCTATAATCTTTATACTTTTTAAGAATATATACCATTATCCTGACCTGCAAAGTTTAAAATCTTTCCTCTCTCCCTATAACATAAAGCTTAATGTCTTTATTAAAATCTTAAATGTACTACACAGCCATCCCAAAATGAGATAGCTTACTAGTTACATTACCCAAAAACCCAAACAAAATGTAGCAAAATATCTCTATGGAAAGAAATAATATAGGGAAGCATGACAACAATCACAAAGCACAACTGTTACTAGTTATTACCTAGTATAGTAAATGGGAAGCACTATCAAAGTTGTTTCAAGCCTGAGTTCTAAAATTTAATCACTGTGGGACAAACTGATGGCATAATGGTTACATTCCTGGACTCCCATGTAGTTGACTGTGGTTCAAGTCCCAGACCCAGTGACTTAAAACTCACACCACGCGCATGTGCATGTGTTCCACAGATCCTGAGAGGAGATTGAAGGAGAAGGGATTGTGGTGTGGCCATCCCTTTGTGGGGAGTGATTTCTCGCTTTCTGTCTCTCTGTCTCTCCAATGTCAGCACATGCCCTATAGCAAAAATTGCTCTTCAAAAAAGAAAAAAAAAAAGAAAGAAAGAAAGAAAGAAAATTTAATGACTGTGTTAGCTTAGGTAAAATACTCAACGGCCTGAGCCTCAGATGTTTCAAGCACAATTTAGAACTTGGGTAAACATCCCTTAGTGTATCCCTTAATATATCTCTCTGTGCTGACCTGAATAAAGTATTAAATTTAGAACTCAGCCAAAGAAAAGAACTGATACACCGATCAGGAAACCTCGTGATTCAGAAGGAAGACTGTGCAGAAGTATTAAATGTCAAAGAGGACACCACTCTCAAGTAGTTCAGTAAAAGCAGTAAGAATGCTCATAAAATACACACATGTATGTGTGTATATATGACATGTAAATACAGAGAGAGAGAAAGAGAGAAAAGGGGAGAGAAATAAGAAATGAGAAAATAAATGTGGCAAAATATTAAATACTGATATATCTTGAGTAGAGAACCCATGGGATTTCTCTGTCTACTCTTCTGATTTTTATGTAAAACTAAAATTACTTCGACAACTTTTTTACAGCATAATGAAGCTGGTGTTTAGGTAACATATAATAACCCTGGCTATTTAGAATAGAAGCATGCAGTATTCTATCATGGGAAGTGAAGAAAAATCCACGAAGGGGCATTATAAAGTTATCACTTGCCAACTGTTTCAGGATCACATATGTTTGTTGCTATAAATACAAACTAATCTATTTGAATTCTCTATTAAGGACAGGTTATAGAAGTACATAACAACTCATATAACATTCTAAGGAATGAAAACGGCAGGTGAGATTTCTGAGCCAGAGATAATTTGGGAAAAAAGCACACAACTAAAGCCAATAAAGCATTTCAACATTAAATCCTGGCTTCCTCAGCCCCACAGACCAAGGAGAGGAAGGACATAGAGGAGGCCAAAAGTCGGCACAGATGGGAATGTGTGACAGGTGCTTCCAAGCGTCCTGGAAGTACAAGTTCAGCACAAACTCCCAACCCCATCTTATAGGTGGGCAATATATCACACTATCTCTTTTCTTGATAGTCTGTACTAGCTTTTCAGGATGTCAAAAATAACAGTTACAACCAACAAGGACTATACATTATTATTAATCCCACTGTAGGTTCAAAATTAGAAAGAAAAACAAAACAGAGATTGAGAGAAAGCCTCTTTGCTTGCCTTTTGACAGAACTTTTCATTTTAAACT
>NW_006159742.1:1130949-1152758 GCF_000334495.1 Tupaia belangeri chinensis | reverse complement strand
CAGCAGGAAATAAGATAATGACTGCAAAGAACCAGGTAGGCGTCTAAGAGGTTTGTTACAAACCAGTTTCTTTCAGATCATATAGAGGCAGCCGAAAGTCAAGGCAAGTTCAAACCAGTGAATGTGCGTTGTTGATGAAAAAAGACCTCAGTGATGATTAAACTCTATTTCCCCTCACATTCCTAATTTTCTAATACATTCTGCATAAATATCAATATTTCTCTGAAGTCTGAGGTAGCGAAGGAGAATCATGTAGTAATGTTTTCAAGTACTTTTTTCTCCAGCTCTGCAAAATGAGAAAAAGAAAATGGTATACACTGTATAAACATTGTATAAGGAATTGCAACAAAAATAAGATAGTGACACTTAAAAAAATCCTTCACTTACCTTTAAGATCTTATTAAATCTTAATTTTAAATGTAGAAAGCATACACCTTTTATTAGAGCTAGTGACCCTGCTGCAGGCATTCTCAATCAAATAAAATCTAAAACTTTGGTGTGAGGTCATTAAACTATTCCTAGGGCACCCTTTTACTCTAAAAGCCTCTGTAAGTGATTGAAGTTCTAATTTGAATAATTGCATTCCACCTACATAAATTCCTTCTGTAGTTTCAACTGTGCCTTATCAGTCTTCATTTCCTGAATTAAATTAATGTCGTGTAATCTGGTACTTCTTAAAAAAAAAAAAAAAGTGCATCTACTTTCATAAGTAACCTTTCAGCAACCAGTAGAAGTGATTCATGTGCACCAGAGGGGAATAGGTCAATATGAATAATCATTAACCAACAATTCGTGCCAGCATTCATTGTATGCTGAGCACTGCAAATGGGACATCTCATCCAATGAAATGAATATACTTACACAGCTTTATAAAAAAAATCATAAGCTGAGCCCTATTTGCCACTGAATTACATATGTGTATCATTAAAACCTATATGTTCATGTATAATTTACTTTCAACTGTCTGTGACTTCCCCTGTTCGATCACCCCACCTAGTCAGGCACTTGATGAATTGTAAACTAATATTGGAAAACATGACCTAAAAAAAAAAAAGAACCACGGAGTAATGTTTAGAAAGTAAAGAATTACCACGGCAACGTCGTGGCACAGTGGTTATTAAGTACTATGCATAGAAACGTCAGATCTCACATAACCAACCAGCTTTAAGTCCCATTCCTGGCAGCTTGAAAAACATGCCAGGCACTGTGCAGGCATGCCCAAAATCCTGAAGGGGAGCAAGGCAGAAAAACAAAGGACTGTGGCTGGATCATAGCCCATTGGTAAGCGTTTCTCTCTCGCTCGCTCTCGCTCTCTTTCTCTCTCTCTCTTTCTCACTGAACACATATACCCTCTGTCATTAAATATACTCTCTTTCACTAAAAAAAAAAAAACTATATAAAAAGGAATTATTTCTCATAAAAAGAGAATCGTCAAAATAAGTTTCTCCTAATCATGAGCCAATAGCATTTTTGGAAACCTAAAAACAGACCTTACAGCAAAATTACAGCAAAATTCAAAATACTTTCAGTGTCATCTTATATCATTTATTCAATAAACCCAAAGACTGATATTGTATGGCCCTTTGGTCCTTTAATTTGGTCCTTCGGTACCCAGATTTTCTTAAATAACGTATCTACGAATTGCAGAGTGATCTTTAAGAAAAGTGATAATGCAGTGGCCCAGCGCTATCTCACACCTAAAGACATCTAAAATGAATCAAACTATTCCAGAATTCAGAGACTTAGAATTTCAGTTTATTCCCATTTTATGTCTTAAATTACAAAAACCAGGGTCATTCCAGGTAGACCACAAGGTAAATAAACAAGGGTTTTTTTTTGGTTGATGTTAATTTGCCAGATGGCATATGTGTTCACAAGAAAGGGTGGGGAGAGCAAGACTGCCCCTGCAATACGGGGAACAGTCACGCCATAATCCCTTCTCCATCTTTCCCTCTTTTCGGGATTCTGGGCATGCACACACATGCCCAGCATATTTTTCAAGCTTCTCATTTAAGGATTCAAATCACATAGTTGGCCATGTGGGATCCAACCCACATAACCATCAGGCCATATTAGCTTGGTAAACACAGTATTTCAAGAGACCTCTAAAATCAAAAATGTCCAGGACCAGCAGTTAGCGTAATGGCTATGTCGCTGGACTCCCATGTAGTCAACCGCGGTTCACGTCCCGGACCCGGTGGCTTAAAACACGCCAGGCGCGTGTGCATGCGTGCCCAAGATCCAGAGAGGAGAATGAAGGAGAAGGGATTGCGGCATGGTCATCCCCCCTGGGGAGTGATTTCTCGCTTTCTGTCTCTCTGTCTCTCTCTGTCTGTCTGGCGAGTGCACGTGCCCTATAGCAAAAGCCTCTCCAAAAAGAAAAAATGTCCTTGGAATCCTAGTGGCTAAAGTAGATGTGCTTACTTATTCACAATTCTTCCTTCTCACTCAATCTTTGCCATGGCTTCCCTATGGGTGACTTGCTTTGAACAATGAAATATGGATAGAACGGTAGAAGCTCTGAACTGAAGCTTTAAAGAGGTTCTAAGTGTGGGCCAGTTCTGTGGTGCAGCAGTAATGGACTGCTCAAAGGAAGCGGATCACACACAACAGTCGTTCAAATGCCCAGTCCAATCAGTCTGTACCACACAGGTACCCATGCAAGTGCCCAGGATCCAACGGGCTGGAGGTCTGGAGGAACTTGATCTGGGTATGACTAGACCCTCTAAAGGTTCCTCATCTCCTTCTTTTCTTTCTTTCTTTCTCTCTCTCTCTCTCTCTCTCTCTCTCACTGCCTCACCTTCTCTCCCTCTTTCTCTCTCTCTTTCTCTCTCATTTGTGCATGTACACACTTTATCATGAATAAAGGAAAAATTTAAAGAGGTTCTAAGTATTTTTACTCATTCTCTTGTGTCCTGCTATCACCTATAAAAGCAAACTCCTGGCAGCTCCTGGAGCAAACTGAACCAAATCCATAGCCTAGAATAACCACTGCCAACCCATACACACAAGCAAGACATAACAATTTGTTAGGTAAACCACTGAAACCTTGGGGCTGTCCATTGCCATATAAAAGTTAATAGAGAGGCCAATAAAAAAAGGGCTCAAGGTATCATTTTCTGATACTGCTGTTTCAAATTAAAATTTCCAGGACCATTTGTCGAAATAGTATGTTAAAGCCCATTTCTGGATATATTAGGCATTGACGAAATATCTAACAGCTTGACAGCTTCAATATTAATCTCATCTGAAGATGTACCCATCATCCAGCATTAATAATTCTTGAGCTGCTGCACTAATGTAAAAGCGCCTCGAAGGCAGAATCTACATCTGATTTACCACCTCCTGGAGCATCTAAGATAGAGCTTTGTTCTTACTGGCAGTTGATAAACAACTCTGTATTCCAACACAGTTACCAGTGACAATCAATCACATATTTGAAATGACATAAATGACTAGACTGGATCTTTCTACCTGAAGGTACAGGAAAACTAAAGTAGGAAGGAACTTCAAAAGGTCTGTGGAAAAATGGAATTCAAGTATGAATTTATTCTTATGTGAAAAAGTTTGAAAATCCATGTATAGTTTTTTCATACTATGCATTTTCCATAGTCTTTTTGAAGACTTCCTCATACTCCGCAGTGACAGATGTTCAAGTCAAGGTAATCTACATAAACATTATTTCCTTCGAAGTGGCCTCTCAGATTCCTTAGATGAATATTGAGAATCTGCAGAATCCGCACCCAGATGGCACTTCCCACCAGTGCTACACACCAACTTGCAGCAGAGATGTGAAGCATGAAAGGTACCTCAGAAAGGCCAATTGACCCCCATCACTGTAGCACTTTTCTGTCTTAAGTCTCTTTGTCACTGTGCCACAGTCTCCTATCCCATTACCCCATCTAATTTTATCAGTCATCATCTATCACCCTGCCAATCTATATATGTTCTTTGCTTTCTTCTCCTCTATACTTCTTTTCTTCCTTGCTCCTCCCTTTTTCTGTCTTTGTTTCATACTTCCAAGCCTTGGTACAAAGAGACATAATGACACATCCAGAGTACTCCTTCTCTTCACAACAAGCCACCCAAATGCTTTACACCAGATATAATTATCAGGTCTCAGAGTCAAGATAAGCACATGTGTTTCTTGCAGGGTTCTCAGGGACTTCCAGAGAGCTCCACACCCTGCCAGCTATTTCAGTACTTAAGTCATTAAAGAAATTTTAAGACAGGAATTTATTCCAACTCTCAAAAATTCTGCTGAACACCATGGTCTAAACATGTTCACTTCATCAAAGCTGCAGAGCAGCAAAGATGTCTACAAATATGCTAAATTAGTTAATCCCCAAATGTCATTCCTGCAATTTCTGCTCTTAAATAATTTTAAGTATGATTTAGTGATAGCTAATAAAACTGTAAAATAAAGTATCTATTATAGAATTAGTCTAAAATTCATAAACTATAAACCCAACGGTAACAAACATATATTTTTTCCTTTTCTCCTAGAATATCTTTTCTACTTCTATTCTGAAAATAGCATCCCATTTCCTCTGAAAAAATATCACCTGTATTCCACCCCCCCAACTCCCACAAAAAATGGTTCAAATAGACACCATCATTTTGTTACAGATCTCCCAGCCTCGCCACAGGCTGGAGGTGTGCACCTGTCCAAAGATGGACCCTGGTGGCCACAGATGAACTGTACATGATTTGTACAGATAAGGGTATGTGACCCACTGGAATCAATCACAACCTTCTCCAAGCTTTCTCAAACTGAAATTAAGGAAAGAGCGTTCCCCCTCAGGTAGTGTTGAAACCGGGCATCTTAAGTCATGAGAGCTGCCAGCAGCCATGTGCCCTGCCACACAGAGAAAGCTGGTCTGAAAGAACTAAGCCAAGATACAGAAAGGAGCAAAACTTAGAAACAGAAGGATGCTGGGAGCTCTGGCAGTCCCTGACAACTTCCATACTCCTACCCTCCTCATGGGAATATAATAAGCCTTGTAATAAATCCCTCTTTATACCTAAATTGTATTGAGCTATTTTCTCATAACCAATAGCCAAGGAAATTACACATAATATGTTGAACAAAATCTAAGGTAATAAATTTGATTGTTTGGGAGTGGGGACCCAGGAATACTATAAGAAATTCACTTTATCTACAAATTCTTTCCCCCCCCCTTTTTTTTTTCTTTCCATTTTAATTTTTTTTAAGTAGTCAGAGGGCACATGTATTTGGCAGAGAGAGACAGAGAGAGAGGAAGAGAGAGAAAGCCCAGAAGGGCATGGCCATGCTCTAATCCCCTCTCTTCCATTTCCCCATCCTGCTGGAATTTCGGATACATGTGCACCACACACTTTTCAAAACACCAAAGCTCAGATTCAAACTGTAGTAGGAATCAAGCTTCTCCAAACCCCAATCACCAGACTATGGGACTAGCCCACATTCACAAACTCTTACACGTCTAATGCAAACCTGGCATTCCTCCAAGGATTGGCATTTAGGGATGACATGATTTAACACTGTCTAAACTGCCTTCTTCACTGGGGATAAGCTTTTCTGTTTCATAAGACAGTTTCTTGTGGGTAAGAACCATATCTAATATTTTTAATGAATTCGTTGGCTATCAACATAAGCTATGAACATAATTGTTGGTCCAGAATATACTGATTTTAAAATATAAAGACTGGGATACTATGACTGCCCATGATCCTATGGAATATCATCAAATCCAAAGCAAGGAGATTTTATATTCTGGAAAAATCCTCTTCAGGATAGTGATGGTTGTATAGCAAGAGAGCCCTAATGATACTGGAGAAAAATATCTGTTAATCTGATTGTTTGTTATCAAAAGACACATACCAGTAGATGGATCAAAGGGATACTAGGGACCACAAAGTGATTTGAGTGATTATGTAGAAGGCAGTTTTAATCTGAAGGATCTGGTCAAAAGCTCAATGAAGAAAGTCTCCCCTAAGGACTAGGTCCAAGACACGGCTGCCAGAAATTCAAAATTACAGAGGCAGGAAGTGCAAAATCCAGTCTATGTTAAATATATCACACTGTATTTAGAAATAAAGCCACACACCTGTATTATCTCTTTTCCTGTGTATACTGTATTGCTGAATTAAAATATTTTTGTAATCAAAGTAAGTGGCCATTTTGCTTTGGGCTAGTGACTCACCACAGAGGGAATCTGAAAGATAAGGATTAAGATCAGAATTCCCTGCCTAGAGAAGGTCCTGACCACCTTCCAATGATGGAGATAGAAATATATAAAGGCAAGTCTGCTTTAAACCTCTGATTTCATCCAAAGAGCACATACCCTAAGGATCCACTGGGCCTTCCTTAGCTCACTGACTACCAGAACTTAGGAAGAGGTTTGATTTTCAATACAGTACCATATTACAATAAATTAAGCAAATTCATTCCAACTCCTAAAGCTGATGCCTACGCCCTTAGCTAGTTCAACAAACAAACAGAAAATTAAGCTGGCTATTCTCTGTATAATTTTAATCTCTTAGAAACATGTATAATTTTATTTATTTTATATAGCTATTTCACACTATGCATGCCCCTAATACTTGCTAATAATGGAAGAAACCAAATCATTGCAAAATGCACATTCTGTTCAACTGCATAAACTTACTTAAATGGCTCAGTTTTAGACATCAACTTTAGGACAACACAGTTTTCTCTAAGCTATTGCAATAGACTAGATGCAACTTTTGGAAAGCTCCACTCCAAAGGTCTTCCCCTGTAACTACACTTAACCTTCTCATCAGGGGCATGCTTAAAGAGCGCAGTAAAAACTAAAATTACATATCAATGACCCAGACCCATCCTGCAACTGTACTAATAATCTGGTTTTAAAAGAATATTCAAATACGGCCATATTCACAGATAACAGTGTCATTTAGTAAAATGCCTTCAGAATCTCCATTTATAGTTCTCAGGGGAAAAAAACAGACTATAGACACACAGAAATATTGGGTAGTTATTTTTATTCACTTCTTCTCTGATGATAACATGACGGTATTAGAGGGCGTTATAAAGAAATTTAGGAAAGTAAAATTTCAGTTTAATGCCTTTTTTAAAACCTTTCAGTTCCCAGCATAGAAATAATAACTGGCACTCTCCTTTTTAGTGCTTGAGAAAAAAGGAAATATGTGCTTTCTAGAATGAAGTTGTGTTCTTTTTCACCTGCATTGATGCTCCTTCCACTCTTGCCACACAGGCGACCCGATCCAAGAAAGTCACGGCCACAGGCACTGCCACAAAGAAGCCTTTCCAAAAGGCCTTGAAGTATCTTTTCACCCAGCCTTGTGACTGTGCCATACCTAAAAACAGGAAGAAAAACAAGTACAAAATTAGCCTCGAGCAAGGTGGAAAAGAAAGAAACGGCACAAGAAAAATAAGAGTTAAAGAAAAGTAACCTTATCTCAGTATTTCTCACACTCATCCCCTGTAAATGTTAGAATAAACTTGACTTAAAAGTCCCAAAGACAAATACATTAACTCAGGTTAACTTTTTCAGTAGCTCAAGTCCACTTGATAATTTCAAGGGAACATTTCTCCCCATAAAACAACAATAAGTTAGAAGAAAACAAAAGCATTGCAAAATTAAACCCTTTTCTGTTACTGACTATTATAGTGGAGAGGATCCCTGGATCCCTCATAACTGTTCCCTTCTACAACAGTAAGTTCTCTTCTATAGTCATGTGCCACGTGGTTACTCAGATGAATATAGCTGAGTCTTCCTTGCAGCTACATATGACAATGTGACAAGGTCTGATCAATGGCATAAGAGAGGAAAAAAAAAAAAAGATCTACTTCTAGGTTGTGCCCTTAAAAGGAACATGTCCTTCCCTTTTTGTTCTTCCATTTAATAATCATAATAACAACAATGTTGTGGGAAGAGCAGAAATAGTCATCTCTAACTATGAGATAAAAGGTTTAGAATAAAAATGGCAAAGCAGACCCAGCAGTAGTGGAGACAGTAGAGCACCACTGTGTTACCAGAGTCACATGGAGACACAGGTTTGGACCCTGGGTCCACCGAAACACGATGAGTGCACCCACATGCGCCTGTGATCTTGACTCGCTGGGAAAAGGACTGCAGCATGATGAGATCCTAATGGGGATTTATCCTTCTCTCTCTCTCTTTCTCTCTCTCAAGATAGAAACAAAGATAGGGGGAAAAGTTGAGAAAGCAAGGAAACAGAAGGATCTTAGGTCACCGATGCCACAGAATCACAATTAACTGTTCTGCACGGCTTAAATGGACTGTTATGAGAGTTAAATCACTTTCAAGAATGTTTAAAAGGCTGCCATACTGGGCTTTGATATATAGGAGCCAAACTGACCCTAATACAACAATGAAATCTATGCTAATCAAAGGGAGGAAGAAATCACTATATGTGAATGCAATACATATAATTACCAATCCTCACTTAGCCCTGTAGCCATTTGATTAATCTTCAGATTTTCTAGGAATCAGAAGAACTCTTAACTACTCCATTCAAGGAAAAGTAAGATTGTAAGGATCATGATATTACCCATTCCGACCAAATGGAGCCAAATGCAGTACAACAGATAATGAACGTTGCTGTCTGGGAAAGATAATGATCAGATTTGTGTAGTGTCTTACTTAGAAAAGTTCCATGTGCTACTCAAGACTGGAAAAAGTAGGGGAAGGGAGAAAATTATGAGAAAGGGGGTTCCTATAGAATTCTCCTGATTTTCTCCTTTCTTGAGACTAAATTAGAACAAGTAAAAAATTCTTGGACACAATCATAAGACTTGTACACCCCTAAAACTAGAGGTAAGTTTGTTTCTAAGCGATTTCTTCTCCTCTTGAAGCAAGTCCAAAAAGGTCCTGAAATTAGAAAGTATTAGAAAGGCATGCATGTTATTTTGGCTCTTCTTTAAGTTCCTAAAAGTCATGCTATCAATAAGAGCACAATTGGGACAATATTATAAAAATGAAATGCAGCAAAAAAATGGGAAGAATAAAAAATCAAGAAATATGTTCATTGGGAAAAAAGGAAGGGCAGAGAGAAAATAAGTAAATATTAAAAAGCAGAAAAACGATACACAAGTTCTGTCCATATACTGTTTTCTGAAGATTTTATCCAATGAACTATGTAATTTAATCTTGAAATAAGAGAGAAAAAAACGTGAAGAAAGGGTTTTACTACCTATGTGACACACAAATTGTTGTAGTTATGAAACCACCTGCATATAGTTTCATCCAAAAGACTCCAGTTCTCATTTTACTTTTAAGAAATTTTCCTTTTGAAGACATATACAAAAGAGGGTGGTGACATGGTAATGATGAACTTAGTTTTCTGGCCCCAACAGAGCAAAGTAATTCTTCAAAGTTAACAATTTAGGACAATGGCTTTTAGACTTTTTGACCATATTCCACATGAAGAAACAATATTTTATATTTCAACCAAGTAGTCACAAACACATACACATTTATATACACACACACACTCACATCATGGCAAATAACTGAAAAGTTTCAAAAAACCTTTTTTTTTTATTATATAATAGGCTATAATTTTAGTCTGTTGTATTTCACTTTTTAAAAAACTGATAATTGCAAATCACTAAAGTTAACTTTTATGACTAAATGTTCTTGACCTCCAGTTTCACATAAACTGATCTAAAAATATCCCAATGACTAAATCCCTCAAAAATATTTAATATATCACAGGGAAAAGACAAATATTAACTTGAATTGCTAATCCTTTTATTTTATTTTTTTTTTAGGTTTGTTCATTTACTATCTATTTTATGAGCTAAAAGGGGGCTGGGGGGAGATGCACCCTCAGCAGGGCCCCATATCACAATCGTCCCCTCAGTCTTCTTGACTATTCAGCTTCATGGACAGAAGCATGAGTGTGTCTGGCATTTACTGCTTGACCCGGAACCAAACCCATATGGCTCCAGCACCACAGAGTGAGCACACTACTGCACCAGGGCAGCTGGGCCTGAACTGGTTAATTCTTAATGACCTATGGTAATTGACATCAATGAGTTATACGTATGCGCAATAAAGAAGAAAAACCAGTCATCTTTTTACAACTTTAGCAACCTATCATGCACATAACACAGAACATTCACCCAAGCCAGGAATCTTTTATATCTAACTGAAATAAATGTAACTGCAAACTAACATTAGAAAATAAGCAATTTAAAAACATGTTTTCAAACTCATTTACCAACTGTAATCTTACATTAAATTGTTTATGAGTTCACACATCTGGTACCCAAGAAACATGTTTGGCCCAAGGTGCTAACTGCTTCTGTGAGGAGCTACTACCACAGCAATCATAAAATAGTAAACCTGCTTGACATGTTTCATTCATTCATACCCAGCTTTGACATGAGCCCTTTGGTAAAATTAATTTCTCTTTGATGACATCTTTCACCCAGCATCAAAACACCTTTACTAACTCCTTTATGTATCTCCACAAGAGATTTAAAATACCGTTTAAATGGGCTATTTGACAAAGGTACCATTTATCATTTTCTACATGACTTGGTAATAGAAGAATAACTTTGGCCTATTTATCAGATCAGTACCTTCAAGATGCAAAAGATACATTATCCTCAACATTAGTTTTCATTAGGTCAATTTCTCTGAAAACATTTTTAACCATAGGTTTAACAAGTCAAATATCAGTCTCACAGTAAATTCAAAAGTTCAATAACCTCCATAGTTTTATTTTTTAATGTTTTCCAAATACAAATAAATTCAAAGATTCCCAATTATAAAATAACTGAACCCACAAATAATTTATAAATTGTTCCCATATACACAGAAAAACAATCAGTTACTATATAGGAGAAAAGAAACAGTTCAAAAGTAAATAATCAAGTTCTAATGTACTGATTTCACAGATTCAAGTTCATTTAAGTGGCCCATACTTTTTTTTTTAAGTAATATACAATTATCAGATAGTAAGTCCAGGGCAGTGTTTCCCAAGTTTGTCTTAACTTATGCTTTAAAATGCAGATCCCTATCTCTACTAAGACCTCCTATATCAAATATCCCAGGTGATTCCCTCAATGGAACAAGTTTGGAAAATACTGATATTTAGGTGTTAAAGGTCAGCTGTTTACTCTTTCAGGCCTATTACCATCTCAAAATGAAAACAGGTGAAAGGCTAGGAAAAAATTATCACTCTGAATGTCTTCTCATGCCAACATTTACTTAGCCTCCTTAATAAGATTATGAAAGAAAGACTATGAAGAACAAACCACACACAGAATAATCACCACCACCAGATCCTGCTTTTTAATCTGTGCCTGGTTCCAGGAATAAGTAAGTCCAGAGGGCTCTCTTCGTCCCAGATGGGTAGTTCAATCATCTATCCATTCTTCTATTCCCTCAATCATCCCTTGGCTCATTAATTCAATAACCAATATTACTAAGGCTCTTTCACAAGCATTGTGTTAGTTATCAGAGAATCATAAAACAAGTAAACAAAGCCAGCCCCAGTTCTTGAATGAATTGAGATTTTTTTTACAACCTATTATGAAATGATGAGTTGATCAGATAATCAGTTGTAATAAATTCTATAAGAGAGAGAGAGAGTGGAAAGGCTCTGAAGAAGGACCTAAACTGAAAGATGAGTAGGAAGTACCTAGATAAACATTGATCAGGTAATGAAGAGCATTCCAGAAAGTGGCCATATCACACACACACACACACACACACACACACAAAGTCCCGGTGGCAGGAAGACCATGTCAGGATAGAATAAAAGGTATTATCGATAAAGCACAGAGAAAAGGAGAGAGCACATTGGGATGTGAGTGGGAGGAGGCAAATGTAAATGCTATAGCAGCTAGGACCTCACTGGCCTTGGAAGGATCTTGTAGCAAATAAGAAGTAAATAAAATGTCTTAAATCAGAGATGAATAATCATATCTGCCTCTCAAAATGATTCTAGTGGCCTTTGAAAAAGAGGATAGGGGGTTGGGCTATGGCCATGGAAATGAACTAAAATGGGCAGATTAAGGATACATACTTTGGAGGTTAAACTGACAAGATCTGGAAGTGGAGGGGTAATGGTGAGAGAGGAAAGAGAAAAGGGAACCAAGTGTCAAGAGGCAATAGTGACCAGTCAAAGAACTGTTATTTTGTCATTCCAAGAACTACATGTCGAACTACTAAAGCCATGCTCATAATTCAATTCATCATACTTTTATTTGATCATACTAATTACAAGGCTATGGCAGTGAACAACCAAATGTACTGCTTGCTCTCAAAGAGGTACTGTGTACCAAGAAAGACTTCTTTTAAATACAGCTTTCCAAAAAGACAACCCTCAGAATGAGAGAATATATTTGCAAACCATCCATCGGATAGTCAGAATACAGAAAACTCAAGCAGCTTACTCATCCCCCCACAAAAAAAAAAAAAAAAAAGGCTAATTAAAAGATAGGAAAATGAGCTAAACAGACAACTCCCCAAGGAAGACACATGAACAAAAAGCATATGAAAACATCCCTTATCATAAGAGAAATCAAAATCAAGATCAAAATGAGATACCACCTAACCCCAGTGAGAATGGCTAGGATTAAAGAAATAAATGATAAATGCTATCAAGGCTGCAGTGAAAAGGGAACTCACCTACACACTTGGGAAAGTAAATTAGTGAGGCATTGTGGAGAACAATATGGAGGTTCCTTAAAAACCTATAGATAAAACTACCATGCAATCAGCAATTCCATTCCTGGATATCTACCCAAAGAATAGGAATACAATCAGTAAGAAAAATACTTGCACATCCATGTTAATTGCAGCATTATTCACAATTGCTAAGATGTGGAATCAACCCGAATGTCCAAGAACACATGAATAGATTGAAAAAAGTATGGCACATGTACACTACAGGATACTACTCTGCCATGAAAAACAATGAGACCCTGGCATATGATAGAAAATAGTGAATACGATAGGTTTAATGCTGAGTGAAGCAAGTCAGACTATGAAAGAGAAGCACTGTATGTCCCCACTTAATATATACAGAATGTCTGCACTCTATGACTCAGAGTGAAAGATTAGAAGTTATAAAGGCATGAGAGCAACTATGGATACTAGAGACAATGTAGTGGGAGGGTGGGCAGTAGGGGACAGGAGAGAATCAGGGGAGGAATTTAAAAAGAAAGAGAACAAAAAGCCAAACACTTAACACAAAAGTGTAAAATTATGTGTTAAGAATGAGTGTATGGTAATATTTTCAACTGGATCAACATGAAACGTATTCATGTTCGGAAGTTTCATATGCAAAGATGTTTGTTGATGAAATGTAAATAAAAACAAGACACACACACACACACAAAGAAAGAGATTTACAATGGAGATAAACATTAAAAAGAGGCAATGCTGGACTGGCTCCATGGGATAGTAGTAAAGCACTACTCAAGGGATGCTGGATCCTACATAGTGACCATGGTTCAAATTCCCAGCCTGGTTGGCCAAAACACACCTGGCACATGTGAGAGTACCCAGGAGCTGACATGAAGGAAGACTGGAGGAAAGAAGTCATAGTATGACCAATGGTTGATTGTCCTCTCTCTCACTCTTACTCTTACATATATGTGTATACATTCTATCATGAATAAAAGGAAAGAGAAAAATAAAAACATGAGGATGCTGCCCCTGAGGCCTGAAAGCATAGAGCAAGGGAGTGTATTTATCAGAAAATGATCACGGAAAATTTCTCAAAGGAAATGGTTTTGGGTACTGAGACATGGGCACTTCAGGCAGAAAGAACAAAATAAAGTGTAACTATTTAAGAAACCAAAAATATCAAACAAAATAAGGCTGGTCCTGTTACCTAATGATTAAGGGTGCCGGATCCTACATGACTGGCCACATTTCAAATCCTAACCCTAGTGGCTTAAGAAACACACTAGGTACATGTACAGGTATGCCCAGGATCTCAATGAATGAGATGGAGAAAGAATTGTGATGTGACCATGACCCCTTGGGGGATATGCTCACTCTCTCTCTCTATTCCTCTCTAACTCTGTCAAGCACTCATATTTTATGGCAATTTATATATAGAATTGGATGAAGTATATACAAAATCTATTATGTTAATTTTAAATTCAGTAACATTGGGATTAGCAGATAACATAATGGTTACAATGCTGGACTCCCATGTAGTTGGCCACATTCAAGTCCTGGACCTAGCAGCTTAAAACTGACACTGGGCACATGTGCTTATGTGCCCAAAATCCCAAGAAGAGACTAGAGGAGAAGGGATTGCAACATGACCATACCCCTCGGGGGTGGGGGGTGATTTCTCGCTTTCTGTCTTTCTGTCTCTCTGGCAGGTGAACACACCCTAAAAACAAACAAAAAATCTCTAACATAAATAAACAACTTCAGTAACATTTATTTATTGTCAAGCATTAATGTTACATACAGAGGATATAAAGATGGCATGGCTAAGTACATAGTATAATATGATTTCAAAACTGTCACTAAATAATGCTTCATATTTTCTGTGTTATGGCTTGAATGTCTCCCAAGATTTCATGTTTTGAAATCTCATCCTGATTGGATTAAGAGGATGAAAATTTAATCTGACTATGCTGGTGAAAAGTGGGGCCTTTGGAGCTAAGGAGTAAGGTCATTAGGGTAGGGTTCCATCATTGTTTCCTGGTAGGTGTATAAGAAAAATGATGGAGACTAGAACAGACAGACACAGACACAGCACTTCTCTCCACGACGTTGTAATGCTGCCAGAGACCCTCACCAGATGTGGGCCCTAGACCTTGGACCTTCAAACCATGGGCTGAATAAGCTTCTATTTTATAAATTACCCAGACTCGAGGATTGTCTGTTATTAGAAACAGAACAGGCTAGAATATTATATAAATTTACAGATGCATGTGAAAGTCTGTAATAAAATGGAACAATATTTTTATTATTATGTATTTAATAAGTAACCATATGTCACTTGTGTAATTCATCAAACTGTAGAGAGGGGAAAAAAATACAGATATCAAAATACAAAAAGTTGTTCATTCTAGACTTGGAAGAAAGGTGCTGACTAGTTTCCTCTTTGAACTCTTGTGGATTCCTAACACACCCATGCACGTTGGTACAAGCAGGATCACACACACTCTTCTATGCTGGAGTTGCATGGAAGACTACAGTTTGGATCCTGGGTTGACCTGAAACATACTGGCTTACATGTACATGTATGATCTTGGCTAGCAAGAAAACCAGAGGAAGGGGTTCATGATATGCTGGGATGCCATTGAGGATGCCTATTTCTTTCTCTCTCGAAGTAAAATAAACTTTAAAAAATAAGTAAATAGAGCCCAGCAGATGATGTAATGGTTACATCACTGGACTCACATGTAATCAGCCATGGCTTGAGTCTTGGATCCGGCCACTTAAAATTCACACCGGGTGCATATGCATGTGTGCCCAAATTTCTGAGAGAAGAATGGAGAAGGGATTGTGGCATGGCCATTCCCCCTGGGGGGTGATTTTTCACTTTCTGTCTCTCTGGCAAGCACACGTGCCTTATAGCAAAAATCTCTCCAAATAAATAAATAAGTAAAAAAGGGGAAAACAAACAAATAAAAAATAACAACAACAAAACACCATGGTCTTTGCCCTAAAAATTTACTGTGATACAAAGAAAAGAGGTAACATTGGGTAGTGCCAGTCTTGATGGTTTTCCCTTCACAATAAACAAACCACGTTTTCTCAGTACAGTTTCTCTGCTACTCCAAATTATACCAGGAAAAAAAAAAAAAAAAAAAAAACACCACCATTGAGTATGAGTAGTTCCTTATTTAGCAGCAATCAGTATAATTAGCTACAATTTATAATGTTTTTATGTAGCCAATGCGGGCTATAAAAGAATACTATTTCTGAAAATTCCTTGAGAGTTCTATCAAACATTTGCTACCTTTACTCTAGGAGCCGCTGAATGAAGGTAAAGTAAGTGTTCTCAGTGCTGTTCTTTGTGCCCTGCATGCATGGCCCCTCGCCAAATAGTAAGGTACCTGCAGGACAGAAATGCTGTCAAACATAATGATGCCAAGCTATCTCAGTTACAAGGTAGCATACATGATTGAAATGTACAGAAGGGGAAAAGACATTAACTTCAGTTGCACTAAATTCACACTCCCAGAATTTCAAGTATCTCCTTTTCCAATATGTGCTCTCCTACAAACTTCTACTCCCTTCAGTCACTATGGCACCCAAGAAGTAGCAGAGTAATCAGAGTTAGGAGCTCTGAGGTAGAGTCCTCTCTCCACCTATCACTAGCAGTATGACTTAGAACAAGTCACTTATAGGTGCCCTGGTTTCCTCACTTAAAACAATAAGAGGACTATATTTAATTTCTACAGTCCTTTCTAGACTTAGCATTTTTTTTTTGTCTATTTTTTAACTGTTTCCCCAAGATGTGGCAAAGTAATGAAAATACTATGACAAGGGGACCAGGAGATGGTGCAATGGTTACATCACTGGACTCCCACGTAGTCAACTGTGGTTCAAGACTTGGACCCAATGGCTTAAAACTCACACCTGGCATGTGTGTGTATGCATGCCCAAAATCCCAATGGGAGAACGGAGAAGGGATTGTGGTGTGGCCATGCCTCCTGGGGAGTAATTTCTCACTTTCTGTTTATCTCTCTCTGTCTCTCCATTGAATGCACACATCCCATAGCAAAAATCTCTTTCTTCATAAGAAAAGAAAATACTAAGACAAACACTAAGATTATTACTGACTCAGATACGTGTGTGTGCGTGCGCGCGCGCATACACGGAAAGTACCTTTCCAGTTTGAGACTTCTTTAAGGGTTGGAAAGGAAAAAAAAAAAAAAAAGAGTTAATTCCTCTTAAATAACTAGTTAAAAGGAGCAGCAGAGAGGAAGCTAGAACTAATATAAATCATGTAAGAGAACATTTCGAATGTAGGTAAGGACATGAAAGCCATTGCTCTTTCACTTATGATCACCCAGCTCCACTGCTGACAAAAGCACTGCCATGGTCCCCTACCTACAAACACAGTAAAGGCGACTAGGCTTCTCCTCCAAGGTTCTCAAGGATCATGTGGCAGGAAAGCCCATCTGACAATGCATAGATCCAGCTCTAAGCTTAGAAAGCAAAGGAAAAACAAAAGCTACCCTGCAATGAGGTGTAACAAGCAGTCACTATTTTCAGAGGCTCAAAAGAAAAGGCTCAGGGCATAGCAGTAGCACACAGCTCAAGCAACACTGGATCCCTACAGAAGACTGAGTCGGGTTCCCTTGCAGACCAGGCCTGGCTGACTGAGAGGGCAAATAGGGGGAAAGGGATAGCAGCATGGGGCCTTGTTCAGTGTGCATTTTTCTACCCACCCATCCTCATCTATCTCACTCTCATGAAAAATAAAAAAATAAACTTAAAAAAAAAGGCTTAGTACAGTTATATCCTACCTGAATTATGAAGCATATCTAATAATAATAATAATGATAGTCTTGTTAATAATAAAATAGTGTTAAAAGTTTCCAACTATTACAAATACTAAAAAAGCCATACCTAAGTGAAGAAATAAACATTATATTTCTACATCATATCAAATAAAATTGTTTAAGTTGAACGACATTCACATTTTGGTAAAGTTACTGCATTTGCTTGTCTATATAAACTGCAGAATTACAATTCAGATGATCTATTCTTTTGTTCACACATTAAATATTTAAAACTACCATACCAATAAACACATACTATCCACTTCCTCTGAGAAAAGTTCCTTTAAATAATAACAACATGGTACTAAAATCATCCCAGGCCAAAAGGAAATCATTTTTATCAGCTACCTCATTCTTCTACTAACTATACAAGTCATTTAGGTTCAAAACATTGCTCCTAAGAAAGTATTGCTTTTTAAGTAAGCACACCTGGTTCATTACTGAAGCACTTAAACTGAGAATATTTTTAAATAAGCTTTCAGATTCCGTTGAAATCATCTTTGCCACCTGTGAAAGTTTCTTGACAACACTGACCTCAAACACAGCAACCCACACCATAAACTCCTCTCTTTCTGCAACAACTTGTGACTTAATCATGCATGAATTCATCTAAAATTATTCTTAAACCCTGTTCATAGTTTAGCCTGTACAAAAGTCACCAATCACTCATCAGTAGCAACCAGGTGGATAAATCCACCTTGTTACCCTAATTATAAAAACGATTTAAAAGTTGTGTGGGAGGTTTGAAGGTAGAGGAAAACAATAAGTTATAAAGCAGTGTCTTATGTAAAATGTAACCTTTTAATCATAATAATAAGCCCACACATTTGGATAACAAACTCAAGATTTTCTTTATAATGAGGAAACTATCAAACTATGGCTATCAGAGAACACAAGAGCAAAGATACAAGCAAATCTGATGCATAATTCCTAAATCATTTAATACATATTTATTAATCACCTACCTGGTCTCACTGAACTGTGCTAAGGGAGAATTATATTATGCAGAACAAGGTCAGCTGTGGTCCTTAGTCATCAGTTTGTCTTTCACTCTTTGAACATTAAGTACCTATATTGTGCCATACATTACATTAAGACACTGGACTGACCTAGCCACAGTTTCTTCCCAGAGCAAGTTGGGACAAAATCACAAGAAACAAGTAGATGACCACATGTGACCAGGCTACCCTCCTCTGCTTATCTTCCCAGCAGCCCTTGGTATGAATAATCTGGCTCTGGAAACAGAACCTAAGCAAGTGAGAAACAGGAAGCATTTAGGTACTTTTAGATTAACACAAGGAAAAAAAGAATAACAGAAAAATTAGAACAATTTTAGTTCCACTGGAACGGGCAAATAATCTACACAAATCAATTTAAAAAAATTTTTTTTTCAGAACCATCTTCCTCCTTTCACATTATAAATAATGTATTATAAAAACAGGCATGTGGTAACCCAATTGATCCTTAATGCCACTGCCAAATTCCCTATCTTTTCATTTGTTTGACTAGGCAGTTCTCACTTGAAAAATTCTCAGAAAGGACAAAGATAGCAAGAAAAAGCAAAGACCAAAAAAAAAGCCAAAAATAACAAATGGGGATCCAGCAGGTTGCATGATGGCTAAAGTGCTAGATTCTCACATGGCCAACCATGGTTCAAGTCCCAGACCCAGCAGCTTGAAAATCATGCCTGGTATGTGACTATGTGTGTATGTGCCCAAAAACCCAAGAGGAAAATGGAAGAAAAGGGATTGTAGCATAGCCATCTCTCATGGGAGGTAATTTCTCACTCGCCCTTTCTCTGGCATATACCCTAAGGCAAAAACCTAAAATAATAATAATAAAAGGGGAAATGAAGTGGGGATAAGGCATAAAGGGAATCATGTTCTGGCAAAGACACCCACTGGCATACTGATGAAACTAAGGGCCCTCTATCTTGAGCTAAAATGTCTGTTTTGATAGCGACAATTTTAACCCTCTATGGGCAAACTGATGAGCATCTAGATACTATAAGAAGTTAAAACTTGGGGCTGGCAAGTGTAGTGGTTAAGGTGCTGAACTCCCACATAGCCAACTACAGTTCAGGTTCTAGACCTGGCAGCTTTCTCTCCTCTCTCTCTCTCTCTCTCTCTCTCTCTCTCTCTCTCGTCAATTCAATAATAATAAATCAATCTTTAGTTTTTTAAAAAGCTAAAACTCACGTATTCTATTTTAAGTCAGAAATATTACTGTAATAAAAATTAATGAAATTCAAGGCCGTGCCTTAGTACAACTTGTACAGAAAGAAGATACTGCCAAGAAACAATTAGGATGTACAAACACATAAAGACTTCCTAAGTGTTTGATAAGGACTGCTTCAACTTGCAAAAGGCATACAAACAAAAGGCCCACCCTTCCCTCTGCCTCAGGGGATGAGAAGGCTCCACCCTGGATCAGGTGAGTCCTCTGGTATTCTGCAGAAGCAGCATGAGCCAAGAGGGAAAGTCAGTGAAAAATTGGGCTTTGGATCTAACAGATTGTCGTTCTAACCGTGATTCAGTCATGTGACTTTAGACAAATTTCTTCAAGTCGCCTAGCCTCACATTTTTATATATGAAACTTTGCAGAGCTTTTGGAAGTTCAAAACTTCCATATGCATTTTTTTTTTAAGTAAGCGTTTACTAGGAAAAAAAAAATAGGACTAGCTCATAGCATAGTTGTTAAGTGCAATACTTCAGGAGTCAGATCTCACATGGTCCACCATGGTTGGAATCCAGGTTGGTGACTTCAAAACACATCCAGAATGTGTGTATGCACACCCAAAATCCTAACAGAAGAAGAACCGGAGGAAGACAGATTATGGCATGACCATGCCCCAATGTGAGGTGCTATCTCTCTCTTCTTTGTGGTGAGCACATGCACCCTTTGGTAATTACAAAAACAAAAACAAAGACAAAAAGAAACTTAAGTAATTTTAAAAAGAATAAACTATGTATAAAAACTATGTAATATATCAGAGAACAATGGCTAGATCATCATAGAAAAGTAGCTATTCAAATAAAACATTACCTGTGTCTAAAACAGACCATCAGTTACAAACTATAAAAGGATAACTCTAAGGTAATGCTCTGAGACATCAGACCAAGCTAAGCACTGGGGAAATGACTGAGCCTGACAACAAAACCATGCAGGATCTCACATTGGTGGTGCGTACTCTTCTGCAGCAAATTCGAGAAAAGTTTCAGACCATGTCCAACCAGATCATTGTAAGAATTGATATGAGTAGTTGCATTGATGATGTGGAGAAAACATCACTAACCTCATGACACAGGCTGAGGTGAAAGAACTGGGAGGTGAAAAAAAATTACCTGCACAGAGAAGAATTTAAGGCTGCTAATAATTGACACTGAAATCCAAAATAACATTTTTTCAAGACAAGAGAGATGACTTTTTGTGCTAGCCAGTATGTGTAGACAGGTTTTATATTATAAAGTGTGCATTCTTACCACATATTATATATTATAGTTAAAGGGTAATTTCCTCCTCATTTTCTTGAACATGTTATCTTCACATCTTGGGCCTTGACCAGTTGTACTATTAATTATTAAATATTAAAACTTTGAGAGGGAAAAAGGATAACTACCATAATCAAGATTGTTCATTACATACAGTAAACCAATAAAACCCATCTTTAGGTGGCAGGACACCCAAGAAGTAGAGTGGATTAGTTCTGTTTTCCATTGAACCTTATCCTATTCTTTTAAAAAAAAAAAAAAGAATTATTTATTTAGTTTTACTTATCCCTATTATTATTATATTAATTTGACCAGAGAGAGAGAGGGAAGGTGAGAAAGCATGCCACCAGGTCTGGGACTAGAATCATGGTCACCCATGTGGGAGTCCAGCACCTTAAACACTGTACCACCTGCCATCCCCTGAACCTTATCCTATTCTAAGATATGACTGGCTAGGGACATCACATTTACTGAGACTGACCAATTAATAAGAATGTGTTCAGCACTGTTGCAAGTGTTTTCAGAATTTTTAAAAGCAGAATAGAAGGAAATCTGCTACTTTAGTGTCAGAACTAGACCACAGAAATAAATTATATAACCATAACTTAGAGGAGGAAAAAAAAAAGGAGAGAAAGGCTGAAATTGTAAGGAAAAATTCATGATGAGAAAAGGTGAAGAAAAATTAATAAAAATCTAGTGCTTTTGCCGGGCACGTGTGCGTGCGTGCCCAAGATCCTGAGAGGAGAATGGAGGAGAAGGGATTGTGGCATGACCATCCCCCCCCCCGGGGGGGGGGGGGGGGTTGT
>NW_006159742.1:1114511-1130918 GCF_000334495.1 Tupaia belangeri chinensis | reverse complement strand
GGGGTGGTGATTTCTTGCTTTCTGTCCCTCTGTCTCTCTCTGTCTGTCTGGCGAGCGCACGTGCCCTATAGCAAAAATCTCTCCAAATAAAAAAGATCTAGTGTTTTCAGGGATAAGAGCAATGAAGATGTTCTGCTGAGAAGTCACCCTGGAAAGGCAAAAAGGGCAGGCTAGAAGAAGACTGAGTGTGCCATGAGAGCTGAGATCTAGTGCTTTCAATAAGAGCAATGAAGATATTCTGCTGAGAAGTCACCCTGGTAGAACCCCCTCCATCCTTTTCTCTCTGTCTATCTCTGTCTTTCTGTCTCTCTGTCTCTGTCTTTTCCATGACACGCAGTTTTCATTTGTTATTTTCTAAAATTAATAAATATTTTTCGTTTGCTTGCTTTTTTCTTTTTTCTCTTTTTTCTTTCTCTCTTTCTGTTTTCTTATCCTTTTTCTTTTACCTCATCACTTTGCTGCTCAGCCTCCATCCACTGAGTGTCTGGACAGGTCTATGTGAAATGTAGCCAAGCATCTGAATACTAGTAGGGTCATCATATTCCTCAATTCCCACTGAATCTAGATACAAAGGGAGAAAAAATGGAACGCCAAAGAGTTTGCAGAACATATCCTTCTGTGCACCTCTGATCAGTAAGACTGAACTTCTAGAAATTAGGAAGAAACGAATAGCCCATCAGATGACTAGAAATCACCGCAGATACACAAGAAATATGATTAACCAAGAAAATACCTCTCCCCTAAGAGAAAAGAATAACTCCTCTTCATCCACAGATAGTACAATGGAGCTCATGGCAATGTTTGATAAAGAATTTAGAATATTCATAATGACAAAGCTAACATAGGTGGAAGAGAAGAGAGACAATGAACACCTGAAGAAAAGAGCCAAGGAGTTTCAGGAGGTGAGGAAGTTCTTGCAAGAGCTGAAAGAGCAAATACACACCATAACAAAGAATCAAATGGAACGGTTGGAGATGAAGGCTATACTATTGAAAGTCAAACGTCCTTTGAAAGTATTAAAAGCAGACTAGATCATATAGAAAATCGAATCTCAGATGTAGAAGACAGAATTGCTGGACTAGTAAAATCGACCACAAAGACTGAGAAAATAACCAAAAAAAAAAAAAAAATGAGAATACTAAATGAGAAATACTAAACAGCATGCATTAAGCACCTAAACATCTGGATAATCAATATCCCAGAAGGTGAGGAAACTAATAAGGGCATTGATAATCTATTCCATGAACTCTTGGAAGAAAACTTTCCAAATCTAGAGAGGCATTCAAATATCCAGACCTAAGAAATACAAAGATCCCCTAATAGAATCAACCCAAAATCTTCTTCAAGGCACATCATAGCCAGACTGGCCAAATCTACAGACAAGATATAAGATTGGCAAGAGAGAAATATCAAGTTACTTACAAAGGATATTCCATAAGTCTAACAGCGGACCTCTCATCAGAAATAATGCGAGTAAGAAAAGAATGGGAAAATATACTCAAAGTGTTGAGTGAAAAACAATTTCAACCAAGAATACTATATCCAACAAGATTATCCTTTACATGGGAAGAGAAGAGAAGACATTCTCTGATAAACAAAACCTGAAAGTATTTACCAACACCAGACCAGTTCTCCAAGAAGTTCCAAAGGGAGTGCTATCGCAGAAAAGCTAAAGTCAGAAACACAGAAATAAGAATTCTAAAACAACTAAGAAAATAGTCAGCTTAATGGTAGAGGCAAAATCAGAGTTGAACGTTATCTTCCAGAATTTAAATGGAAACATCAGACCACAACAGAAGATAAAGTAAATGAGTTTGAACTGGTGAAATAGGATTTATGACTTTTAACCAAAACATTACAGACCTTCTATGCTTTGTTTTCCAGAGTTAAGTATTTTTGTCTTCTCTTAAGTTGTGGACAGGTCCATGTACCTACTATTTGAACAGAATCCTAACCTGTTTCCTGGCTTTAAGTATTAAGCAAAGTTCTCTTAACATTTTTTATTTTGATTTATTAAAGCTAAAACTGCCTTTCTTGAAATTAAAAAACATATTTCAGAAAACACATATTTAATGACCACAGTAAGCTATATAGCTAGGCGCTACTTTATAATATATTCATTCTACTCACAGTTCCATGCCTAAAGTCAACTTTTGTTCACAGATATATATATATATATATACACACACACACACATATATCAGCTGAACTTACTATTGAAATTATTTAGATTAATTAAGATATTTTGTGAATCAATGAAATATGGGGAAAAAATAAAGGAATGGAAAGCAACTGCAGATACCAGAGACAGGGTGGGAGGAGGAGAGGAAATGGCAGAGGGTGAAAAATAGGGGGAAAAATATATAGATATAGATATAAATATACACACACACAAAAAAAAAAGAAATGGAAATTTATTTGTTGACAATAACATGTATGATTAAGCCACTTTATAGTGTATTCTGGCTGGAAAAGCACATTTTGTATGCTGTGCTGATGTCCAATGAAAGAATGTAAAATAAATAAAATTTCTATATGCTTAAATTTTTCATTAACATGTTGGAAATAAAAGAAGAATAAATTACATTTGGTAAAGCTCTCAGACAGGGGAAAATATTAATTATGAAAGTAAAGGTGTATAAGTATGGCCTATTAGAGATAGTGAAAACTCTGGTCAGACCAGGGAGCAGGATATACAGGAGAGGTAAAGAAAATGACTGGACTGAATATTAATTTTTGGTTTTGCTTTGTTTTTCCTTAGCCATCTAGAAATCTTCATACTCCAATATTTTTAGAAACCATATAAAATAAAACCCATTAAAACCACACTAGCCTCCGAAAGAGCTGGTCCAGGTCACACTAATCCTATGAATTGTCCTTATCCTATCATTCCATATAGACACCATTTGACAACATTTACAATTAAGGCCCAATCTCAAATTTCAGTTATTAAAATTCCATAAATTCTGTGAAAATAGTTTACTATAAAAATTAATAGGACAGTCAATAGCTTTTAATAGAATGAGAAAAATGATATTAAATGATAACCTTAATGAGAAGGAGTTTGGTAAGCTTTAAACTCTACTAACTACAAAATTTGGATCCTAACACTGCATTCTGTATGTTTTTTCCAGTTTAACAGAAAAGCATAACTGCTGTCATTAGTAGAAGCTAAAGGTAATGTGGATTTTAGGTTAACAACTTACACATATATTTTAGGCAACTTAAATATATGTATAAATGAAACAGACCAGCTACTTATCCACAGCCCAAATAAAGCAATTAGAGAATGCTGGACTATTTCACCATAAGTCTATTTATTCCTGAAGCAATCATATTTTGAACTAGTAGAACATACTTCCAGTATCAAAAATAGTTACTGAATAGCCAAGAAGAAAAGACTGTGTTATTTAGCATTTGGACAGTGTGCAAAACTAGCTTTGAAAAAAATTAAGAAACTCTGTAAAAGGAAAAAAAAAACTGTTCTCAAAAACAGTCTGAAACCCAAACTAAGAAATAAGAGACAAGAGAATATGGAAGAGATGACAACATTCAGAATCTTATAAAAAAGAAGAGCACAAAATAAATAAGACTATTAGAAAGTGAGCATCAGACAACACGAGTAACAGGAAAATGTCACTAAGAACAGGACAGCCAATTTCTGAAGCACAGTCACCCAAGTATCAGCTGTGCCAGTCTTTACCTACTTTGCTACCACACACTTTGCCTACTATATAACATTTCTTCATTTTCATTTCTCTCAGTTACTTGTCACAGCAATCCTATTTCTGCCCTATGTTAGAATGGTGCAAAGGTCACATTAAGGCTTTACAGTAAGTGGACTAATTTTTCAAACATGATTTCAGAGTGTCATAAAAATCCCATTCTGCTGTCTATCCTTCACGCCTCAAATATGTCACCTTCTTTACCAGACCTCAGACGCCTGTAAGTGCACTAACTCAAACTCACATCAGCAACATGGCTTTTCCTTTGATTGGAGGTGAGAGTAAGGAGTAACAAGGGTAATCAAAACAATCAAGGCCACTTAACCACAAAGGGACAAAGATGGAAGGTCACAAAAAAGTGGGACTGAGACAAACAATTTAACCAGCAAACTTAGAGCTAGCCCATGGACTGTTGCTACGCTTTACAGAACGATAAATATAAAAATCAGAAACACAGGTTTCCCCAGTGGGGAAGCACATTAAGGCTCTGATTAGTCTGTCAAAAGTAAAACCTGTCCAAACTATGGCTGGAAGATTTGGAAGACTGCCCACAGCCCATCTATGGCAGCTGGGAGTCCACAGGGAGCTCTCACAGCAGTGGTGCAAGCTCAGTAGTGATTAGATATAAGCCAGATGAAAAGTGTTACACAATTTAAGGTTAAAGCAACAATAACAAACTTCTTCAGAAGACCGCTTGTGGTCTTATAAACCTATAAGACAAGTGCATGCATATGCACAAATACACACATTGAAATGGCAACAAAGGTGAAGCTAGCACCCTAAGAGTAAAAAAAAATATTAAATAAACACAAACAGCCAAGAGGTCAGAGTACACAGAAGTTCATACCGCAGAGCCTGGTGACTAAGGCAGATGGAGCACAGCACTATCCCAGCTCAAGTGTCTGCTGCACAGAAAGTCCAGGGATTTTAATGAGTCTCTGGTGAGTATTACAACAGATGGAGCCAAGATGTTATTTTGATTGCTCCCCACACCTAAATGTCTTGTTTTGATTTTTGTGTTCTTGCCTATATATTAGAAGACACAGTTCTAAGATACCTGTGAAATTTCATCAATATGCAATGTCCTTAAGTTACTATGTATCTTCCAATCAAAACATTCAAAATTACTGATGGAAACATGAAACAGCATTAAAAAAAAGTTTCAATGGTGTAAAATTTTAATGGCATCTGAAATGAGATACAATGATCCCCACTATATAATTCCAAAGAAGCATATGAAATTAGAGAAGTAAATAATTTTAAAAGGTCACTGGATTATTGTGAATATTATGAATTATGAATATTCTGTAGATCTATTTCTTAATATTTAACCAGTGAGAGCCAATGACTATTAAATACAGGAGAGTAGGGGTCCCCAACCTTAGCCATGAACCGGTACTGGTCTGTGGCCTGTTAGGAACCAGCCCGCACAGCAGGAGGTAAGCAGTGAGGAGGGAGCGAGCTCCACCTGTATTTACAGTTCCTCCTTATCACTGTCATTACTGCCTGAGCTCCAACTCCTCTCAAACCAATGACCCAATTCACTTCTCATAGGAGCCCCAGATGAGACTGTCTACTTGCAGAAAAACAAGGTCAGGGCTCCCACTGATTCTGCATTATAGTGAGTTGCATAATTATTTTATTACATATTGCAATGTAATAATAATAGAAATAAAGCCCACAAAATGTGTCATGCACTTGAATCATCCCAAAACTCTATCCTCCCCACCCCTGACTGTGGGAAAATGGTCTTCCACAAAACCAGCCTTTGGTGCCAAAAAAGTTGGGCACCATTGCAGTAGAGCACAGATTTATAAGATTCCATCAGTTTGATCTAAGACTCTTTCAATGAGTCAATATATTAAAAGGTATGCTATCAGTGCAGAAGTAAACAAATATATAAATGATACAAAAGGAAGCTGTTGTGGTTTTACAGTGCCTACCGATTTTTTTAAGAAGCACATTCTTCAAAATGCCATGTCTAATCCCTTCCCTTAAGGCTGAGTCGAACATGGTGACTTGCTTCTTAATGTGGCATAAGTGATGTTATGTGACTTGTGAAGACCAGTTGTAAAAAAAGAATAGTTTCTCTCTGGCTCATTTGGATTACTATCTCCAGACAAGCCAGTGCACCTGTTGCAAGGACAACAACCCACATGGGGAGGAACTGAAGCCTCTCTCCAGCCAAAGCCAGCACTCACTCATAATGTGTCAGTGAGCCACCTTCAAAACAGATTCTCCCACTTAAGTTAATCCTTCAGATGACTGTGGCTGGGGTTGAAATCTTAACTTCTACCATAAGAGAAACCCTGAACCAAAACCAGAGCTGAGCTGCTCCTAAATTTCTGGAACCATGGAACTACGGGACATAAATGTTTTAAGCCACTGAGTTGTGGGATAATTTGTTTTGCAAAAAAACTTACACAATACTGAACCCCAACAAAACCCCAAAGCACAAAGAAAGTCGGTATATGATAAAGTCAACATTCATAGTGGGAGGACAGGAAGTTGAATTAAATGATACTGCAACACCTTTAGACACATTTACGGGGGAAACAAAATCAAAGCTGATTATTTAACTCATAAGAAAACACATTCTGGGTAAGTTAAATATTAAATGTAAAGAATAAAAATATAATAGTAACTTTTAAAATAAAGACAGTCTGATAAGGTTAGAAAGAGGACTTTCTAAACTTTTATAAAACCCAGGAAAGAGAAAAGAAAAATACTGATAGATTTGACAACATAAAAATAAAAAAAAACACAAATTAAAAGTGTTATAAAAGATTATAATATATATTAACCACAAAGGATAAATATTTATAAAATTATATAGTTCTTATAAATTATAAGAAAAAATACAAAAATTCTGAGTGAAAGGAGGGGTAAAATACACAAAAGATATTTCATGGCCAGCAAAATGTAGATAGAATAAAAGACATCCATACTAATAAAAAAATGAACATGAATAAAAACAAAACATCACTTTTTTTGTCTATCACACTTCCAAAGATTTAGAAGACTGAACAGAAACCAGGGAAAAACAGAAGCCCTCGCGCTCTCCTGGTATGTAAAAGGGCACAGCCTTTCTTGAATGTAATACAGCAGGCTGTCTGATGCAGACATCACCCCTAACAACTTACTTTACAGGTGCAAAGACGGGATCAAGGATTTTCAACACAACATCACTTACAACAATAAAAAATTAAAAACCTAAATGTCTGCAAATATATAAATAAATTATGGCATGCCCACGATGAAATAATTTGTGATCATTAAAAAGGAAAATATAAAAATGTTTGACATCCTAAGATCCATGATTCAAAGGAAGAAAAATCAGTGTTTACGTCCAAAATCGACTGTGAGTCCACATGCAAATGCTAGTGGAGATTTAACTGTGCTATTGTTTTTATTACGATTGCTATTTTTTTAGTTCTGTTTATGAAATTCTGCTAGCTTCAAATTATCTGTTCCTAGTCTTTTCCTTATAAACCTTATCACTTGAAGGCCTGATTTTCCAGAATTGAAGATTTTCAAGGAAGCATCTATGGCATTAATAGCAGAAATGCCTCTAGTTCTCTGAGTAAAATTCAATAGGTAGAGAAAATACTATATAACAGAGAGGGAGAGAGAACAGAGAAAGAAAAAGAAGAAAAAACCCTTTATATCTCATTTGCTTCAGTGACAGTTTCTAACAAAAAATATTAAATATAGGGCAAAACAATCTAACATTCTCAATTTACATCATGTATTTGATTGTATATAATATATAAAAGAAATGGTCTTTGCCACTAGGCACTTTAGTATCTAAACAAGGCAGAGAATTGAAGAGTCATCTGTGCTGGGAAGGGGATGGGAACTAACCCAATTAATACACGAACACAATACTGTATGTGATTACATACCCTGCTTGGGGAGGTCATGGGGGACAGGGGTACAAACGATGAGGGAAAGTATTCTGAAATTATTTTAGATACATTGCAGGATTAAGCAAATGAGTGACGGTGTCAGTTGGGAACCAGGATGCTCACCATGAAAAAGAGGATATACATCTACAAAGGGAAGCCAAGGGAGAAAGCAAAGACACCAAAGTAGCAATGGATTTATCCAGTACTCGACTTGAGTTCTAATACTGTCCTTACTGGAAAGAGCCAAGGCTCTTCAGAGGCCGGTTTGCTCCAAGGGTAGGACAGCGAATATTTAAGATGACACTGGAACATGTAAACAGGCCACCAAATAAAGAAGTACTCAGAGGAAAGATGGAAGCACATCAGAAGGACACAAGCACTTGCTTGATGGTGTTACCACTGGCAAAACATGGGGAGAAATCTGAACTGCAAGTGAAATCAGTAATGAATACAAATCACCAAAAAATAGCTTTGAATTTTCTCATTTTCTGAATTTGGGCAACATAAAAAAAAAAATGGATGTTTAGCCAAAAGCTAAATTAGATCATACTAATTACATTTAAATAATTAGTACTGTGAAAAAATGTATAAACTTAATTCAACAAAATACAATATATTCTTTAAAACTTAGTTCCCTTTGTGATCATTCTCAGAAATATGTTAGAAACAAAGTTTCTTTTTTTTTTTTTTTTTTTTGAGAGATTTTCACTGTAGTGCGCGTGCGCTCGCCAGACAGACAGAGAGAGACAAAGAGACAGAAAGTGAGAAATCACCCCCACGCACGCACACGCGCCCGGCGTGAGTTTTAAGTCACCGGGTCCGGGACACGAACCGCGGTCGACTACGTGGGAGTCCAGCGACATAGCCATTACACTAACTGCTGGTTCCCACAAAGTTTCTTTGAAGGTACAAATTTTTTTCAATTCACAAATTATCCTTCTTCCCCAATTTTCCAAAGAATAATTGCTGAGCTGAGTTACAGTTTTTAATTGTTCTTTGATTATTACATCTGCTCACTCAAACTGTTAAATGAACAAGGGATCCAGTAGTTAAGAAGAAAGCTTGTGAATTCGGAAACCATATAAAATGTACAATGTTTTATTAATTACCACTTGTACACACAATGGTTGGGCCCTGTGGGTTTGTTACTGTTGAAATTATCTGAGCTTAAAGGACATGTTGGGAAGAGCAGAAAAATCATTACAAAAAATTGAATCTACATCTCTTTCTTTGATATTTGCTACTTTCACATCAATAAACATTAAATACCTGATTTGTGCCAGGCAACATACCAGTTTCTACACTGAAAGAATGAAGACATATCTGTGTATCTATATAGGTACTGAACATTACACAATGTTCTTTTGAATTTTTCTAGACTTGTGATAAGGTTAGGAGAGCTATAAAAATAAAATGAAGATAGATTTTACAAAGGAGAGAGGCAATCAAGGATGTTGTGGAAAGACAAAGTATACAGTATTCTATCATCTCTGGTCCTTCTACTTTCAAAGAATGAGTCTATCTTCTAAATTGCTGCTCCAAGTCAACATGGTAGTTAGCCAAGGTGCTCTCTTCTGAAAAAATATAAATCATCCTAACTTCTTCCTGCTTGTACTCCTTTAATAGTTCATCATTTTCTATAACATAATGTCAAACTGCTCATATTTAGCATACAAGGTTAATCATGATTTGATCCCTAAACTCAATTCCACTCTTTCATCTAGTTATCATGTGCCAACCAAACCCAGTGACATGCAATTTCCAGAAGGTGCCATATCTCCCACTTTTGTATTGGCCAACCCTTATTCACCCTTCAGGCGAGCTCAGATGTCACTCTACCTTGAAGTCCACCTTGTCTGAATTACAGAAACTTCCTATGTATTTCCCAAAAAGTACACTTCCCATTATAGCACTTATCAAGCTGACCTTTTATCCTACTGCCTCTAATAGGCTATGAGTTCTATGAGTACAGACTCTTGTTCACTGTCATATTTCACTTATATACTGTAAGTGTTCAATGTTTAATACAGTATAATTAAAATCTATAAATCATTTCCAATAATTCATAAATAAAAATAATTTTTACAAATTAATTATTTTGGAATGTTAACCTCATAACTTCCTGTCCAGACAGACCATCTGTATCACAGATTGTTCTGGAAGTTGTGCAAGCATAGATTGAGAAAAAGGTATTACCCAGACGCATGTAACAAATTGTGTATGTGTGAGCACTTGCATGCATGTATATACCACATGCACACAAATTACTATCTCCGTCTTTTACCTGGTAGTTTTACTTCACGAGTAAGGGTGTTTATGGAGAAAGTTTTGTTTTGTTTTGTTTTGCTATAAGGCATATGAGCTTGCCAGATATATATAGAGAGAGAAATCACACCCTGGGGGGAGGGGGCATGGCCATGCTGCAATCCCTTCTCTGTTCTACACACACACACACAGAGCATGATTTTCCAAGCCACTGGGTCCAGGACTTGAACTACAAAATTGGCCATGCGGGATCCAGCACCTTAACCACCATACCACCTGCTGGCCCAAGAAAGTGTTTTTTAAAAGAAATTATACATATGAACACATATATGTGTATATCGTTAGATACATATGTATATTGAACTTCAGGAAGTTGTTGTTTGTGTATTTTGGGTGCTTTTTCCCTCAATAAATCATAGCACAGCATTCACATCCAAATGCAATGAAGAAGAATAACAAGGATCAGGCATATTTCATAACCCATTCAATTGTAAGGCAATAAGAAATTTTCTTTAGCAGCTTCTTGTTCTAAAAGTAACGTTTTTCAGTCTGTGCTCCATGGTATCCTAAGGATTCCCTAGAGGTTTGAGGGTTAAGGGGAGCAGGCACTAAGTGAGCAGAACTCTGAGCTCCAAACCCCTGCCTCCATCAAAGACGCTCTGATTTTATCTACTGGTTTCTTTATTCTGGCCTTTTAAATTTACTTTTTAGAGAGTTTTTTGCTGTAGGGTGTGTGTGCTCTCCAGAGGGAGATAGAGGAAGGTGGAGTGAAAGAAAGCAAGAAATCACTCCCCAGGGAGAATGGCCACGCTGCAATCTCTTCTCTCTATTCTCCTCTCGGGATCTTAGACATGTATGCAGGTGTTCCCAGTGTGAGTTCTATGTCACCAAGTCTAAGCCTCAAACCACAGTTGACTACATGGGAGTTCAGCAATGTAACCATTACTCCATCTGCTGGTTCCTTATTTTTATTTTTATTCTTTAGAGAGATTTTTGCTATAGGGTGTGTGCACTCGCCAAAGAGTCAGAAAGAGACAGAGAGACAGAAGGTGAGAAATCAGCCCCCATGGGGGATGGCCACGCTGCAAACCCTTCTCCTCCAATCTCCTCTCAGAATCTTGGGCATGAACATACACGTACCTGGTGTGAGTTTAAGCCACCAGGTCTGGGACTCAAACTATAGTTGATTACATGGGAGTACAACAACAAAATCATTATGCCATCTGCTGTTCCCCAGGCCTTTTTTAATAACAGAATTCTTTTTTTTTATTTTTGAGAGAGAGATTTTTGCTATAGGGCACATGTGCTTGCTGGAGAGACAGAGATAAAGAGACAGAAAGTGAAAAATCACCCCCTGGAGGAATGGCCATGCTGCAATCCCTTCTCTTCCATTCTCTTCTTAGGATTTTAGGCACACACACCTGGCATGAGTTTTAAGCCACTGGACTTGAACTACGGTCAGCTACATGGGAGTCCAGCAATGTAATCCTTATTCCATCTGCTGGTCCCTTAGTAATGGAATTCTAAGTAAGATTTTCTCTGAAGAAGAATTCACTATATTAAAATAAGAAAAGAAAAAAGAAAAAGTTTCAAATGCACTATCTTAAAGAATCAGTGGTGGATTAAGGTCTGCCCTATATAAGTCAAGTCCTAATGTCTTTCATATTTCTTGGTTAGAATAAATTCATTTCTGTCACGTTTAGTAGGCCCTTATTTGTCCTAAAATGAGAAATGCCATTTGAAAACAAAAATACCCAGGTATAGGAAAAATAACATGATTTTGAAAAGTATATTTATTCTCTGATAGAGCTATTTCTAAATTTATTTATCTTATTATGTTTAATGGCATTATCTATGAACCAATCTTCAAGTTAGTGACTCATAACATAGAACACCAAATTTATCTAAATGAACAGTAGAAAAGCCCAATCTAAAGGCCAGCTATGCTATGTTTTATATTATACATGCAGACAAGTATCTTATCTTACACTAATAGTTTCTAAAGAAAAGGATCACTTTAATTGGAAGAATCCACCAAACACATTAAACTAGCAATTTTAACTATTTTGCCAATCAAGAAAAAAAAAAAGAGAGAACAAGTTAGCTAAAACAAGGGGATGCTTTATCATGCAACATTCAGAGGAGAGAATTCCATCTGCTGCTGAACATCTTGAGGAGTGATGAGCAGAACTGAGATCCCCTCCAACAAAAACCTTCTGACATTTTGTGCAAACAGCATGAAGTGTGGAATGGCACTAGACTGGAAGTCAGGGAAACACCTGCAATCGAGTACCAGCTCTGTAGCTTAAGGAGTTAAGTGACTCCAAAACCTTCAGAGTTGAACACATAGAATTACTCAAAGAATCTACTGAGCAGAAAAGCAACCAACCAACTTTTCACCTCTTCCAGGAAACCTTACGTGAGCACTCTAACACACAGCACTCTCTTCCACCTCCACAATTCCGCTGGCATTCACTAGGCATACTCTCATTTGGCAGCCAATACCATTAATTACCTTTCTATTAACATGTACATTCTCACCAGCTAGAATGTAAGTCTTTGAAAGGCAAGGGTCATGCCTCACTCTTTTCTATATATCGTAAAGTTCTCAGAATTGCGCTGAGTATTGGCAGGTGTTAAATAAATGTATCTTGATAACTAATTTAATTGTAGAAATGGCTAATATAACTACCCATTTACAGTGTTAATAGCTAGTTTGGTACAGTTGTGTCAGACATTCTATGCCTTTAAATATTAGCTAACTAGTATGAGGGAGAAACTGAGTGGCCAATCAGACTGTACTGAGAACCACACAATCCATCTCTTATTCTCTCCATTCAGGTGTCACTCCCAAAGAAATGAAGACCCACTCCTCTTCCCACTCTCAACACCAAATTGGAAATCAGAAGACTTAGTTAGATTCAAGTCTTAGCCATGCTAATGAATAGATAATTCATTTCACCTATTTAGACTGACTATAAGAGTCTTTGCTCCAACTATCTGTGATTCTGAGTCTATATCTCATCAACATAAAATAATATTAGGGAGTACTGCAATGGCTATTACAGTAAATGGCTTAGGAAAAAAAAAAAAAAAACCAGTAACAATTTTGATAGGTTTAAGGGAATACATAGGCTAAATAAAAATATATGAGCCATCGAGAAAATTGAAGCAATTCAAATTAATATCTATCAGTTTTGAATAATGAAGTTTTTCAGAATCTAATGTAGCTTTGTTCTACAAAAGAGGCTTATCACCCAAAGGCCTTTCCCTAGTCAGGTCATTTGTTATGCAAATAATTCAAAAGAAAAGTGGCGATTTTACCCCTTCATATGTGTTAAGCAAAAATAGCTATAATAAAAATCACAGATTAAAGGTTAGTTTTAAGGGTCAGCAAGTGGAGTAGTGGTTCTGATACTGGATCCTGGGACCAGCAGCTGGCATAATGGCTATGTTACTGAACTCCCATGTAGTCGACCACAGTTTGAGTCCTGGACCCAGTGGCTTAAATTCATGCCGGGCACATGTGCATGTGTGTCCAAGATCCCGAGAGGATGGGTGAAGAAAGGATTGCAGTGTGGCCATCCCCCCGGAGGGTGATTTCTCGCTTTCTGTCTCTCTGTCTTTCTGGCGAGTGCACGTACCCTATAACAAAAATCTCTCCAAAAAAAAAAAGATACTGGATCCCACATTGCCAGCTTCTAGGTTCAAGTCTCAGACCTGGTGACCTGAGAATTATGTGAGTGTGGCATGGCCATTCCCCCGGGGATGATTTCTCACTTTCTCTCTCTCTGGTAAGCACATGCACACTATAGCCAAAAAAAAAAAAAAAAAAAGCCAAAAAGGTTGGGACCAACAGATGGCATAATGGTTATGTCACTAGACTCCCATATAGTCGACCTCAATCTGAGTCCCAGTCCCCACAGCTTAAAACTCACACAAGGTGCATGTGTGTGCATGTCCAAAATCCCAAGAGGAGGATGGAGAAGAAGGGATTGCAGCATGACCATCCCCACAGGGGGTGATTTCTCTATTTCTGTTTCTCTTGTCTCTCTCTGTCTCTCTGGCTAACACACATGCCCTAAAGCAAAAATCCCTCTCTAAAAAAAAAGTTTAAAGGGTAGTAAGATGTAGGTTATAGAATCCTCCAGGAAATATTTAAAAGATTATTTTTCCTTGACCAAAATAATATCAACATTTTGCTGTATTTGGGGTGTTAACTTCAATACAAATATTAAACAATCACAAAAATTTTTTGACTAATGGTATAATGAGGTTTTGTTTCACCCTCAATAAAATTAATAAGTAGCCATTCACAAAATCAGTCCCAATTATTCTTATACATGCTTCAATCAAATCTATAAATTCTGAAGGAAGGATTGAGAGAAAAAAGTATAAGAATTTGTGTTGTATTAGGTTATCAGGAAAGTCATGAGGTTATATTTATGGTTTTCTATGCAAAAAATGCATCATGACTTTCCCAACAACCCAAGAAAATCAGTAAAATAAAATTTCACTTTAATAGAATATTTATCCTGTGATGTCTAAAATATTACATCACTAAATTAAAATAGGAAAATTAAAAACTTTGTTGTCCTAATTCCCTCTTTAATTCCTGCTTTAACCCTATTTTTATCCCCATTTTAAAGCATATGAATGATGTTCTGAGTGTTTAAGTCATCTTCCCAGAGTCACAGAGACAGTACATAACAGAACTGAATCCAGATGGTTTGACTCCACAGGCTATTTATTTAAGAACTAAGCTACGTTGTATCTGTTCACCATTCTCAGCAAATGTTCGCCACTCCCAGTAAACATGGGGCAGAATGAGATATTGATTTCATAACTACTACGGCTGCATTCAGATGCAACTTACTTAAAAAAAAAGTGTTCTGAATGCACAATTAACTCAAGCCACTATCTAAAAGGAAAGTGTTCTAGATCCATTCAAATGGGGAAAGGGTAAAAAAGGAAGAAAAGTTCAAAAGCTATATGCAACATCAATTCATAGAAAAATACAATTAGAGTCACCTTTGGACTTAACAAGTATTGAAAGCCTTATTGTCCTGCTGTCCTTTTAGCCCTCTCAGTTACCTTTGAGAATTTGAAATTTCACTGCTGAAACAAAAGAAGGCCTACAGATATGTGCATTCCAAAACATTTTGCCCTTTTACAGTTTCCCTTCTATATGTATTATCCAGATCTTTAAACACTCAACTAGGAGCTAAACCAATTCCACTGTATGTGTAAAATGTAAACTGGGAAATGCCAGAAAATCAACGTGACCTTTCAAGTGTAACATTTTCCACAATCATCTAGTTGATATGAGAAAAACATTTTACAGTGTTTAAAGCATAATCTTCATGTATAATATTTTCAGCAAATATAAAAGCAAATACAGAACAAAGTACTTCAAAGTCAACTACATGTTTAAACTAAAACTCCAATTAATTTCAAACTACTACTTTTTCTGCAGTAGTTACATTATGTATTAAACATTCATAATGGTATTAATGTGCTCCACTTCTTAAATACAAAGCTGACGCAACCACCCACATTCCATGCCAGTCATCTCTTATAATTTGGTAAGGCCTACTAATATAACAAACTTCCCTCATCCCCTTGACCCCTATTAGTTTGTGATCAAAAATACAGTCAGACAAACAGCAAGGGTAAGCCCTCTCTAGAAAACACAACAAACCTTGATTAATTCTAAAGTACTGTACTCAACAGCATGTTTTCTCTTTTTATCTTTCTTTTGAAGAATTTTTTGCTACAGGGCACGTGCATTCGCCAGAAAGACAGAGAGTGACAGAGATGGAAAGTGAGAAATCACCCTCCCGGGAAGAGGGCCACGCCACAATCCCTTCTCCTCCAGTCTCCTCTCGGGATCTTGGGCACACACTCACACGCGCCTGGCGTCAGTTTAAGCCACTGAGTCTGGGACTCGAACCACAGTTGACTACATGGAAGTCCAGCCATTATGCCAACTGCTGGTCCCTCAAGAGCATGTTTTCTTCTAACCAACCAAACTCTTCAGTCAAAAATGCTTTACATAGGCTCAACCATGGTGGCACAGGCAGTAGGGTGCCCTTACTTGACATTGGAGCCATATGGGAAGGTCCCAGGTTAGATCTAGTGTCGACCTAAACATACCAAGCATGTGTTCATGCCTGTAACAGTAGCTAACTAGAAGGCTGGGGGAGAACCACAGCATGGCAAGATACTGTCAGCACCTGTGTCTGTGTGTGTGTCTGTTTCTCTCTCAGTCTGGAAGGAAGGAAAGAAAGAAACTAACTTTGAAAAAATACTTTGAAAAGTTAGGTAGTGGGCAAGGAGGTGGTGTGGAAATTAAGGCATGAGATCCCACATGGCTAGTGCACAGTTTAAGTCCTAGACCCAGTGGCTTGAAAATTACACTGGCTGTATGTGCACTCATGCCCAATATCCCGAGGAGACTGGAGGAAAAGGGACTGCCACATGGCCAGCCTCCTGGGGGTGAGTTTTTT
>NW_006159742.1:1094902-1114483 GCF_000334495.1 Tupaia belangeri chinensis | reverse complement strand
TTTTGGAAAAAAAATATAACCAAAAAAAAAAAAAAAAAAAAAAAAAAAAAAAAAAAAAAGAAAAAGAAAAGAAAAAAAAAATTAAGTAATCAATGATGTTAATATTTTATATGAAAGTATTACAGCCTTTTTATCTTCAGATATGATCAAGTCTTTGTTAAAAACAAGATACGTAAATCAATGCTAATAGGGTGTCAACTTTCCTCTGCTGAGAATCACACTTCAGTTAACCATTACTCTTTAACACTTTTTTATTCCATAATCAAATAACAATCCTTGAGAAAAAAAAAATTTTCCTCTATGGCTACTTTAAGTATTTCCAGTAGAAGCTGAGGGCCACCTAGGGGTGTAGTGGTTGATCCCACCTATGGGCTGGATCCCACATGAACAGAATCTGTAGTTTGAGTCCCAGAATCAGTGGCTTGAAAAACACACTGAGCACATAGGAATGTGAGCCCAGCATCCCAAAAGGAGAAATGGAGAAGGAATTGTAGCACAGCCACCACCCATTAGTGGGGTGACCTCTCACTTTCTCCCTCTCTGATGAACGTGCATGCCCTATAACTTATTTTTAATAATAGAAAAAAAAGGACTTAAATAGAAAATGCTTTTTTCTCAGGCTTTTTTTCTGCACCTCTCCTAGTAGGGAAAAATTAGCAGATAAATGAACTCGGAATCTACCCCACACCCTTTATTAAACTGTGTGGATCTATATATCCTATTGGCTTTAATACTTGAGAATTAGGAAGAAAGAGGTTAATGAAATAAACTAAGCAGATGCCTAAAGGACAAATTCTACCCTTGAAATTGAGTATGGTTCCTATCAACTCCATGAATTCATATTTCTTCAATGCAAAGAGGGAAGGAGCAAGGTCACAACATGAAATTACAATGCTGTAAACCATCAACAAAGCAACTAAATTAGATACCTCACCTGTCACAGGGAAAATAAATAAGGCCTAATACATTTATATGTCCAGATTTGTTAGGGAAAACCCTGGAATAAAATGTCTTTACCTTTTTGTATACTAGACAAATTCTGTTCCATGGACTGAGAGAAATCTAAGACAGGTGGCCTCCATGGCAGAGGGCAAACAGACTCAAGCTTACTGCAATAAAGCAGCAAAATGAGAAGAGCAGTTCTCAGAAGGGGAGGTTTGCAGTAAATGTACATAAAAATAATGTAGTTGGCTTTTTATGGGGGGAAAATTAGTTACCCTAAGAATACAAGAGGCAGAATAAGCATGTTGAGAAACAAAACAGGAAGAGGATTTAAGGATCTCTGAGAGTGGCTTGCATACCAAACAAGAGAGGCCAGCCCTCCCCACAACTACCACCACCCATAGCACAGCAGTTAAGCACTGTGCAGAGGAACCCGGATCTCACAAGGCTGATGGAGTTCGAATCCTGGCCATAAAGGCAACATGCAGGGCATGTGTGCACACACACTCAAGATTTAGAAAAGATGAAGAACTGGAAGAAGTTTTATCTAGAATGTCCACGTCCAGTTGTGGGGGGATGTGCACATGTATGTTTTCTCTCTCCCATGCATGTGCAGATGCTCTATCATGAAAAAAGAAATGACAACGAATTGTAAAAATAAGAGCAAACTCAAGTACAGTTGTCCCGCCTTATACTGAAGGATATGTATGTTCCAAGATCCTCAGTGTGAACCCAAAACCATGCACAGTACTGAACTCTATAAATATGCAATGCTTTTTCCTACACATACTTACCTATGATAAAGTTTAATTTATAAATTAGACATAGTGAGAGATGAACAACAATAACTAATAATAAAATAGAACTACTATAATAATACACTGTAATAAAAGTTCTGTCAATGTGGTCTCTTGGAGGAGTCCGACCCGGTGGGGCCCCAGGATCTGTTTTGAGCCTTTGATCTTTGAGCACAGCTTTGGTCAGCTCAGCACATTGGCAAGACCGCTGCTGTATGCCCCCACCCCACCCCTGCCCCTGACCTATGAGCAAAGCTTGGGTTGACTCAGCATGTTGGCAAGACCGCTTGTTGTATGCTCTGGAGACTGCGATAGTCTTGCTGGGAAGCGACCCCCCTCTAACTCCCTACTATAAAAGAATTACATAGCTCTCTTATACATCCTGAGTATATGATAAGATTTCCCAAAAGTCCCCCGACCACTCCCCTTTGCCCTACTGTTAATTACAATGCTTCATCCCTGCGGTCACAATAGAGGGTGTGCTGAAGTCCTATCTAGGCAGAAATAATCTTCTTGACCTTTGGAATGCCTTTCAAGATACATTTAACATAAGCTTAAATATAATCTTTTCTTTACATAAAATAGGATTAGGCCAAAACTGGTCCAGGACACCCCCGCCCTCACCAAGTGAAATAGATAAATATATTAGGATTCCTTAAATTAAGTTTTAGATCCCTATAAAACTATATAAGTATCATTCTTTATTGAGATTCATAAGAACTAATACCTATACTTGAGATTTTCTTTTTAGCATCGTATTCAGTAATCACAAGATGGCTGCCGCCGAACATGGGCTGATAATTAACTCTGCTTGCTGGAGGCTATTTTCCGAAACGACATTCTCTGAAGTTTCTGAAGACTTGCCTACATCAAACAAACAATTGCTGAGCTGTAATAGACCCACTCTTAATCCAACCCTGAATGGAATCTATATTCCCTATTGTTAAAACTTTATGAACTGATAATTAGAACACGTAGCCCCTCACCCATTTACTTGCATGTAACAGATTTTCAATAAAAATACATGATAATTCCTAGCAGTTGTCACTCTACAGAGAACAATCTCTGAGGAGTGTCCAACTCAAGACATGCATGAAAAGGCACCGAAGCCTTAGTCTTCCTTTCCTGCACCGCCTCCGATGAGACAACCCACCCCCGCCGAGGCTGGACCCTGGCAGTCTCTCTTTCAAAATATCTTATTGTATTGTACTCCCCTATTTTTAGACCATGGTTGAACACAGAGAACTTGAAATCATTGGAAGTGAAACTGCAGGGAAAAACTGGGGGGACTACTGTTAAGAAAGATGTGAAAGGGACCAGCTCATAGGTGGGTAGTTAAGCCAGCTGGATCCCACATGGCCAAATGCTAGGTTGAAGTTCCTGACAGAGCAACTTGAAAAACACATTGTGTGTGTGTGTGTGTGTGTGTGTGTGTGTGTGTGTGTGCCCAAACTCTCAAAAGGAGAGAGAAATGAGGAGAAGGAATTGCAGTATGGCAATATACTCATTAGCAATGATAACACTACCTATTTCCCTGTACTATCAATTACACATTATGCTTTCAAAATGTGTTTCTTTGCCAATTTTGGCTTAAATAAAGCTATCTCACTGAAGTTCCATTTTGTGATTCTCTTATTATGAACCACTTATATTCTTCATATCTTTGTCTATTTTTTTGTCCAACTGTTGGGGATTTTTCCCCCAGTGAATTATTGGTGTTCTTTACATATTTATGAAATTAGCCCTTTTGTATGATATGAATTGCAATTTTCTTTATCAGTTTGTATTCACTTTTTCATAGAGTATGTTTTACTTCATTTTTTAGCAGTGCAGAATTTTTTATATAATTAGGCTCTACCACTCTTTACTTCCTATTCCCACTATCACCACAGTGAAAAATCCTTGCAAGTAAATTATACTTTACCAGTTGGTCTACTTTTCATCATTCCCTCTGCTTTCCATGTAATTCTATGTACTTGTCAGATTAATCTTCCTAAAATACTGCTATGTGGTTCCCCACAGATCCTTCAAATATTTTTCAGTGACTACTTCCTTGATATTTATAGACTACTAAGCATACAACTGTTTATAAACAATTGGATCTAATATTTAGGTCATCCACAAACTAACCTCAACTTGTATGTCCCACAGTCCCTTACATAGCCAAGTGTTTTACTCACTGATCTTAAATACAGGAACAAAAGTATTTTCACTATGTCTTTGTTCAAACTATAGCTCTCCCTTTAAAGGTCAGTTCAAGTTGTCTCTCTGCTCTCTCTGCAGTTATTTATGATCACCTTGACTCAACAACTGTTCATTGAGGGTCTACTACATTGCACAGAGACAGACATATAAGTAAATCGAATCAACCTTGTGCCATGTGAGCATATAGCAAAAAGAGTGGATAGAGGCTTCTAAATCTTTAGGCTACTAAACCTTTAAGCTGTATCTGAAAAAATGAGAAAATATGACCAATATTTAAAAAATGAAACCAGGGTGTGTGTGTGGGGGGGTGCTGCTAGATAGTGGCACACCAGTAAAACATGACACTATGCAAGGCTGACCCACATAGACAGGTTGTTGGTTTATGTTGGGGCACCTCCCTAAGTGTTTTAGCACAAGTGTGCCCATGATCCAGGGTGGCTGAAGCTGGGAATGGACCATAATATGGAGACACTATTGGGGTGCTATCTCCCTCAGCCCCCCTTTTTGTGTCTATCTCTCCCACTCATGAAATAAATGAACTTTAGGCTCAGCCTTAGTGGCACCAACAGTAATGAACTGGACTGCAGTGCTGGAAGCCACATGACTGACTACAGGTTTGGACTAAATCACACTGAACAGCACATATGTGCCCAATACCTTGATGACTGGAGAGTCGGGAAAACAGAACTTCAATGTAACAAGAGTCTGTCAAGGGTCTCTTTCTCCCTCTCTTTCTCTCTCTTTGTGTGCATGTCCCCCCTGAAAGCAATTTTACCAAGATCACCAGCTGTAATCTTGAACTTACTAGCACTTAACTGTCCCATCTTGGAATTGATTCAAATATCAAAGTTTTTAACTTTGCCAGAGGGAATGTGTGCTCACCAGAAAGAGACAGAGAGAGAAAGTGAGAAAGCAGCCACCCCATGGGAGATAATCATACCACAATGTTCTCTCCTCTACTTCTCCCTCCTGTTGGGATTTTGAGCATGTATGCATACATGCCTGGCATGTTTTTCATGCTGGTGAGTCTAGGAGTTGAATTGCATGGTCAGCCATTTGGAATCCAGCCACCTTAACTACTATGCCACTAGCTGGCTCTCAAATACATTTGTTTTTAAAGACAGATTGTTTTGCTATAGGGCACATGCACTTTCCAGAGAGATGGAGAGGAAAAGGTGAGAAATCACCCTTAGGGGAATAGCCACACTGCAATCCTCTCTCCTCCATTCTCCCCTCAAGATTTTGGGCATGAAAGCACACATGACTGGAGTGAGTATCAAGCCGCTGGGTCCAGGACTCAAACCATAGTCGGCCATGTGGGAATCCGGTACCCCAACCAGTAGGCCACAGGCTGGCCCTAAAATACATTCTTAATTATCCAATAAATCAATTTCAAACCATAGCGGATAGAATGCTAAAGAAAGGCAGAATAGGTAATGTATTACTTATACTTCTTTGCCTAACTAGTAACAATTAGTGTCTCTAGTCAACTTAAAACAACCAGACAGACCAAGTTAAAGATGAGATTCCTGATGATAAAATATCATAGTTGACTCTCCCCACTGTTTTTTTCATATTTTTCAAAAGGGATAAACATGGGCCTTAACTTTGTATCAAAAACTCAATTCCAGTCGTGTATATCCATTTTATGTAAAACTGTCATACACCATTTTTATGCAACTTTCAAGATCTGAAATTAAATGTCCAGGAAGATTTTTCAAAATACTAGAATCTTTGAATTATCTCACATTTACCCTGGGTCATGAGAGCTTGGTTGCAGAGGGGAAATATTTTCTGTCTCACTACCCTGTTTGATTCTCTACACTAACATTCTACATGATTGCTAGAAAGAAAAAGTTGCTCCAAACACTCATTCAAAAAAGAAAAGAAAAAAGAAAAAAGAAAAGTTCTTTGACTGCATGCTCCTATATAATGCTTCTTAAATTTTCTTCTCCTCATTGCCAATATCTTTAGTCAGAGTACAGAAGAAATTAAACTTTCTTCCTTGCTGGTAACAATTCCTTTTTGAGTTCCCATGTCTATTTTAGAGGTTAGTGGCTGAATCGTCATTCTCATATTTTTTTGTCATCTTCCATCATTCTGTCTTTGGCCATATGACACATTTTTAGTTCATTTTGTTTTGTTTTGTTTGGGGGGAGGGTTAATTTTCCCAGAGAAAATGAGGAACTGTCCACAGGGGATGGTTATGTCACAATCCCTTCTCCTCCATTTCTCTTTCCTATCAAGATTTTGTGAACACACACACACACACACACACACACTGAGTGTTTCCCAAGTCACCAAATATGGGACTCGAATCACACAGTTGGCCATGTAGGTCTCATCCACCTTAACCATCATGCCACCAGCTGGCTTAACACATTTTGAAGGTAAAAGAAGAAAATAACTTTTAGTTAGTAAAAATACAAAAGTTGAGACTACAACATAACAAAGATGTCAATGGTACTAACAGTAAGCAATAATTATACTTCTTTTTTTTTTAAGTCTATTGATTATTTCCATGAGTGAGACAGATGGTGGGGGAGGGGATATAACACCCCCAACAGGATTTTAACGCCTTAATCTAGCTTTCACCAGCCCAGATCACGGGCACATGCTTGCCCAACAGATTCGGTAAAGCCTTCAGGCATGAACCAGCAACCTTTGTAAGTGGGTCTGCCTCACAGAGTATAGCATTTTTATCTCTATATCACCATCACTTATCTTGATTAAGCACCATTAAGCATTCTCAAATTCCAAAGTGTAAAGTTTCTCTAATTGTAATTCATTCTTCTAAGTATTATAAACTAGAGGGACATTTTTATTGAAATTAGAGTTGTATTTATTATATGTAAAAATATATCACCCGACTCAGAAATTCAACTGCTCAAAGCTATCTCTTTTCTCTTCCCCAAAATCTCTCTACCTAACTGTACACTGACCATAGTGACTTCACCCACACAAAGACTGGTCATGAGAGCCTTGGAATCTAGCCTTTTCTTTCCATATATAGGAAATAATGTGTCTCTGACTCTATACAGAATGTGGCAATATAATTCATGATTTCAGAAGGAGGACTAACATCTCAAGCTGACAACTAGGTAATAAATATGATTAGGGGCCAAGCACACAAGCAAAATATCCCAAAGTGTATACCTTTCATGAGAAGACACAGACAGACTTAATCAATGAGACACATTCAGTAAAAAATGTATTTTCTTTTCAACTACACTTAAATAACCATCTTCTCAGCATTATTACCTTGTTAGCCCCAAGTCATTATTTATTTTCTTTATTTGTCTACAAAGCTAAAACAAATTAAAAAGCTGATGATAGCAACCAGGTCTGACTCATTAAACAAATAATTCCTAGTATTTCTTTATAATGAGTTAAAGTTCACATAGAGTCCTTAAAAACAGCTTATATAGGGACCAACAGTTAGTGTAATGACTATGTCGCTGAACTCCCACGTAGTCAACTGAGGTTCGAGTGCCGGACCTGGTGGCTTAAACTTATGCCAGGTGCATGTGTGTGCATGCCCAAGATCCCAAGGAGAATGGAGGAGAAGGGATTGCAGCATGGCCATCTGCCCTGGGGGGTGATTTCTCACTTTCTGTCTCTCTGTCCCTCTCTGTCTTTCTGGCGAGTGCACGCACCTTATAGTAAAAAACTCTCAAATAATCATAAAAAATAATCTACATAGTATGTGTTATCTCCATTTTCCCAAAAGGAAAATGAAATTCAGAGACCAAAAAGTGACTTGTTCATGTTCACCTAGCTGACAGAACTCAAATTTTTAATAAAGGTTTTCATAGCCCAGTTCTATGTTTTCACCACATACCACCACCTTACTATCTGAAAATTTATGCTTAATGCTTTTTTTAGTTTTAATATACAAAGTTTGATTGAATGCTTAGAATATTAGCATGATGCAGTCATATATACCAAATAAGTCTCAAACAATTAATCTTCTAATGTACTGTCATAACCCATGTGCTCAACCTGCAAGACTTTTCTTACACATGCGAAATAGTGAGACTTATCAAAACACAGGCTAATTCACCTATAAAGTACTTCAAACCACCTCATGCAATACAATACTAAATAGTTTGTATTTAACAGGATTAAAGTATTATTCAGTGTTTGAATAAGACAATAACAAAACTCTTATTAAACAAGTAAACTCCTGGAAAAATACCAACACTCTTCAGGGCCTGCTGATGACATGGTGGTTAAAGCAGCTAGATCCCACCAGCCAACTGAGAGGTTTGCATCCCAGACCTGGGGCTTGAAAAACATGCCAGGCACATACGTGTGCCAGCCCAAAATCTACAGAAGAGAATAGAAGATAAGGGACTATGACATGGCCATCCCCCTGAGGGGGTGTTTTCTCACTCCCCTCAGCCCTACCTCTCATCGTCTTTCTCTGGTGAACAAACACACCCTACAGCAATTGAAAAAAAAAAAAAAACCTACTAAGATGCCTTGTAAATAATCTGCTACACAAAGCAAACTAAAAATTAAGGCCAAAAAAAGACTGTATACTACATGATTAAAAGTCTAAAATTCTAGAAATGGCAAAACTATGAAGACAGTAAAAAAGATCAGAGGTCAGAGGTTGCAAGGAGTATAAAGGGAGAGATGAACAGGCAGGCAGAACATGGGATTTTTAGGGCAGTGAAATTTACCGCATGATACTATAATGATGAACACGTCATTATACATTTATCCAAACCCACAGACTGTACAATGCCAAGCGTGAACCCTAATGTTAACTATGTACTTTGAGTGACAATGATATATCAATGTAGGTTTATTAATTTTAATGAATGTATCATTGTGGTGGAAATGTCAATAATGAGGAAGGTATACATGTTAAGAGCAGGTGGGTATTTGGGTCAACTCTGCACCTCTCATTCAATTTTGCTATAAGTCTATAGACAGTCTTAAAATATTAAGTTTATGGGCATAATGGTTAAATTTCTGGACTCCCATAGAGTTGACCATGGTTCCAGTCCCAGACCAGACAGCTTAAAATTCACACAGGGTGTATGTGCATGTGTACCCAAAATCCCATGAGGAGAATGGACGAAAAGGGATTGCAATGTGGTCATCCCCCATAGGGGGGGTGGTGAATTTCAGCATTCTGTCTCTCTCTTTCTCTGTGGCAACCACACTTACCTAGACCCCCCCCAAAAAAATCTCTCAAATAAACATATAAATAAATAAAATTAAGTTCATTAAGAAAAAAATTAAGGCCAAAATATCTGTGGCAACCGTACTCCTTTCCTACCAATTGTTATTCCACAAGGCCTGTTTAGCAAAAAACACCCTCACAGCCATTAACCCCAACCTTCAGAGCAACTCTTCTTTAGTGGCTAAGAAAACAAAAAATTCCTAAAGAGAAAAATCTATAGAAGAGAATCCTGAGATGTTGTGAATTGTTTATTGGTTTACATAATGGGAAAGCCCTATAAAACAATCCTTAAATGCAAAATGTGATGAATGATAAACATTTGCCTTCTTTAAAAAAGTCTTTGCTATGCGCGGTTCCAAGCCTAGAACTTGATAATGTGTTTACAACGTGTCCTCCAGCTACAAGCAAGATGATTTTTCAAAAGTTGACCATAAATGCTACATTTTTCAACAGAAAGATATATAAAGTGTGTGTGTCAAAGTGCCACTACAAAGACCTATTTCTCAGAATAAACTTTTAGAGAATATTACAAGATTAGATTTTTATGATTTATTACATGGAAGAAAGTTGTACACTTTTATCTTCTGGGTATTCTTAATCTAAGAAGTCAAAAACATTCCATAAGTTACCAAACTGAAAAGAAAGAGTTCACTGAGATTTTGAAAGTCACATAAAAATGACTCTTGGGGGCAGGGACCAGTGGGTGGCTTGGTGGTTAAGGTACTGGACACTCCCACATGGGTGACCACTTTGAGTCCATGACCTGGTGGCTTGCTTTCTCACTTTCTCTCTCTCTTTATCTCTCTCTGTGTCTCCCACTGATCAAATTAAAATAAAAATGAATAAATAAATAAAATTTTTAAAAAAGAATGACTATTGGGGGCTAACTCCGTGGCCTGGTGATTAAGGTAACTAGAACCCTATGGCCAAACTCAAAAAAAAAAGCAATCTGATAATGCAATTGTAATGTCACTGGACTCCCTTGTAGTCGACTGCGGTTTGAGTCTTGGACCCAGAGGCTTAAAACTCACACTGGGTACATGTGCATGTGTGCCTAAAATCCCAAGAGGAGAATGGAGGCAAAGGGATTGTGGTGTGGCCATACTCCCAGGGGGTGATATCTCATTTTCTGTTTCTCATCTCTATCTGTCTCTCCAGCAAGCTCACATGCCCTATAGCAAAACAAAACAAAACAAAAATCTCTCAAATCCTGGCCCCAGTGACTTGAAAAACACACTGGGCATGCATGTGTGCATGCCAAAAATCTCAACAGGGTAAAGTGAAGGAAAAGATATTGTCCCATTGAGGAGTTCGTTCTTTCTCTCTCTCTGTCTTCATGCCTCTAGTGAATATACGTGCCCTCTGGCAAATTAAAAAAATAAAAAATTACTATGTGGGAAAGGTGTTTGTTTACTTCTTCACTTCAGTCATCAAGGAAGTGGCCAAGCTAAACACCTACCAGTCCAAATATCTGTCATTTAGGAGAAGGTAAGGGCTCCAATAATCAATCAGGGATCCCTAAAGCAGGCTTAAATATAGCTCTGGCAGGAGCTGCCACCACCATCACCACCACCTCAGCAAAATAAGACTTACTTCATCTGAAATTTCAGGGGTAGTACAAAAGCTGAAGTTCTACCGATTCAGTTCTTTTCAGCAAACACTGATTAAGTTCCAATTAAATAAAAAGCACTGGGTTAAAGGTGCTGAGGAAACTGAAAAGAGTAAGACCCTGTCCTTACTTTGAGGAAATTCTGATTTTATGTATGGTAAGACAAATCCACAAATTACTATAATCCAGGTAAGCCAGAGCAAGTGCAAAAGAGGTACAAAGAACAAGACATTCAGAGATTGCATCAAAGAGGTAGAATCTCTAGGATGAAAACTGAGGTTATTAGTTCAGGTGAGCAAGGGATTCTTGCTATGGTCACTGTTCTTGTTTATAATTTTCTCCCATTCAGTGTACTGCTTCTAGACCAGGATAGATGAAAAATTTGAAAAATACTTATTTGTTCTAGCTTATTATTAAGAGGAGGATTTCTTTTTATTTATTTTCTTTTTTTTTAACAGAGATTTTTGCTATAGGGCACAAGCACTCGCAGGAGAGACAGGAAGGTAAATGCGAGAATTCACCTCCTGCAGGGGGCATGCCCCAATCCCTTCTCCTCCATTCTCCTCTTGGGATTTTGAGCATGCACACACACACACCCAGCATGAGTTTTTAAGTCGCTGTCAAACAATGGTCAACTACATGACAGTCTGGCAACGTAACATTACTCCATCTGCTGGTCCTGGGGAGGGAATTTCTTAAACTTAAAACAAGGTAGGAAATAAAGATAGAAGATAAAATGAGTTTTTTTTTTAAAAGATTCAGAACAGGTGAAAGATGCCATAATACTAAAATGATACAAAACAAAATAATTCAACCTTTATTCAGCCTCAATTTTATTGGTCAAGTGTAGTATCACTTCTATATCATATTTATATTACTGTTTTAATGGTTTACAATGGACTCTCAAATTCTTAAATGAAATTCAATGCAATCTTATGCATGGGGCTTTTATCCTCTGTTAGCCAACTGCCATAAGATGGTCCCCAAAGATCCTCATCTCATGCCCATCTCACACTGAATCAAGGCTGGTCTGTGATATCAACAGAATACACCCAAAATGATGGTGTGTGATTTCCAAAAGAAAGTCCTCAAAGGCAATGCAGTTTCCACCTTAGTTGTGTGGATCTTGCTCTGGAGGAAGCCAGCTCCTATGGCATAAGGACAAGCCCATGAAAACCCCCATTGACAGGAACCAACCTGCTAACACAAACCTGCCAGACCTGAGTAGGCCATGTGCTGAAAGTGAATCTTTCAGGGCCTGTCATGTTCCAAGAACTGCAGCTCCAGCTGACATGTGACAGCATCCTCTTGAGAGCCTTGAGACATGATCCCCAAATTGCTAAGTCACAAGTACTATGAGAACAAATGATTACTACTGTTTTCAGTCACTAAGTTTTTGATGTTACAAAGCAACTGAGAATTAATTCATACCAATTTTACACAAGAAGCTCGGAGAGGCTAACTTTCCTACTGTCATAAAGGAATGAGTAGAAAAACCCCATCTGGAGCCCATTCTTTAGGCCTTAGGTTTAGTTTGGTCATTAAACAATACTACTTCTCAATTAAAATTAAGTTATAGCACTATAAGGATGATCATTCCTATACGCTTGTAAGACTGACACTAATATACGAGGCTTCCCACAACACAGACTTTGTCCCATCCTGTATTTGTCCCATCCTGTATATTTAATGGTCATAATGGAACCTATAGCATATAGTAATCCTGCTTATCTGCAGTTTCATTTTCAGCAGTTTTTTATTGTTTTGAGAGATTTTTGCTCTAGGGCATGTATATTCACCCAAGATGCAGAGAAAGAGAGACAGAAAGTGAGAAATCAGCCCCCCCCCCCCCCCCCCAGAGTGTATGGTCACACCACAATCCCTTCTCCTCCATTCTCCTCATGGGATTTTAGGAACTCATGCATATGTGCCCAGTGTGAGTTTTAAGTCGCCGGGTCTGCGACTCGAACTGCAGTCGACTACATGGGAGTCCAGCGACATAACCATTATGCCATCTGCTGGTCCCCATTTTCAGCAGTTTAACTTAACATGGCGGACTATGGTCCAAAAATAGGGGAGTATAGCACAATAAGATATTTTAAAAGAGACCACATTCACATAACTTTTATTATAATATATTGTTCTTATCCTATTTTATTATTAATTGTTGCTAATGTCTTACTGTGCTTCATTTATAAATTAGACAATATTATAGAGAAGCATGTATAGAAGAAAACATATTTCACATAAAGTCTATACTATTTATAATTTTGGACAGCCACTAGGATCCTTAGAATATATTCCCTACAGATAATAATGGACACTGTAAATTGAATTTTTGTTGCGCCACAATACTCTGTAGAGTTTTTAACTATCTTCTGAAAGATTACTTTTTTTAATGTATGCAACTTAAAATAAACATCTAACATATTACAACATTTAAATACTAAACAATTACATTATTGACACTGAGAATATTTATACGTTACAAGCTTAATAACAAAGATGTTTATAGAATTTTAAACAATTAGAATTACTATGTCACACTGTAATTTTTCAACTGCTAATTGTTCCTTTAAGGATTTTCCTTGTTGCTTTAGGTCTTCAATTTGTTGGTATTACACAAATGTAATAAAATACATCATCAGAATGCTTACATTGATGAAATGTTAAATCCAAATCCAGAAAATACTCCTTATCTGGCAGGAAAAGATGGCTAGCTCTAAAATTCCTGTAGAAGGTTAACAAAACATTTGACTGTTAAAACCACATTTGGATATAATGTTCCTCCACTTGCATCACCTCTTTGACCCATACAATTGCCTCAAGGTAGATAAGACATTTAGAAAATGTCCTAATGATGAGCTTAGAAAGGGCACAGAGCTATTAAAGGAACTGCAGGTCCAGCCACAGTGGGGCACCACTGTGCAAAACTGGAACCATATGGGAGGCCAGGATACAAATCTCAGGTTGACTTGAACATGCCAGACACACTCTCATGTGCCTGTGATCCTCACTGGCTGGGAGGCTAAAGGAGGCAACATACAGTGGCAAGTTTCTGTCTCTCTCTGTCTCTCTCTCTCCCCCTTTTTCTTTCTCTCTCAGATAAACAACTAACCTTAAAAAAGAAATTTCAGGGGCCAGCAAGTGGTGTGGTTAATGATGCTAGACTCCGACATGGCCAACCACAGTTTGAGTACTGGACCTGGTAGCTTGCTTTCTCATTCTCTCTCTCTCACTCTCACTCTATCCCTTTCTGGTCAAATTTCAATAAATAAAGTTAAATAAAATAATACTTTTTAAAAAATTTCAAAAAGCTAACTTATAAGGTTTTTTATTTTTAAATTTCAAATGTGATTTCTGCTGGACATATAATCAATTTATAACTGTGAGCTACAAAATGGTTTTTTTAAGGCATGCATATAGTGTATAATAATCAAATTAAAAATATATGTATATGATCTTCTTCAACACTGAACATTACAATGTAATGCTGCAATAAACATGGATGTACAAATGTCTTCTGAACTGAGTGATTTCCTGTCCTTTGGGTATATATACTCAATAGTGGGATTACTGGGTCATACAATAATGCTATTTTTAGATTTTTTTTTTTTTGAGAGGTTTCTGCTATAGGGTGCATGTGCTTGCTGGAAAGACAGAAAGCTAGAAATCACCCACACACACACAGGGGGATGGCCATGTTGCAATCCCTTCACCTCCATTCTCTTCTCAGGATCTTGGGCATGCACACACACGCAGCCAGCATAAATTTTTTAAGGCTCCAGATCCGGGACTCAAACCGCGGTCAACTACTGAGAGTCCAGCAACAAAACTATTACACTATCTATTGGTCCCTCTATTTTTAGATTTTTGAGGAACCTCCATACTCTTTTCCACAGTGGCTGCACTAATTTACATTCACTTGTCTTCTAAACCATGTTTTAGCTCAGTGGTTCTGTACTCTAATTCTCATCAAAGTCTTTTGAAAAATATCAGTGCCTGGACCTCATCCCCCAAACTTTAATTGCTTTGGTCCATTTTAGCTGCTAGTAAATAAATCATTGCTAGTAAATTCACAGAACATTTATACCACAAAGGGAGAAAATGCTGATAAGTCTGCATGTCAGCTGCAAAGTCTTTACCACCTAAGAACTCCCTCGAAGTCAAAGATACCTTGCAATAAAACAAGCAGAACAAGAAGAAAGAGTAGCTGAGAAACCCAAATCCCTTCTACTGTTATCATGGGGCCACCATGGTATATTTTATTACCCTAATCTCACTCCCTGAACTTCACGACAGCATACCTTAAGCTGTAGCTCAAGCATCACCTCCTTTCTGAAGCCTTCCGGACCACACAAAATAAAGAAGTCCATTTTGATACCCATCTCTACTTCTGTAATAACACATATTACATCTTAAGGCATTTCTTTTCTTTTTCTTCTTCTCCCCCCCCCCGCCCCATAGCACATGTGCACTGTCCAGAGACAAAGAGAATGAGAAAGTGAGAAATCACCCCCCAGGGGAGATGGCCATGCCACAATCCCTTCTCCCCCATTCTCCTCTCAGGATTTTGAGCATGTACACACACATGTCCAACATTATCTTAAAGCCACAAGGTCTGGGACTTGACCTGCAGTCAGCCAGTGGGAGTCCAGCACCATGACCATCAGGCCACCTGCTGGTCCCAAGTCACTTCTTTATTTATCCATTTCCCTCACTGACCTTAGGGCCCTTTAAAGACAAGTTCCCTGAATTACTCATCCTCCCTATTTTATATATCTTTGTATTCAGGGCCTTGAACATAGCAGATATTAGTAAGTGTTGACTAAATAGAGTAATTTTTACATTTGGTTTGGTTATTTCCCCCTTTCCCCCTAAAAGACACTGCTGTGAAAATTTTCAACTTTTAATAATGTGGAATTTTTTTCCCCACAAATGGATGGTTTAGAAACTAATGTACATAAAAAGGCCAGTATAGTGAGATCAACAGAGAGGCCAGAGATAAAGATGGTGCTTTCAGCCACCTTTAATCCCCAAGCCTGTGACACAGTGTAGGGAGCAACAACAGTCAGTGAGATCAACTGAGACAGGAAGATTGCCTCAGACCTCTTGCTGCCTTCTGCCCACCTAGAAGTATTTCAAGATCTCATAGTTTACTGAACCTACTCTCTTCCCCAGTTGAACACTCTAGTTCAGCCCCAGGTGTACCTGGCTAGAGAGACACTTAAAGCTGACTATATACAAGCCTCTAATTAGAAGACAAGGCCCTCTACCAATAACACATCTGAGAAGTAGAGCTCTTCCTCCCCCTTGACACTAAGAATCAATACCAGAAAAGTAGGAAGAAGTGTATAATTTATTAGATGAACAGAGACCAGTGCAGAAACATGAGGTAAAAAGGAAAACAAAGAAACGCCTCTCCCTCAACTGAACAGAGCTACTCTTCTTTAACCACAGACGACACAAAAGAATTCATAGGAATATCAGAAAAAGAATTCAGAAATTCATGGTGGCAGAGATGGAAACATCTTTCCAAGATTTGAAGGAGGAGTTAGAAATCTTTAAAAAAAACAACCAGAACTACTAGAGATGAAGACAAGAAATCAAGACCTCCCTCAAAAGTATTAATAGAGGATCGTACCACAAAGAAGACAGAATCTCTGAGATTGAAGACAAACCCTTGACTTAGGTGAAAACCACCAAAATTAATGAAATATAATTTAAAAAAATAAGGACAACTCACAGGAAATAATAGGAATATTAAGCACCCAAATATTCAAATAACAGGTATTCCAGGAGGTGAAGAATTAGACAAGGGCATAGAAGATACAGTCCAGGAAATAACTTGCAGAAAACTTACCAAATCTAGAGAAGCATTCAGACATCCAGACACAAGAAATACAAAGGACCCCAAAGAGAATTAACATAAGAAGTTCCTCTCCATGGCATATCATAGCCTGCATGGTAAACATCACAAAGACAGATTCTAGAACTGGCAAGAGAGAAATGTCAAGTCACTTATAAAGTTTATTCTATTTTATTCTATTAGGCTAACATCATACCTCTCAACTGAAACAATGCAGACAAGAAAAGAATGGAAAAACATTTTCAAAATACTAAATGAAATACAATTTTAAGCAAGAATACTATAGCTGGCAAGATAGGCCTTCAAATGGGAAGAAGAAATAAAATAATTCTCACGCAGACAAAATTGAAAGAATTCTCCAAACCTAGACACACTGTGTTTGTTTTTATTTTTTTTTCTTTTTATTTATTTATTTTTTTGGCAGGGAGAGGTTTTGCTATAGGGTATGTGTGCTTGCCAGAAAGACAGAGAGAAACAGAGACAGAAAGCAAGAAATCACCCCCAGGGGGGATGGCCACACCACAATCCCTTATCCTCCATTCTTTCAGGATCTTGGGCACGCACGCACACGTACCTGGCGTGAGTTTAAGCCACTGGGTCCGGGACCCGAACCGCAGTTGACTACATGGGAATCCAGTAACATAGCCAACTGCTGGTCCCAAGACCCGCTCTTTAAGACTGAAGGGAGTACTATATCAGGAAAACTAAAGAGAGACAGACAGAAATAAGAGAACAAAAAACAACCAAGAAAAATTGAATTAAATTTTCCAATCAAAAGACTGGCTGAATGAATTAAAAAAATAAAAATAAAAAACAGAAACCCTCTATTTGCTACCTACAAGAAACATACCCAATGAATAAGGACACACATAGTCTAAGAGTGAAGGGCTGGAAAAAAGAAATTCCATGCAAATGGAAAGCAAAAAAAAAAGTTGGAGTCATGATACTGATATTAGACAAAATAGGCTTTAAGAGAAAAACTGTGAGAAGAGACAGAGAAGGACATATAGTACTAAAAGGGCTAAGTCACCAAGAAGATATAGCACTTATAAATATTTATGCACCCAACTTGGTATCACCCAAATAAGTGAAATAAAGACTGCCAGATCTAAAGAGAGACATAGACTGCAACACACTAATCACTGGAGATCTCAATATCCCACTATCTCTTTTGAACAGATCATCTAGACAAAAAGTAAGCAGAGATTTTGGATCTAAATGATATCATAAAAGAAATGGATTTGACAGACATTTATAGAACTTTCCACCCAACAGTCACAAAATACACATTTTTCTCAGCCCCACATGGAATCTTTTCAAAGACTGACCACGTGATAGGACCCAGGACAAGCCTATACGAATTCAAAGGCATAGGAACTATATCAAACATCTTCTCCAACCATTACAGAATTAAACTTGAAATTAATTTCAGAAAAAAAAAAACTCGAAAATACACAAAATAGGGAAACTAAACAACTTACTCTTAAATGACTTACCAGTCACTCAGGAAATTAAGAATGAAATTTAAAAATTCTTTGAAACCTATAATAATGAGTATATGAGTTTCCATTATCCATGGGACACAGCAAAAGCAGTCCTAAATGGGAAGGTCATAGCAATTAGTGCACATAAGAAAAAGATGGAAAGTTGACAAATAGACAACCTAACAACATACTTCAGAAACCAGAAACACAACAACAAAAATCCATGAGAAAAGAAATAATAAAATTTGAATAGAGGTACCAGCAGTTGGTGTAATGGCTATGTCACTGGACTCCCATGTAGTTGACCACAGTTCGAGTCCCAGACATGGTGGCTTGCTTTCGCTCTTTCTCTCTCTTTCTGTGTCCACTTTTAAAAAAATAAATAAATAGGGACTCACAGTTGGCGTCATGGCTATGTCGCTGGACTCCCATGTAGTCGACCGTGGTTTAAGTCCCAGACCCGGTGGCTTGAACTCACGCTGGGTGTGTGTGCATGCGTGCCCAAGATCCCGAGAGGAGAATGGAGGAGAAGGGATTGCGGCATGGCTATCCCCAGAATAAATGAACTATACAGAAAATAGATGAAACCAAAAGCTGGTTCTTTGAGAAGATAGGCAAAATTGATACATCATTAGCTAGACTAATTAAGAAGAAGAAAGAAACCAGATAAATCAACTTTTCAATGAAACAGGCAATATTACAACAGATATAACAGAAATAAAGAGATCATTAGAGAATACGACAAGCAACTATATGCCAACAAAAAAGAAAACTTGGAAGAGATGGACAATTTCTGGATAAATATAACCTACCAAGATTGAATCACGAAGACAGAAAACCTGAATAGAACAATAAACAATGAGATTGAATCAGTAATAAATAACCTCTCACAAATGAAAATCCCAAGTCCCAGTGGTTTCACTTCTGAATTCTACAAAACTTTTAAAGAACAGCTAACCCCCATTCTACTCAAACTATTTCTAAATATCCAAAAGGAGGGAACCCTCCCAAACTCATTTTATGAAGCCTACCATCACCCTCATCCTCCAAAAAGACAAGGACATAACAAAAAAAAAAAAAAAAAAAGAAAAAGAAGAAAGAAAGAAAGAAAAGAAAATACAAATATAGATGTAAAAATTCTCAACAAAATACTGGCAAATTATATCCAATCACACATTAAGTAGATTATACATCATGACCACATAGGCTTTATTCCAGGAATGTAAGGATGGTTCAACATATGCAAAAAGATAAATGTAATATAATACACCATATTAACAGAATGAAGGATAGAAACCATATGATCATATTAATTAATGCCAAAAAAATGTTTGATAATGTGGAGGGCACAGCATATGGAAGCCATCTTGAGCTATCCGCCATCTTGAGCTATCCACCATCTTGGAAACCATTAGGCTTCACTTCCTCACTGAGCAAACCGTTTCTCAGAAATCATGTGACCAACTGTTCTCCCCGAG
>NW_006159742.1:1089760-1094613 GCF_000334495.1 Tupaia belangeri chinensis | reverse complement strand
TGTGTGTGTGTGTGTGTGTGTGTGTGTGTGTGTGCCTGTGTTTGTCCCATCTCTCACTCCCTCCCCCAGGGAACCTGTTCGACTGTCCCCTGGGTTGGGACACATGGTGCCTGAACACGGACCTGGGTATGAGGGATCTAGTGAAGAGCTCCCGAGGAAGGCTCCAGTGCAGAGCAAGCAAGAAAAGCGGCGGAAAACAGATGGGGATGGCATAGACTCGTCCAGAAGGGGACGGCATAGACTCGTCCCGAGAAAGGCTGGTGAAAAACATAGAAAGACAAAGAGAAGACATCCTAGTAAGTATTTACTTATGTTTTATTTTAAGTACAGGTAATAATGGGACAAGTAATGAGGGTAATAATGGGACAAAAGCTAAGTCAGCATGAAATATCCATTCAGAGCTTAATAGATGCCCTTGCCGTTATGGTTGCTAAAGGAAAGCAGGTCATGCAAAATGATCAACCCCAGGAGGAGGCTATAGCTGCCTCAGATCTAACCAAGGATTCTAAAATTAAAAAAAGAACAGGGAGAGGATCTTATTTCCTTAGATAGTGAGAAAGAAGTTAAAAGCCCCGAAAGCGAGACAAAACCTAAAAAATCTAAAAAAGAAAAACAACCTTAAGGCTCTACAAGAGCCAAAGAAAAACAAGTCATCAACTAGTTCAGAGGAGGAAATCCTAGAGGCAGAGGCTGATAAATATAGTAACTCAAAATGGCTGTCTGAAAAAGAAACTTTAGAAACAAAGATTGCCACATGCAATAACCCAAAATGGCCGTCTGAAGAAAAAACTTTAGAAACAAAGGCAGTCAAATACAATAATTCAAAATGGCTGCCTTTCAAAAAATCACCGCCATCTTACAACCCGGTCGCATCTGCATCAGCTTTGGTGATGCCGGTTATTGACACTAGGGAAGAGATTTTGAATAAAATTAAACAATTGAAGAACAAATTCAATTAAAAAAGAAACATCAAGACTTAATATCACAACTGAAAAAACTGAGAGTGGGTAAATCTAAAAGTACAGATTCCTCACAGAATTGCTATCAGCCCACTTTTACCCCTGGCACAAAAATTAAAACAGTTCAGATACCACAACCATCAATGAACTTTGAGGAATGGGAAGTCTTCCCGGTAACAGAAACCATAGATCAACAAGGGCAAGCATGGTGCTACATACATGGCTTTGATTTTAACATTATAAAAGAAATTAAAACAGCAGTTGCTCAATATGAAGCTACAGCTCCATATACTTTAGCCATAGTTGACTCAGTGGCAGAAAATTGGCTTACACCAATAGATTGGCAAACATTGGCCCATGCTGCACTCTCTGGAGGGGATTACTTACTTTGGAAATCAAAATATGTGGAAAAATGTAGGGAGACCGCATGCCATAATGCCCAGGCCAACAATGGCTGGACAGCAGATATCTTATTGGGAGAAGACAATTATACAACTAGTGACAATCAAATGCAATATGATTCAAGGCTATTTGCTCAAATTAATACGGCAGCCATGAGAGCTTGGAAAAAACTTCCTACTAAAGGAGACTTAAGTACCTCCCTTACAACAATAAAACAAGGGCCTGACGAACCTTTTTCTGAGTTTGTTCATTGGTTAATTACTGCAGCAGGGAAAATATTTGGCAGTGCTGATGCAGGTACTAATTTTGTTAAACAATTGATATATGAAAATGCTAATGCTGCTTGTCAAGCAGCAACCAGGCCATATAGAAAAAAGATTTATCAGGATATATTCGCCTATGTTTTGATATTGGGTCAGCATACCAACAGGGATTGGCTCTGGCCGCTACTCTTAAAGGATATACTGTTCGCCAATTTCTTAACCATAATAATGGAGGCAATTGCTTCATTTATGGTCGGCCTGGACATATGGCAAAGATCCTGATACAATTATCCAGCCATATACTAAAGACAAAGTTAATTGGCTATTCCAACAAACAGATTTCTGGCCTATTGCATGGGCTTCCTTTACTAGAACTATTGATAACCATCTTCCTCCAGAAAAATTTTTATATTTTTTTATCTACCCATGATTTTGTTTTATGTTCACATTCCTGTTGATACCTTTAGCGGTTTCATTTTTGCCACGGCACAAACTGGTGAGGCCAGCAAACATATTATTTCCCATGTACTTGCCACACTCTCGGTTATGGGTAAACCTCAACAAATTAAGACAGATAATGGCCCAAGTTACACAGGAAACAATTTTGCCTCTTTTTGTAAACAACTTCACATTAAACATGTTACAGGAATTCCATACAATCCCCAGGGACAAGGCATTGTTGAACATGCTAATCTTTCCTTGAAAAATACTCTCCAGGGAACCAGCAGTTAGCGTAATGGCTATGTCACTGGACTCCCACGTAGTCGACTGCGGTTCACGTCCCAGACCCAGTGGCTTAAAACTCACGCTGGGCATGTGTGCATGCGTGCCCAAGATCCCTAGAGGAGAATGGAGGAGAAGGTACTGCGGCGTGACCATCCCTCCTGGGGGGTGATTTCTCACTTTCTATCTCTCTGTCTCTATCTGTCTGTCTGGTGAGCGCACGTGCCCTATAGCAAAAACCTCTCCAAAAAAGAAAAAAAAAAAAAAAAGAAAAATACTCTCCAAAAACTAAAAAAAGGAGAGCTTTTACAGACTAAGGGCTCGCCAAAAAACCTCCTGGCACATGCTCTTTTTGTCCTAAATTTCCTGTCTCTTGATGAAAATGGAGACTCAGCTGCTGAACACTTCTGGCAGTCAACTACCAAAACAAAATTTGCCTCAGTTTTGTGGAAAGATCATCATGGAATGGTCTGGACCCTGTCCTCATTTGGAGCAGAGGGTCTGTCTGCATCTATTCTCAGAAAATGGATGCTGCTCATTGGTTACCAGAAAGGTGAATCAGATTGATTCTAACAAGCTATCCAGGGACGATGAAAACCCTGAGATGTCTCTCTCTCCTTCCACAGATCAACAAAATGAAGATCCTTCTTAAATACCTGATTCTGTTTTGCTTCTTTGACACTACCGCTGCTGGTTTTGATCCTGGCGCTGCTCCTCCTGGCAGAACAGGGGGGGTCTCTATCTTGCTTTACAGGAACGCCGCTGCTTTTACGCCAACAAGTCCGGCATCATTTGTGACAGTCCCTTATGGTCTGCATGGAATGGACTCCTCCCCTTTTTCCTCCTCATACTTGGTCCGATTCTGGGTTTACTGATTGTTTGCTCTTTGGGGTCTGTTCTCTTTAATAAGCTCATGGCTTTCCTTAAATGCCAGATTGATGATTCCATAAAAATGCAGCCTATCCAAGTCCACTACGACAACCTGGACATGGAGTATCACGGAGCCTAGACATTGGTCCTGCCTGAGGTGCTGAACTGGTTAGCCAAAGATGGGTAAGAGAGTCTGAGCCTAACAGCTATACAGTCCTTCCACCTAAGACAGGAAACCCATCATCGCAATGAGATTCTCCAATGAGGGGTAAGGATGGACGCGTGGCTCTAAAAATGACTCCAACCTAAGACAGGCACAATTCCCCCAGGCTTTTCTCCTCTCTGTAAAAAATAAAAATAAAAAAGGGGGACATGTGGTGGGCACTGCATGCAGAAGCCATCTTGAGCTATCCGCCATCTTGAGCTATCCACCATCTTGGAAACCATTAGGCTTCACTTCCTCACTGAGCAAACCATTTCTCAGAAATCATGTGACCAAAAAAAAGGGAAAGAAATCATGTGAGCAACTGTTCTCCCCAAGGGGTGGTTGGGTTTCTAGGCAATGGGAGAGATCCACCCACACCAATGATTGGTTCACGCTGTTCTATCTCATTTGCATTTCGGGCAACCAATCGGTGCCCACCAGCCTGTATATAATTCGCCATTTTTCCTCAATAAGAGAAAGAAGAAGACTTGATCAGCACCTTACCCTCCACACTGCCTACTGGCCCTGTGTATGTCGTTGTGTGTGCATGTGTGTTTCAGTGGGCTGTCGGGAGACAGGTGGAAAGGAAACTTTGCGTGTTTGCGCCATCTCTCACTCCCTCCCCCAGGGAACCTGTTTGACTGTCCCCCGGGTCGGAACAGATAAAATACAATGTCCCTTCATAATTAAGACTCTCAGCAGAATCAGCATAGAAGGGTCATTTCTCAACACAATAAAATCCATCTATAAAAAACTTACAGTTGAGGGACCAGCAGTTGGCATAATGGCTATGTCGCTGGACTCCGATGTAGTTGACCGCAGTTCGAGTCCTGGACCCAGTGGCTTAAACTCACCAGGTGCATGTGTGTACATGCCTGAAATCCAGAAAGGAGAATGGAGAAGAGACTGTGGCATGGCCATCACCCTGGGGGTTATTTCTCACTTTCTGTCTCTATCTCTCTCTGTCTTTCTGGCAAGTGCATGTGCCCTATAGCAAATAAACTCTCCAAAAATATATATATATATAGCGAGGACCAGATGGTATAATGGTTATGTCACTGTACTCCTACATGGCAAACCATGGTTCGAGTCCCAGACCTGACAGCTTGAAACTTATGCCAAATGTGAGTGGTGCATGTGTGCCCAAAATTCTGAGAGGAAAATGGAGGAAAAGAGATTGTGGCATGGCTATCCCCCTGGGGGATGAATTCTAGCTTTGTCTCTCTGTCTCTCTGATGACTGCATGTACACTACTGGAAAAACTCTCTTTAAAAAAAAAAAAAACAAACTAACATCATGTTGAATAAGAAAAAGCTTTTCCACTAAAAACTCAGACAAGGGTGTCTACCTTCCCCACTCCTCTTCAATATAGTACTAAAAGTCCTAGCCAATGCAATCAGACAAGAGAATAGACTAAAAGACATTCAAATA
>NW_006159742.1:1073031-1089729 GCF_000334495.1 Tupaia belangeri chinensis | reverse complement strand
AAGTGAAATTATCTCTGTTTTAATATGACATGATTGTATACATATACAAGAATCCACAACAAACTCTTGCAGGTGATAAATGAATATAGTACAGTGGTAGGATATAATATCAATATTAAAAAGTCTATAGCACGTCTATACATGAACAAGGAGCAGACTGAGATAGAATTGAAAAAAAGCAATTCCATTTAAAATAGCCACAAAAAGTATAAGATACCAAGGAATAAACATAACCAAAAAACTCAAAGATCTTTACAAGGAAAATTATGAAAAACTAAAAAAAAATCATTGAAAATGACACAAAACAGTGGAAAGATATGTTTCTGCATTGGAAGAATTAATATAATCAAAATGTCAATCCTACCTAAATTAATCTACAAAGTTAATGAAATCCCAATCAAACTATCAGAGATACTCTTCACAGACTTAGAAAAAACAATCATAGAATTTGTCTGGAATCATAGAAGACTCCATATTACCAAAGCAAACCTGTGTTAAAAAGAATGGAGTAGGGGACCAGCAGTTAGTGTAATGGCTATCTATGTCGCTGAACTCCCATGTAGCCGACCAAGGTTTGAGTCCCGGACCTGGTGGCTTAAACTCACGCCAGGCACATGTGTGTGCATGCCCAAGATCTCAAGAGGAGAATGGAGGAGAAGGGATTGTGGCGTGGCCATCCCCCCTGGGGGGGTGATTTCTTGCTTTCTGTCTCTCTGTCTCTCTCTGTCTTTCTGGCGAGCGCATGCACCCTATAGTAAAAAAAAAAAAAAAAAAAGTGGAGTAGGAGGTATCTCACTACCTTAACTGACCCCAAATATATTACAAAGCTGTGATAATCAAAACAGCATGATATTGGCACAAAAACAGGCATGTAGACCAATGCAACAGGATAGAGACCCCAGAAATAAACCCCAAAACATACAGTCAACTGATTTTGGTAAAAGGGAACCAGTTAATCCAGTGATGAAAAGAAAACCTCTTTAGCAAATGGTGCTGAAAAACTGGTTGTCCACCTGCAGAAAGATGAAACTGAACCCCCATCTTTCACCATTAACAACAGTCAACTCAAAATGGATCAAACACCTAAACCTAAGACTTAAAACTATAAAACTACCTGTGGATAACAATGGGGAAACTCTTGGAGACATTGGAGTAGGTAAGGACTTCTTAAATTAGACACACACACCCCCCCAGAGTACAGGCAATAATCCCAAAAATAGACAAGTGGTACTAAATCAAATTTTAAAACTTCTGCTTAGCAAAAGAAACAATACTTGGAGTGAATCAGCAATCCTTGGAATGGGAGAATATATTTGCAAACTATGCCTCAGATAAGGGCCTGGTAACCAAAATATACACGGAACTCAAGCAGCTCACAATAAAAAATAAAAATAAAAAAATGATCAAAAGGTCAAAAAAAAATTCTTAGGACCAGCAGATAGCATAGTGGTTATAGTGCTGGACTCCCACATAGTCAATAGCGGTTTGAGTCCCAGACCAGAGGCTTAAAACTCATGCCAGGCATGTGTGTGTGTGTGTGTGTGTGTGTGTGTGTGTGTGTGTGTTTCTAGAAAGGAGTACAACTCAGTGCTGTAGCTTCAGTAAAACAAAAAAATTAATAGTGATTTCTCACTTTCTGTCTCTCTGTCTCTGTCTTTCCAGCAAGCACACAGCCCTACAACAAAGAAATCTCTCTAAAAAAAAACATATATATATGTTCTGGTAAGGCCATGGTGGAAAAGGGAACTCTCCTCAACTGTTGGTATACTCATGTAAATGAGTACAGCCTCTGTGGAGAACAATATGGAGATTCCTCAAAGACCTACAAATAGAACTACCATATGATCCAGCAATTCTACTCCTGGGTATCTACCCAAAGGATAGAAATACACTCATTCAGAAAAGAACATGCACATCCATGTCTATTGAGGCATTATTCATAATTGCTAAGACATGGAACCAATTAAAATGTCCCAAAACAGATGACTAGTTTGAAAAAAATGTGGCACATATACACTATGAACTACTACTCACCCATAAAACTTCAGTAAGACCTTGGCATTTGATAGATAGTGGATGAATATGGAAGATTTACTGGTAGGTAAAGCAAGCCAGATATAAAAAGAGAGGCATTGTATGCCCCCACTCAATATCTACCAAACGTCTGTCCTCTATGGCAGAAACTGAAAGATTGGAAGATATAAAAGCATGGAGAACAATCGCAGATACTAGAGACAGTGTGGGAGGAGAGTGGGAAATGGGGGAGGGTGAGAAGGAGGGAATCAAGGGGAAAAAGAAAGAAGCAAAACATTTAAGGGACATAAAAATGGAACATTATCTATTGATGATAACATGTATGCTAATATCTCTAACAGGACTAATACACAGTGTATTCATTGGTTTTGCATGCTGTAATGATATACACTATTATATGCATAAAACAAAAATTATATTTTTTTTTCTTAAAGAAAAAAATATGATTCTTTCTATGAGGCAAGTAATTCATTGACTTAAGTACATGGTCTGAGCAAGACTAGGATCTTCCTCTCTTAATTCACCACCCCTATCCTTCATTACTACTTTGGGTACCCCTTTCCTGTCATTACTATCAAGTCCTATATCCTATGGGTAATTCCCCTGCATCAGAGTCATAAATCCTAGCCAGTGGATTAGACTACAAGTAAGGGGAAATGGGATGTCTTCATTCTATGGCCAGGACCTAGAGGAAAAGTGAAACTGCTACTTACTGAGGACGTATTTTGTGGCAGATATTATGTTACTTTACAAAGGCTCATTGACTCTCACAGAAATCATGAATAATTATCCTGTTTTACAGATGAAAATTCTGTAACCAAAGTCATACAGCCAAGTAACACTAGAGCCCACCGAAAAAAACAGTAATGACACCCTTCAGAGTTCTTCTATACCATTCACTATCTCAAAATGGAGGACTGGCCTAGACATTCTAGGTTGGGACTCAGAATACAAATGCCTGGAAAACACTATTATAAATGTTGGTTCAAATCTATAGGATCCCTTAAAAATAATGGGCCCATGATGAGTTTTAAGAGCTTTGGGATTCTGACCTGGAAACCTAAATATTATTTGCTATTTTATCCCTGTAAGTACACTGTTCAATATTACAAACAATAGCAGACTTGAAAATGAACTTATGGAATACAATGGTGAGGTTGTTCTTTAAGAATATCTTTACATCTGGGCTACCTATAGCACAGTGGTTAAGGAAGCGAGATTCCACATGGCCAATGGTGGTCTGAATTCCAGCCAGTAGCTTGGAAAATATATCAGATGCATCAGCATGAAATGCTAAAAATACTGACAGGATAGAGAATTGGAGGAAAAAGAATTGTGCCATGATCACACTCCATTAGATGGTGCTTTCTTTCTCTGTCCTTCTGGAGTCAGTACATACATGCTTTAGCAATTAAAACAAGCAGGCTCAGGGAACCAGCAGTTAGCGTAATGGCTATGTCGCTGGACTCCCACGTAGTCGACCGCAGTTCGTGTCCCGGACCCGGTGGCTTAAAACTCACGCAGTGCGCGTGTGCGTGCATGCCCAAGATCCCGAGAGGAGAATGGAGGAGAAGGGATTGCGGCGTGACCATCCCCCCTGGGGGGGTGATTTCTCGCTTTCTGTCTCTATGTCTCTGTCTGTCTGTCTGGCGAGCGCACGCGCCCTACAGTGAAAATCTCTCCAAAAAAAAAAAAACAAAAACAAAAACAAAAAAAAAACAAACAAACAGGCTCAGTGCCATAGTCTGGTGGTTAAGGTAGCTGGATCCCACAGGGCTAAATGTATGGTTTGAGTCTTGTACCAGTGGCTTGAAAAACACACCAGGTACATATGCATGCATGCCCAAAATCCCAAAGAGAGGGAGAGCTGAAGATGACCATTTTCCATTGGGAGAAAGGTGCTTTCTCCTCTCCCTCTCTCCCTAACTCTTTCTGGCAAGCATATGCACCCTCTGACACAAAAACAAGAGTATTTCTGCTTCTACGAAAACTTTTAATATAAAAAATCACCGAAGACAGACACTATTTCACCTTGTTAACTGTAAGAACAATGACACCAGAAGACAACTGTGGGAGATGTGCTTATCTGACCAGGTGCCCATTTTCAGTGTGCTGTCATTTGAATAAAACATCACAGTTAAACCCTACAGACCTGAGCTTCTGATAGAACTGCCACAAACTACAGCAATACAGCTGATACGCCTATAATCTACTGACATTAGCAAAGTGAAACCAGATGTCTAGTGTGAAATCAGATGTCTGTGGACTTGTCTTTCTCAGCTTCCAGAGCAGTATTAGATATACTAAATACACAGCTTAGCTATATATTAAACCCACGACTTGGCAAAATCATGACAGTTTGGACATGAAGCATCAGCATTTTTATTGTAATTCTTATAAACCGAAGACATTTCTAAAATAGAAATCCTAAGTTTAAGCATCCAGCTAAATGCAGTAGTATATCTTTCTCACTTTGGGAACAGTGTCAAAGCTTTTTAAACATATAGAAGCACTTTCCTTTCACTTTTCAAGCTGAAATTCTTTAGACAGGGATGTGAAATGATTGATATACGGAATCTGGGCCACACAGGTCTTAGTCCTTGTCCCAAAACTCTAGGATCAGATACAGACTGTGATCCTATGTGAAAAAGCACATACTCTGGAGACTTAAGCACTCACAGGAAAGTAAGTACTAGAGTTCCACAATCTAAAGGAAAGTGGTAAGTGACCAGATAGAGACACAGGGAGGGAAATTTATAGTGAGATCTACATGTTTATGAGTATGTATGTGTGTGTATGTATATGTGTATATATATGTGTGTGTGTGTGTGTGTGTGTGTGTGTGTGTATAAAATCCTGTTTTGACAGATGATTCGTCAAGAAGCAGAAAAGTTTTAACTGGCCCAAAGTGACAGAGCTAGTAAAACAGGAACCAGAATTCAAGCACATGTCTAAATGACTGTAAAAGTCATGCTACTTCTACATGAGGATTTGAGGTGAAGTAAAGGGTAATGGTAAGTAGCCAAGAAGTTGGAAGAAAAGGAAGAAATTCACTTCACTAAATAACAGTGGCACATGAATACAGCAAAGTTGTATGCTTAACATGTAATTTAAGTTCTGTATATAGTGTGGGAGTGTACCTCAAAAAGTTCATGGAAAAATGGAATTGAAGTATGAGTTTACTTTGGTGCAAATAAACTGAAATCCATGCATAATTTTTTTCATAGTATGCATTTACTTAAACTTATTGAGCAAAACATTGAAGAAATAAAGACAAAATTATTAATTGTGGTCATCTGAAAGCGGCTCATGGAAGACTTTCTACCTTGCAGCTAGCAGGTGGCGTGGTGGTTAAGGATGCTAGACTACCTAGACTACCACATAGCTGGCCATGGATGGTTCGAGTTCTGGACCTGGTGGTTTGCTTCCTCACTTTCTCTCTCTCTCTCTCTCTCTTACGCCTATAATCTACTGACATTAGCAAAGTGAAACCAGATGTCTAGTGTGAAATCAGATGTCTGTGGACTTGTCTTTCTCAGCTTCCAGAGCAGTATTAGATATACTAAATACACAGCTTAGCTATATATTAAACCCACGACTTGGCAAAATCATGACAGTTTGGACATGAAGCATCAGCATTTTTATTGTAATTCTTATAAACCGAAGACATTTCTAAAATAGAAATCCTAAGTTTAAGCATCCAGCTAAATGCAGTAGTATATCTTTCTCACTTTGGGAACAGTGTCAAAGCTTTTTAAACATATAGAAGCACTTTCCTTTCACTTTTCAAGCTGAAATTCTTTAGACAGGGATGTGAAATGATTGATATACGGAATCTGGGCCACACAGGTCTTAGTCCTTGTCCCAAAACTCTAGGATCAGATACAGACTGTGATCCTATGTGAAAAAGCACATACTCTGGAGACTTAAGCACTCACAGGAAAGTAAGTACTAGAGTTCCACAATCTAAAGGAAAGTGGTAAGTGACCAGATAGAGACACAGGGAGGGAAATTTATAGTGAGATCTACATGTTTATGAGTATGTATGTGTGTGTATGTATATGTGTATATATGTGTGTGTGTGTGTGTGTGTGTGTGTGTGTGTATAAAATCCTGTTTTGACAGATGATTCGTCAAGAAGCAGAAAAGTTTTAACTGGCCCAAAGTGACAGAGCTAGTAAAACAGGAACCAGAATTCAAGCACATGTCTAAATGACTGTAAAAGTCATGCTACTTCTACATGAGGATTTGAGGTGAAGTAAAGGGTAATGGTAAGTAGCCAAGAAGTTGGAAGAAAAGGAAGAAATTCACTTCACTAAATAACAGTGGCACATGAATACAGCAAAGTTGTATGCTTAACATGTAATTTAAGTTCTGTATATAGTGTGGGAGTGTACCTCAAAAAGTTCATGGAAAAATGGAATTGAAGTATGAGTTTACTTTGGTGCAAATAAACTGAAATCCATGCATAATTTTTTTCATAGTATGCATTTACTTAAACTTATTGAGCAAAACATTGAAGAAATAAAGACAAAATTATTAATTGTGGTCATCTGAAAGCGGCTCATGGAAGACTTTCTACCTTGCAGCTAGCAGGTGGCGTGGTGGTTAAGGATGCTAGACTACCTAGACTACCACATAGCTGGCCATGGATGGTTCGAGTTCTGGACCTGGTGGTTTGCTTCCTCACTTTCTCTCTCTCTCTCTCTCTCTCTGCTCCTTTCTGGTCAAATTAAATAAATAAATAAAGTTAAATAAAATAATTTTTTACAAAAAAGAACACTTTCTACCTTTCATATCCCTGCAAGCTTTAATTCTAAGTAGCTCTGTTTTGACTTTATATAATTTTGCAGCAAGAAAACATACTTTTTCTTGCTTTGATGCAAACAAAATTTAAATGTACAGAAACCTATGCAAGTTAAATCTACAGAGGTACCTATTTTCAATAAGCCAATAAGCCAACATCCCTAACACTATTTATGTTTTCTAGTATTAGGTCCTTCTTAGAAAACAATTCAAGGGAAAGCAGGTGGCGTCGTGATTGTGTTGACTTCCACATGACTGACCACGGTTCAAGTCCAGGACCTGGTGGCTTGCTTTCTCACTTTCTTTCTCTGTCCCTCTCTGGTCAAATTTAAATAAATAAATAAATAAATAAATAAATAAATAAATAAATAAATAATTTAAAACACAAATAATTATTTTAAAAAAGAAAACAATCCAAAAAGTTATTCTCATCTGTTATACTGGTACAATTATTACTTATGACTATTACACTATTTGTTATGGTGACATACTATTACACTGTTCACACTATTCACAAATCACCATGGTTCGACACCTGAGAGGAGCTGAGCTGTTTCATTTCACTATATGAATGAGAGGTCATCTTTGAAAGTTTATCACTAAAAATACCACAAGGGCAGAATAGGAACCTTCTTGTCCCACCATACTACATAGGCCAGCAAACCATTAAGATCAGCAGCGAAGGTAAGGTCTTACACACTAACAGTGACTATTCAGAAAATCCACAGGCCATCTCCAACTCAGTCTCCTCATTCTCACTAGCCTAGTTTTAGCAAAGAACTCAGCACATGGTAGGGAGGAGATATTTTTACCTGTGGGTTAATGAATGTACCTAGCATCAATAAAAAAAACATATCCTGGATTTTCATATAGTAAATTATGAAGTCACCTACAACTTGGGCACAAAAGGGCAAGCAGGCTCAGGATACAGGCAGCCAATGTCAAGACAGTGATAGGCAAATCTAGCTTTCATATGGCATTCCAAGAATGGTTTAATACAGTCTTGCTCCCAGCTAACGTGAATTTTAACTTATTTAAAATGTTTCTTTACATATGACCTGAGAGGAGCTGTGTGTGTCATTTTACCATACCAGTGAGAGGTGAAGCAGTACATGGGAGATGTGATGGAAAAAAAATCCCAGAAAACCAATGACAGAGAGGACACTGAAAATCATACTTCCAAAGACGGCAATGTGCTGTTTGGCAACTTTTCAGAAGTGAATAGAAATGTTTGCTAGGGAGTATCAAAGTGAAAGTCAAAAGAAAAATGCTAAACCGGGTCATTTCTTCCCCCATAAAAACATCTTCCTTCCTCTATAAGCTTAAGAAAAGATTCCAAGGAAACTTCAACACTTGAGATGCTATTAATTTTATGTTTTGAGGTCCTAAAGCATTTTTTTCAGGAGTCCCGTTTTGAAAATGTGAAGATCCCTGGAGGGGGTCCTTTAATTATCAAGAGGACTTTGACTCTTTCTTAGAACTGTCTCAGGAATGAGCCAGAGCTAGCTTATCTCATACCAGCCCAAGAGAGAAACTAAGGGACCAAAGTCCCAGGTTAAAGGAGGTGAAGGTGACACTCTTCCGTCAAGTGGCTAAGAGAGATCTATGCCAAGCTGTTAAAACTCTTGCCAACTCCACAGCTCTGCAAGCCTGAAAAACGTCATGGGCTTGGGACCTGTGATCAGCAGGTGGGTCCCCAGTTCTGATGAAAAGGTGCCTTTGGGCTGTTCTAGACCTGGACCTCCTCTCCCTGGCGCGCTGGGCGGCGCGCTCTCTCAGGAGAAAGTCCTAGCTCCTTCCACCCCTAATACGTACTTACTTACCCTTTCTCACGCTCTTCCTCGGCGAGAAGGGGGAAGTGGATATTTTGGAAGGGGTAAGTGGTTATTTTGTGCCCTCGCCCAATTTGGCCAAAACCCTAAAAGTAAGAAAAAACGACAGAGACGGACACATGCTTTAAAATCCTGCGGTTTAAGCTCCGAAGAACTCCCACCACCTGCCCAGCACTTCCAGGGAGGGGACAGCCGGTGCCCACAAAGCTCCCTCAGGGCCAGGGCTGGGAGTAAGAACTGCACCTGGCGGGGACCAGGGGAGGGCGTGCTCTAGCTCCCCCACTCCGCGGGAAGGGTCGGCTCCGGGCCAGCTGTCGCGGGTTTCCCACCCGAGTTAGCCAGGAGAGGCCTCGGATAAACACGCGCACGTACACATGCTCGTGCTCACCGCAAGAGAGACGGCCGAGCAGCTCTCCGCCTCCCAGCAATTCCTGACCCGCGGAAGGACAACCCCGAGGGAAAGGTCCCGACCCCAGGGGACAACCAGGGGTCTGAGCTGAACGGCCGCCCACCCTCACCAGGCCCACCGCTTCCCACCCAGCCACCACCCTCCGCACCCGCCGCGCTGCTCAGCCCAGGGGAAGTCCCCGCACAGACCCCGCCCTCTGCCGGCGGCAAGCTCCGCCCCGGCCCCCCAGCGCGCGGCCCCGCCGCAGGGCGAAGCTCCGCCCCCGACGGAAAATCAGCCCCTGGAGCACCGGCCCATGGTCAGACGCAAAACCAGGACAGGATCTTCAATGAATCGGGAGTAGCACTGGTTCAGTAAGCAGTTACTGCGTACTTGCTCTAAACTGAGGGGTCAACAAAGAGCTGAAAATTCTGTGAAACTCTGTCTTCAGCTCCTCCCCGTTATAGGTCAGGAACCCTAGACCCCATAGTTGCTTAAGGACACAGCTACAATGGCAAAGCACCTCAGGGAGGTCTCCTCGCTAGGGGACATCTTGCTATGTTTTTCCTACTTTCATGCACAGAGGAAAACTGTCTAATTTTGCTGCCTCTAGCCAAGCCAAAATGGGTGATGTGGAACAAATGGCCTATTTTTGAGAAACTGGAATTTCATACTTAAGCTTTTGACCTCAAATGGTACAAAGTCGTATCGGAGTTATTACAACTTACGAAAAAGTACAACCTAGAAGTACTGAACTGGCAGAAAATAGTTTTTCTCCCCTTATTTTTACCTCTCCCCCAATTATACCTTATTGCTTCTGTCTTTTTTTCTCGTGGATACTGCCAAACCATTCCGTGCATTTTCAGATCATTTAGTACTAATGTCACTAACAGGCGTTCTGGCTGGCATTCTTGCTTCAAAATTAATTCTAAAGGTCTGATAATTAGAACTCCAAGAGTCTCTTAAAGAGAACTAAATTGTTCTCCTGTGAAAAGGATATGTGCCAGTTTTTCTTATTTGTCACTGAAATGAACACTGTAAAGAAAACTCTTTTCTGCCAGTGCTAGGGAATTTCAAGAGCAGTTAGTCTATAGGACAAACCATCCTTATCAGAAACCAGCCAGGTCCTATATATATATAAGTTGGACTGGGCCCTATTGTTACTGTGACCTCAACTTACATGGATGGAGTTCCTGCTCAGTTGGGATGGGATGTGCATGGGTAAACAACAGAAACACAGGTGTACAGATTTTACTATAGTGGAAAGTAAATAAACATACAAAGAGTCTCTAAGTCTAACCTGACTTCGTTACTAAGATTCTTCAAATATTTTTAGTATCAGTAGAAGCTGAGGCAATCTGAAAAGGCTACATTCTGTGTGATTCCAACATACGACATTCTGCAAAAGGCAAAATTATGGTTGGGGGGTTGATGAATAACTGGAGCACACAGGATTTGTAAGGCAGTAAAACTATTCTGTACAATACTTTGATGGCGATACATGTCATTATACATTCCTCAAAATCCATAGACTGCACATGACAACTGAACTATAATGTAATATCTGGACTTTGGGTACAAATGATGGGCCACTGTCAGTTCATCACTTGTACCAGAACAACACTCTGGTACGAGATACCGGTAGTCAGGAGGGCTGTGCAGGTGTAGGGTCTGACTGTTCTTGGGAATTATATACTTGATCAATTTTGTTCTTAACCTAAAGCTGCTCTTTTATAAAATCTGTTTAAAATGAAGATTCTAGGCCAGCCCCGTGGCCTACTGTTTAAAGGACTGGATCCCACATGGCCAACCACGTGATTCAAATCTTGGCTCTGGTGATTTAAAAAACACTCTGGGCACACATGTACTCTCTGGAATACTACTCAGCCATAAAAAAACAATGAGACCTTGACCTTTAATGCAACGTGGATGAATATGTAAAAATTAAAGCTAAACGAAGCGAGCCAGGCTTTGAAAAACAAACACTATATGTCCCTGCTTAATACAAACCAAATGTCTGTACTGTATAGCAGAAAATGAAAGATTGAAAGGTATAACAGCAAATACTAGACATTAACTATAGATACTAAAGGCAGAATAGGAGGGGGTGGGTAATAGTGAGTGGGTAATTTGGGGTGAGAGAATCAGGGAAAAAATAAAACAAAAGTGAAATGTTATCTGTCAATGATAACATACATGGTAATGTCCTTGACTTGACTAGTATGCACTGTATTCATGCTGGGAAAAGCCATGTTGTACATTGTAAAGATATACAATGAGAAAAAAGAAAAAAACACAAAGGACAAAAAGGGGAGAGAGAAGGGGGGCAGGAGTTGCTGTAGTTTAAAAATGTACAGTAATGAAATACGAGGTGTGAACTCTGTGTGGATTCTGACTCAACATGACAACTCTAAAAAGACTTGTAAGACAATCGTGAACATTTGGCTATGGACCTGTGTTTGCCAGTTCCAAAGACACATTGTTATTTTATTGGGTATATCAATGGCATTGTGTTTATGTAAGAAAATATGCATAATTTTTTGAGAAACATTCTGAAGTATATTGAAGTTAAATGACACACTTTCTGGAGTTTACTATGAAATACTTCAACCTCCCCACCCTACCCTCCCAAAAAAGAGGCGGGGGGGGGGGGGGAAGATGACATAAATGTGAGGTAAAACTATAGATCTATCTCACATGTAAAACTATAGATAATTTTTGAATCTAGATAATGAGGGGGTTCTTAGCACTTCTCTCTGTTTTTGCACGTGTGCGAAATATTTCAGAATGAACATGTAAAAGTAAATATAAGTAGAGGCCAGGAGATGGTGTGGTGTTTAAGGTTCTGGACTCTCACATGGCCAGCCGTGGTTCAAGTCTCAGACTGGATGGCTTGAGAATCATACTGGGGGCAGGGGTGTACATACCCAAAATCCCTAGAAGAGACTGGAGGAGAAGGGATTGGAGTTTGATCATCCCTCCTGAGGGATGATTTCTCACTTTCCCTCTTTCTCTCTCTGGCAAGCACATGTGCCCTATGACAAAAAAAAAAAAAGTAAATGTAAGTAACTGCTTTAACCCAGATTGCATAGAAAGCAGTGCTTGAGAAAAGTGTACATGTTAAAATGTTATGGGGGGGAGGGTGCTATCCTAGAATGCAATAGTGAAGGGCAAGGAGGAGGAAGCCAGGGTTAGAGAAGCAATTTTTTTTTTTTTTTTTTTTTTTTTTTAGTTTTTGCTATAGGGCATGTTTGCTCACTGGAGAGAAAGTGAGAGAAAGAGAGAGAGAAAGAGGAAGAGATAAATCACTGCCCCCCAGGGGGATGGCCATGCCACAGTTTCTTTTCCTCAATTTTCCTTTCGGGATTTTAGGCACACATGCATACACACTGGCAAATTTTCCAATTCCCCAGGTCTGAGACAGCAACCACAGAATCGGCTATGTGAGATCCAGCCATTTTAACTATCACACCACCTGGCTGGCCCAGGACAAGCAACTTTTTCAATGGATTCTTCCCGCTTCCTGTTTCTCATTTGTCATCGTTTGTTCCATAAAGTAGGACGAATGTGAAGTAAGGGGTTGAGGGCAGGAGACCGGAAATGAGACAAACAACTGGATCTCATGAAGTTTCCGATTTATTTATTATCACAATTTAGGGATTGAAACCAACCAGTGACTTTCAAGTTTAATGAAGATTTACCTACCAATTTAACCCTTTTTGACTAGAGTAATTACTCTGCTTGATTTTTTTTAATTCTAATTTTTATATATTGTTATATTTTGAAGTTTAGTACTTTTTCTTTCTTTAAATATTACTAGAGAGCATGTGTGCTTGTCTAAGAGACACAGAGAGAGACAGGAAAAAGAAAAAAGCAACCTCCATGAAACACGGTTGTTATAATCCTTTCTCTATCTTTCCTCCTGTCCAGACCCTGGGCACACACGTATATGTGTCCAGCATATTTTTCAAGCAGCTGGATCCAGGACTCAAGCCACTCTAAGCGATGTGAGATCTAGCCATCTCAACCACCAGGTCATGAGCTGACTCAATTTCCTGATCTTCTTTACACCTAAAGACATAATTTGTTCAGGTCAGATTCATTACTTTTGAAGAACAAAATCATAGTCACACAAATGGCCACAGAAACTAAATGTAGGAAAATGGCTCCACCATAGTGCTCTGCACATATGCACGTGCCCTTGCACCTAGGCCACGTACCCAACGCTTGACTACAGCTGATCCAAACCTTAATGGAATGCTCTTTGATTTTCCTGGAATAAGAGACCATGGAAGGCTGGTGAGGAGCTGTTACAAGGTGGTTTCTCATTCTTCTCTCAGTTTCTCCTTGCCTCCTGTGTTCTGATGAGATATGAAACTTTCTGCCTTATCATCCTTGGGTACAGCTGTAGGCTGTAAAAGTGCTTTGCTGAAACTTTGTGTTGGCTCCTCAGCAGCAGGGTACACTATCACCCAGGATGTGGTCACCCAGCCCTTTCTTGTTTCTGTGTCACCCTGTGTAGGGACACCAGAGCTGGCACCTTTGGCTACTCTTGCTTTGGCTGTCCAAGTAAATAATAAACTCTCTGAATCTAGTAAGTGGCAGCTCATTGTTTTCTTACTGGCTGAATCTGTCAGCCTCGTCTTGCTTTGAAAAATTCTAAGTGAGATTTTCACTTTGTTTAACCCTAAAGAGATTCTTATTCTTTTATCTTTGCCCTTTGCTCAGGCTACAGTGTAGACCATCAGTAGCCAGCAGACCAACTGATCAGAAGATGTGAATGACTCGATTCACATATTCAGAAAATGGTAACAATTTTCTTAGTGTTATAGGAAAATTTCTAGCCAAGAATCAAAGGAATTTTCCTTCTCCTTACTCTGCTGTCAAATTAATTAAAAGGTTATTTTTACAAGCAGGTTAAGACCGAGACCTTCCTTTATTTGAGGTTTTTTGCCTTAGAGTATGTGCACTCTCTAGAAAGACAGAAAGAGACAGAAAGAAATCACCTCCTGGGGGAATAACCATGCTGTGATCCCTTCTCCTCCATTCTCCTCCCAGGATCTTGGGCATGCATGCACATGTGCCCACATGAATTATAAGCCACCAGGTCTGGGACTTGAACCACAGTCAGCTATGTGAGAGTCCAGTGATATATACTGTTGCACTATCTGCTGGCCCCCGAGACCTTCTTAAAGACAAGGATCAATCAGAACAGTTTTCAACAAAGTCCTTTTATTTTCCACTTATGGTTCGATATCATCAATATAAGGTTTCAAAAGTCTTGGGGAAATTAGAAAAAAAAAATCAACAATCAAGATTCAAGAACATGCCCTACTCACCACTTCTGAGGCAGATGTTCTACCTCTATTTTACACAAGATGATTTACAATGATATCAATCTTTTTTTTTTTTTTAAAGCAGACACAGGCAGCCCGAGCCTAGGTAGCTCAAGTAACTTGTACCACCCAGACAAACTGGGTGTCTTTATTTCTAGTACAAGGAGACACTGCACATGTATATTGATATCAATCTTTGCCTTTCTTATTTGGGACACTGAGAAACAGGATTTGTCTATTCTTTTATAGGAATATAATAATGTGGCAAATGAAAAAAAGTAAGGACAAAATATAAAAGCTAAAGAATATTTTATCTGTTTTTTGCTTCTTTCCTTTATTATAATGTATGTTTTATAAATCGTGACTTGGCAATGGAAATATCTAAGCCTTGCTAAATGACTCTCCGTTAGTAACAGGTGACCAAATCCTTCAATCCATGAATGAAGGAAATGGTTACATGGGAGACCTGACCTGCCTCATAGTTTGTGCAAGCATTTCCTGTTACAGTAACATGGTAAAAACTGGAATTCCTTTGATTGGCTTTTTGTTGATAACGTTGAGATATGAAAAAGTTGCATACATTATCTAATGAATTATCCAGATAATTACAAACCAGAAATTCATAATAACTACTAAGGAAGAAATAATTTAAGATAAAATTATGTATGATAAACATTTGTTAGAATACAAACCACCACAAGATTCATATCTTGTTGATAACTGTGAAAACTAAAAACATTGAAACAGTAGATTTAGTAGAAGTAATTCTTATAAAATTGAATGGCTAAGCTTGCACATGATTAAAATTTATTATAAAAGGCCTACAGGTGGTGTGGTGGCTAAGGTGCTGGATTCTCATGTGGCTGACTATGGTTCGAGTCCTGGACCTGGTGTCTTGAAAATCATGCTGGGCACACGTGCATGTGTGACCAAAATCCCAGAAGAAGAAATCGCAGCATGGGCACTCCTACTGATGGAGTGACTTCTCACTTTTCCTCTGTCTCTCTCTGTTGAGCACACACACCCTATGGCAAAAACATAAAAAATAAAAATAAAAATAAAAAAAAGTATGCTGACTATGATTAACGAATTCTCTGTTTTTCTTCATCTAACAATATTTGTATTTCCTTTTCTCTCAGAATGGATACATTCACTAGATCTAGAATTGATAGTTCTTTTCTTTCAACATGGAAGTATTGTGCCACTTTATACCAGCATACATGATTACCAGATAAGAAATATGCTTTCTTAGGGTGGGCAGGTGGCATGGTGATTATGACACTAGACTCCCACATGGCCAACCGCAGTTTGAGTCCTGGACCTAGCGGCTCGCTCTCGCGCTCTCTCTCTCTCTCTTAAGAATAATGATAATAAGTAAAATTAAATAATTTTTTAAAAGAAAGATTCTATTTCATTCAAATTGGTGTACTTCTATGAGCAATGTCCTGTTTCTTTCTTTCTTTGCTTCTATGGGGTTTTTTTGGTTTTGTTTTGTTTTGTTTTATGAGAGATTTTCGCTATAGGGTACGTGCGCTCGCCAGACAGATAGAGACATAGAGACAGAAAGCGAGAAATCACCCCCCAGAGGGGATGGTCACGTCGCAATCCCTTTTCCTCCATTCTCCTCTCTGGATCCTGCGAACGCACGCACACGCGCCTGGCGTGAGTTTTAAGCCTCCCGGGCCGGGACGCGAGCCGTGGTCGACTACGTGGGAGTCCAGTGACATAGTCATTACGCTAACTGCTGGTTCCCTGCTTCTATGGTTTTTTAATAGAGTGCTTGTGCTCACTGGAGAGAGAGATAGTGAGAGGAAAAGTGAGAAATCACCCCCTAGGGAGGATGGCCATTCTGCAATCCCTTCTCCTTCACTCTTTTCCTGGAATTTTTGGCACACACACACATGCGTCTGGTATGATTTTTAAGCCTCCAGGTCCAGGACTCAAATTGCAGTCAGCCATGAGAGAGTCCAGTACCTTAACCACCACACCACTTGCTGGTCCCTAGTAATGTTCTGTTTCTCTCTGGCTGCTTTCAAAATTCTCTTTATTTTCAAAAGTTTAGTTAGGATGGGATAGCTGGTGGCTTGGTGACTAAAGCAGCTGGATCCTACATGACAAACTTTACAGTTAAAGTCCCAGACCTGGTGGTTTGGAAAACATGCCAGGCCCATGTGTGTGCATGCCCAAAATCCCAGGATGAAAATGAAGGAAAAACAGATTGCGGCATGGCCATACTGCAGGGGAGCAGGGGTGGAGGGGTGGCAATGGTGACTTCTCACCTTCTCTCTCTCTTTCTCTCTCT
>NW_006159742.1:1022108-1072977 GCF_000334495.1 Tupaia belangeri chinensis | reverse complement strand
AAAAAAAAAAAAAAAAAAGTTTAATTAGGATGGATTTTCTTGGTTTTGATCTTCTTTTTCTTTTGTTTTTGTCTATTTGGAGTTTAGTCAGTCTCCTAAATCTATTGGCTTATGTCTTTTGTCAAATTTGGGACATTATCAGCAGATTATTCCTTCAATTACCTTAGAGTTTTATCTTATCTTAGAGCTTTTCAGCCTCCTATTCTTTCTCCTCTAGTTCTGAAACTCCAATGATACAAATGTTAGCTCTGTCGTTACTGTTCCACAGTTTCCTTTTCTGAGTCTGTGTTCATTTTTTTCTTCTAGTCTTTCTTTCTTTACTCAAGTTGAATAAATTCTATTGATGTGTTTTAAAATTCACATATCATATCCTAAGTCATCTTCAATCTACTACTGAACCCATCCAGCAATAATATTTTTTATTTTTATAATTTCTATTTTGTTCTTTTTTTGGATCTTTTATTTATTTGCTAAATTTTTCTTTTTTTTTCCTTTGTTTCAAGAGAATTTATAACTTTTAGTTAAAATATTTGTTATGATAGCTGCTTTAAAATCCTTAGGTAATTCCAACATCTGAGTTACTATGATTTTTGACATCTTTTAACTTTTTTTTCTCATTTCAAATTATGATTTTCCTGATGCTTGGTATGATAAATGATGTTCAATTATAACATGGACATTTTGGTTATTATCTAATAAGACTCTGGATCCTATTTAATCTTCCTTTTTAAATAGGTAGTCCTCCTACTGAGATGTAGCAGCAAAGCCAGGTGATTCTGTATTTTCAGCCTCCCAATGGACCCTCCAACACCACCCAGGAAAGAGCACTGCTATTCATTGTCTTGAAGGCAATGGGTGTGTGAGGGAGGCAGTGTTCATTTTCTAGGCAGCCTTAACTAAATACAGACTGGGTGACTTAAACAACAGAAATTTATATTCTCACAGTTCTGGAGGATAGAATTCCAAGACCAAGGGGTCAGAAGAGTTGGTTTCCTCTGAAGCCTCTTCCCTTGATTTGCATTTGCAGATGGTGGCTCCCTGCTGAATCTTGCTGACACTGTTCAGGCAATATCTGTTTCTGTCAGGCAGGGGATGGAAGATACACCACCTGTGGAGGAATCAGAGTGCTGCTGCCTGCTTCTAGCAAGTGGAGTGGAAAATCTGCCTGCAATGGTCCTGCTCAGCAACACTAAAACCTTGAGAGGGAGTTGAGGGGGTGAGTTTTCCATTACTCTTTGGTTGGAATAGGACAGGTAATGTCAAAATGTTCTGTATAGGGAGTAAAAACAGGCTTATTTTGGAGTGTTTTTGTTTGTGGTGGTGGTGGTGGTTGTTGTTGCTGTTGTTGTTTTATATGTTTGTTGGCAACTCTAGGGCTTTGTCTGGGATATACGGTAGGCAATTAAAAACTCCAGGGGATTCAATGGCATGTCATTCTTCAGGTCCCCAGGTTCCTAAGTAGTTTACATTCTTCTTTTCAACCTTCAGAGTCTTCTATGCATGTATATTGAGTTATGCCTGGGGATTTTTAGTCCTGTAAAGGAGGTCTGAAGGAAATGAAGCTACTTTCATTTACCCAGAACAGAAATCTGTGTAACTACTTGAATAGAAGAAATGCAAAGAAGATACAGAATTCTGTAGAATATTCCAGCTGAAAATCAAAAACTAATCTAATGTCTGAATTATCATAAAGAATATCAGTTTATAAAATCAAGGCAAGCAGACAAAAGAAAGAAATGAGTTTATACAAAGGTATGTGTACATGAACACTCAATTTCAAGATGCTTTTGGATACCTTCTTAGCAATTCAACTATAATAAACACAGATGAAATACATTTCTCTGCTTTTGGAATATTTGTCACAAAACAAAGCTCAAAACTATCTAATAGTACAATTCATGCTTTCTGTCTTTTAAATTTTGATATTTTTAAGGGTTTTGCCATAGGGCACATGTGTTTACTGGAGAGAGGCAGAGAGAAATAGTGAAAAGAAAAGTAAGAAATTACCCTTTGTTGGGGGTGGCATGCCACAATCCCTTTTTTTCTTTTCTCCTTCTGTGATTTTGAGCACACACACCCTTGTGTATGAGCATGATTTTCAAGCCACCAGGTCTGGGAATCGAGCCACAGTCAGACAAGTGCAAGTCTAGCACCTTAACTGCTATGCCATCTGCTGGCTCCTAAATTTTGATTTTAAGAATACTAACATTTTTTTTTTTTAGTTTCTTTCATAGGGCATGTGCACTTGCCAGAAAGAGGCAGAGAGGGAAAATGAAAAATCACACTCCAGAGGGAATGGCCACACTACAGTCTCATCTCCTGTAATCTCTTCTTGGGATTTTGAGCATACATGCATACACCCCTGGCATGATTTTCAAGCCTCCAGGTCCAGGCCTTAACTACCATGCCACCTGCTGGCCCCAAGAATGACTTTTACGTTTCTACTACTATCTTCTCTTTTTAAATTAGTTATGTTGATATTTAGAATTTATGACTATTTCCTCTTCTTTCACTTTTTTAAATTAACAGGTAGAGATCACTTTTATATGTTATTGAATTATATATTCTTGGAGCCAAGCAGGAAATGTAGTAGTTAAGGCAACTACATGGCCAACTGTGGAACAAGTCCTAGACCCAGTGGCTTAAAAAATCACTCTGGGTGCCTATGCATGCATGCCCAGAATCCCAGAAAGAAAATGGAGGAAGTTGGATTGCAACATAGTCATGCCCCCTGGGGGATGATTTCTCACCTTTCCTCTCACTGTCTCGCTCTCTGATGAGCACCTGCACCCTATGGATATATGTATAGTCTTGTTAAGTTCATTTAGTATTGTATTATATCTTTATTTTTACATAAACGTTCAGTACCACCAAAAATAATATATTGTTTATTATTATGGTCATTAATCATTATTTAAAAATACATAAATATTATTTAAAATGCAGAATAACATAATTTGAGAATTCTTGGGAATTTTTTTCTTTCTCATTCTTTTAGGTTTTTCCCATAGGGTACATGTGTTCACCAGAGAGACAGAGAGGGAAAGTGAGAAATAACTCCTGGAGAGGAGGGGGACGGCTATGTGCAATTTCTTCTCCATTCTCCTCTCAGGATTTTGGGCATGGATACACACAGGCCTGGTGTGATTTTCAAACGACCAGGTCCAGGACTCAAACCCTGGTCTGCCATGTGGGAATTCAGTGCCTTAACTACCACATCACTTGCTGGCCCCTGAGAATTTCTTTTTTACCTAAATCCTAAAGATACTGTTAGGGATTTGATAATACTATAAAAATATGAATGCTATGACTAATTTTTTTTGTTTTTGAATAATTCCTATATATACATATATTGTAATATCTCTGTGAAGGCTAGCTGTTTTATTAACAAAGTTTGCTTTTTTTTTCCTTTCCTTATTCTTTTCAGTTATCAAGATAATTTTCTCTCTCTCTTTCTCTCTCTCCAATTGATATGTCCAAATTTACATGGTCATTCCAAGCACACTGATTCCTGGAGATCATGACATATACTTAAACAACTTGAGAATGCCCAGCTTATAGAAGAAAAAGGTGAGAATTTGATAGCTGTCTTCATAAACTTCAAGGGCTGACCTGAACAAGAAAGATAGCATTTATTCTGTGTGACCCAGGAGGAAAGAATTAGGATAAATGAGATGGAGTTACAGAAAAGAAAAATTTGATTTACTATATATCCACTTTCCAGTCACTAGAAAACTCTAAAGAGAACAGACTGCCTCAAGAAATAGTGATTTTCTGTCAAGGAAAAAGGCTGGACAACTACTTATTGGGGATATTAAAAAAGGAATGTGTAAGAGTTTGTGGTTCTTTTTGTCTCTCTTGTTTTGTTCTACAAGTAAGATGCATAGGATACATATTAAAACTGCCACTTATGGATGATGATAATGAAAATCGAAGTGTATATTAGTTATGATTCTTTGTAAATTATAAATCAATTTGACCTAGCCTAAACAAAACAAAGTAAAATATAAGATTGAGTGGTATTCTGTAGGATCTAAAACCAGTAAAATGTGGGGTCAGCATGTGGCATGGAAATTAAGACACCGGATTCCCATTGGGCCAACTGTGTGGTTTGAGTCCTGGACTCTGTGGCTTGAGAATCACATCAGACGCATGTGCGTGCATGCCCAAAATCCAGAAAATGAGAAGAGATTGCACCATGGTTATTTGGTCTGGGAGTAATTTCTCACTTTCCCCCTCTCTCTCCAGCAGGCATAAACATCTTATAGCAAAAAAGCTAAAACAAATAACAACAACAAAAACAGTATAATGACAGTGGGTTCCAGGATAGGACCAAAACCATCAGAACTATCTATGTCTTGACTGTTTCTCTCTATACGATTACCTTGTTCTCTGTTTCTGCAGATGTATTTTTTCTTTGCTTCCCAACCATATGATAGGTGGAAGATATTTATTCCACAACTCCCTGGTATACATCTCCATTATTTAAGAGACTAGTCCAAAATAAGAACCTCTCAGTTAATCACAATCCCTTCGGAATACTGAGCCAATTGAGAAACAGCCGCAGTAAAAGCAGATTGTTTAATGTGGCTTGAACATGGGGCAGAAATTTAGCTTTCTACACCCTTCCTTTGAATTATACTCCTCTACTCCAGGCAGATTATATAGCAACTGGATTTCCTGCTTCTCAGGAGCAGGCCTGACTTAGTGAACATCTGGGTCACACACACAAAAGTACAATAAAAGACCCAAACATGTCCAGTGACCCTTTTCTCACTCCACTAACTACCACAGGGATGAATTACTGGAGAATAGAAAGAAGGGCAGCAATATTTACAAGAGATTAAGAATTATATATAATGGGGACCAGCAGTTAGCATAATGGCTATGTCGCTGGACTCCCATGTAGTCGACCGCGGTTCGAGTCCCGGATCCGGTGGCTTAAATCTCACGCCGGGTGCGTGTGCATGCGTGCCCAAGATCCCGAGAGAAGAATGGAGGAGAAGGGATTGTGGTGTGGCCACCCCCCCTGGGGGGTGATTTCCTGCTTTCTGTCTCTCTGTCTCTCTCTGTCTGTCTGATGAGCACACACGCCCTATAGCAAAAACCTCTCAAAAAAAAAAAAAAGGAATTATATATAATGGACTAAGGCAGAAATATGAAGATGGGAAGAGAATAACCTTCCCACCATTACTAGTTCCTATTTCTTGAGATAAGAAAACCAACTGATCCACTTTGGACCAAGTGTTCATCTAGGCCTGCTCCATTATGACTTCAGCAAAGTTACTCAATAGAAAAACATCACTATCAGGGGGTCACTACTGTGGAAGTAACAGGCAATTCCTGGTAAAAGATAGCTACACAGATAGTTCAGTAAGTACACTCAGAACACACACACTTCTTCCTTTATACTATAGTCATGCTTGACTAGTAAGATCCATTTATCCCATACTCATATGTAAATACACACATACTCATATTCTCATTCACACAAGCACTGCAATGGAACTTGATGAATGGGTAATTTAAGACATGCAAAAGTGACATTGTATTGGGGCCATTGTTCTTCTTGTGTACAATGTCCAAATGCTCCATTTCTTCCTCTAACTATCTTATTTCAGTCCTCATTGTCTTACAACTTAAAGAATATGCTATCAGTTTAACCACCTCCAGTACACCAAATATATGATACTTGGGAGAAATGCCCATGCAGATAAGTAGAATGGGAGTAAAACTTCACACAGCAATCACTGCTTTAGAACATATGATTCATTCCACTGGACAGTGACAAGTTGAAAATCAAAAGAACCACTGACTTGTGTAGAAATAATTATGACTCGGTCCTTTAACCAACTTCTCAGTGACCTATTAGTGAAGTTCTACTTAGTATTACTCTCTTTGAGATTGTGACGGAAGGGCCAGAAACCAAGGCCAGCAGTCCTGGTTATGATGGCTGGAGCCCACAGAGCTGACTATGCAGTCTGAGTCCCAGACCCAGCAGCTTGAAAAACACTCCAGGTACACATGAGTGTGTACTCAAAGTTCAGACAGGAGAACAGAGGAGAAGAGACTGTGGCATGGCCATCTCTACTGGAGAGGGTGTTTTCTCACTTCCCCTCTGTCTGTCCCTCCATCTCTGTCTCTCTGTCTCTCTGGCAAGCTCAAATGTCTCATAGAAAATTCTAAATAAAAGATTATGTCTAAATTTTCCTAAGAATTGAGTCTCTACTCTCTTATTGTTTGAGTTGGCTTTGGGCCACATTCATCAAGTAAATTATTTTAATTGGCATTTTAACTGCTATAAAACTTTTCTGACTAGCTGTCAAAAAAGTCTGTTTATTGGGACTAGCAGTTAGCATAATGACTATGTCACTGAACTTCCATGTAGTCAACTATGGTTCGAGTCCCAGACCTGGGGGCTTCAACTCAAACTGGGCGCATGTGCATGCGTGCCCAAGATCCCAAGAGGAGAATGGAGGAGAAGAAATCGCAGTGTGGCCATCCCCCCTGGGGGGTGATTTCTCACTTTCTATCTCTCTGTCTCTGTCTTTCTGGAGAGCACACATGCCCTAGAGCAAAAACCTCTCCAAAAAAAAAAAAAAAAGAAAGAAAGAAAAGTCCATTTTGGACTCTATGTGCTAAAACCCAACTTCAGTAATCTTGTTATGTCATGCCCTAAAAATGTTCAAGTTTCTGAACTGAATAGCCAGAATTTGCCCATTCCTCAGGTATTTGTCTGCCTACTTTTTGTAGGTTGGTTTTTGAAGCAACTCTGAAGCTTCTGCCATCCACGCTACTCTCCCAAACATGACTTAGAAACTTTGTCTTAATGTAAGATAGCCAGAATAACAAAATCCCTTTTTTCGTAATTGACCATAGAATAATGCTTCTATTCTCCAGTTCTAGCTGGTTAGATGTACTTCAGAAGGATGGGGACGGAGGATGGAGGAGTATGAATAGTGTTCCTCTAGTCTTCTGCTTTCTCCAGGATAGCTCCATTTCTGTTCCCAGGATCCTGGACTTTCCCGACATTGATTTATCTTATCCATAAAAAGGAGAGTCAGTTTAGCACTTGACTACCGCAATTCACACCTCCTTGATTTATTTCTTCATCTGAATCTCAGTGATCTATCTGGAAGCTCAGATTTTCATTGTATACCTCCAGTCCGAGAAATCCAACTTGATTTTTTTTTCTCTGCTTCTACATCTTTTTTTTTTTTGGAGAGGTTTTTCACTATAGGGTGCATGCACTCGCCAGACAGACAGAGACATAGAGACACAAAGCGAGAAATCACCCCCCAGGGGGGATGGTCACGCCGCAATCCCTTCTCCATTCTCCTCTCGGGATCTTGGGCACGTACACACACGTGCCTGGCGTGAGTTTTAAGCCACTGGGTCCGGGACATGAACCGCGGTCAACTACGTGGGAGTCCAGTGACATAGCCATTACGCTAACTGCTGGTTCCCTAATTCTACATCTTTTACAGACAGGTTCTAATATTTTCTACCCAGGCCCCTAGTGGCTTGGTGGACAACATTCTGAATTGTAAGAGACAATAAGAAATTTTTACTAGTTACTTCAATATTCCACTAAGACTGATAAACTTTTATCCCAAGATTAGAGTTGAGATGAGAAAGTCTATGGTATGAGGATTCTCCCTACTCCACATGCTGTCTTAACTCCACCAAATCCACCTTTCCCAATTAAGGAACTCTTATTAAAACCTATCATTTGGGACCAGTAGGTGGAGTGGTGGTTAAGGTGCTGGACTCCCATATGGCTGACCACAGCCTGGCAGCTTGCCTTCTCACTTTCCCTTCCTCTTTCTCTCTGATCAAATAATAATAATAATAAACAATAACAAATAAAATAATTTTTTTTTAATAAAGAAAACCCTACCATGTGCCAGCCAGTGGTATCATGGTTAAGGTTATAATGCTTTTGCCTGGAACTTTAAGTTTGAAGCAAGTAATCTGCACAGTTGGGATTTTCTTCCATAGCTATAGCACTAATGGTAGCAGCATCTACTTCTGGTGGCAGTAGTCCAGTGGCAGCTTCCAGCGTATGAGATACAGTGATGCGTGCCCAGCCGGAACAGCTAGGCAGTCACTGGATGATCATTTGTTTGCATACAAAGTCTTAAAAATAGTAAGGTTTACTTAAGTAACCAGTTATTTTTAAAGAACCAAGTTGTTGAATTGAACTCAACCTTTTCATCTTCTTTTTTAAAAATTTGCTAGATGTGTATGTGCTTGCAAGAGCGAGAGAAAGAAAGAAAATAAGAAAGCACCCCAATGGGAAACAGCCACACTGCAATCCTTTCTTCTCTATTTCTCCTTTCAGGATTTTGGGCATGCACACACACATTCGTGGCATGTTTCTTAAGCCACCAGGTCTGGGATTCAAACCACACAGTTGGGTAAGTGTGGTAACCAGGTTCTTTCTGCCACATGATTTTGGCAGCACTAGGTTATGGCATCTCTTGGTTATTGCTCAGTTTTTTTTTTTTTTTCCAAGACCAACTCTTTAGATCTTCTCATTGATTCTGTGAGCATTCCTAAATTCTCCCAGTAATTTTTTTTCCCCTTAAATATACTGGAGCCATATAGTGGTATTTACAACTAGGACACTGTCTTTCAATCAACTGTAACAGTGAGTCAGATCCTAATATAGAAAAATTGATTGTCAGAGATCTTCAGTGAAAAAGAAGAGTAGTCTCCACAGACAGGAAGATGGAGAAATACTCTAATGAACGTCTTTTTGCACAGATACTTAGCAAGTTGCCAAGACCACAGAGGAGTCTAATATCAGAACTTAAAGATTCTGACATTTTATCTCTAGAACAAATTTTACCTTGTAAATAATTAATGGAGCACCAACACCATAGTGCAGTGGTTAAGTGTTGTGCACCGGGAGCTGGATCCCACCATGGCCAACTATGATTCCATTCCCAGTACTGGTGGTTTCAAAAACACACCAGGTGCATGTGCGTGGGTATGCAAAATCCTGATGAGACAGGATTTTTCCTTTTAATTTTTACCCCTCTCTCTGGCTGCTACTAAATTCAAATCAAGTTCTCTCACTCAAGCACTACAAACCAAACTGTGGGCACATGTATGATAAAGGAAAGTACAGCTTTATTGCAATGCACAGAGCAAGGAAAGTGGACAGCTCAAGCTAAAAAGGCCCAGGCTCCACAAGAAGTTCCCCACACGCATTTTGAAGGGTAAAACTAAGGGCAGGCATCCAGACACATGATCAATTCAATGACTAGTTCAAGAGGGCATGATCATCTCATGGCCCTTCTTGACTGGCTAGGCCTTAGGTAATCAAATTTCTATTCTGGAAGAAGACAGTCTTCAGGTTTCTGGCACCATTCAGCTTGGGGCTTTGTGTTCACAACCAGCAATTTCCATTCTATAAAACATCTTAAGTATTGAAATTAAAACTTTTTTTGTGGGGGTGGGGTTCAGCCTGAGGCATGGTGGTTATGTGAGCTAGATCTCACTTGGCCAATTGTATGGTTTGAGTCCCAGATTTGGCAGCCTAAGAAACATGCCAGGGGTGTGTGTGTGTGTGTGTGTGTGTGTGTGCAAAATCCAAAAGGAGAAATGGAGGATAGGGTATTGCAGTGTGACTGTCTCTCATGGGAGGAGGGGGAGCTGCTTTATTACTTTCCTTCTCTCTCGAGTGAGCACATGCATCCCTTAGCAAATTTTTTTTAAAAAGAAGAAAAAAGAGAAAAAGGTTGAATTCAATTAAACAACTTGGTTCTTTGAAAAATAACTGGTAACTTAATTAAACTTTACTATATTTAACATTTCATAAGCATAGCTTAAACACTACTGTACTAACATGAAACATAGGAATAAATTACTAACAAACTCATATTTAACTGAAAATTATAATATTTTAATACTTTTCAGTATGTAATGTAAAGTAAAATTGTGTGATTTTTAGTTTTATCTCCTTTTATTGATCCATTTAATTTCCGTAGAGGAGATAATCTTTGAAATGAAACAAAAGAAAAAAGAAAAGGAAATAATGACTTGGAAAATCAGTCCCAAATAATAAAAGTTGCTGTTTATATTTTACTTGTATACCACTGAGATTAGATTTAGGGGCCAGCCCCAGCAAGGTGTTTAAGGTGGCTGGATCCCACATAGCTAAACATGTGGTTTGAGTCAGGGACCTGGCAGCTTGAGAAAGATTCCCAAAAGAGGAAGCGATAGAGGAGAAGGGATTGTCGTATGTCTTCTCCCCGTGGGTGATACTTTCACACTTTCTGTGTGTGTGTGTGTGTGTGTGTGTCTGGGAAGTCCATGTGCTCTCTAGCAAAATTATATAGTACATAATACTCCCATGGAATTACAGAAGAGTAGAGCTGAAAAGAACATTGAAGGGTTGGTCAGCTATTGGTGTAAAACAAACCACTCCAAAACTCTGTGACTTTCAATAACAAACACTTACTTTTGTTTACATGCTCATGGATTAGCTGAGGATTGGCTGGCTGAAGCTGGTCTCAGCTGGAGTGATTCCATTCCATGTGTTTCTCATTCTCCTTGAACCATAAGTAATAATAATGCTAGTATTTAGAAATGTTATTTAGAATAATACTTCACTTAGAGAAGGCTTGCTATATGCTAAAAATATTTTAAACTACAATTTCCTTTACTCCTCACAAAAATGCTATAAAGTAGGTAATATTACTATCCTAATATTAGAGATTATGAAACTAAGAAGGAGCTTTCACAACCTCATGAAGCTAGTATTATTATGAACCTGAACACACAATACAGGTCTACCTGACACCAAGCTTTATGTTCTTAACCACTCACTACATTAAGTTCCATGAAATATACTATTCCACTTGCAGAGTTCAAACTGCTAAAAAGTTACTCTTTTCTATTCAGTGATATTGTTCTCTCTGTAGTTTTTTTGTTTTGTTTGTTTGCTTTAGTTTTTAAAATTTCCAGAGGGTATATGCACTCACCAGGTAAAGAGAAAATACCCCCAATGGGATGCAACCACAATCCTCCCTCCTCCATTACTCCATTTCATCAGGAGTCTGGGCACACATGCACCCAGCCTTTCTTTCAAGCCACCAGGGTTGAGACTTAAACCTTGTCAACCATGTGGGATCCAGCTCCCAATGCACAGAGCTCAACCAACACACCATGGGGCTGGTGCACTAATGGCGTTTTATATGCCCAGATGATTGCTAACAAGCTGAAGAAATAAAATTTTCTGATCTTGTGTTGGGAAATCATTGATTAAGGTTAAAAAAACAGGCAAAGAAAATATAATTACCAATAAGCACATGAAAAGCAGAAAATTTTAAATGACAAGGGATCATTCTTTCTCTCAAATCTATCATTTATCTCTCCTTAAACTGATAGTAAGAGAAAGATGTTCAATGCTTACACAGGTTATTTTCTTTTTTTGGGAAGGGGTTAATAGGTATATTGGAGGGAAAATTCTTCCTGTTTCCAAATAATTGTGTTTAATCATTAAACAAAGTTAAATGGATTAAAAAAAAAAAAACACACAAAACTGTAGGACTCCTCATGGTCTTTAATATGCTAATGTGTATTTTGAATCTCCAGGACAGGATTTAGTAAGCAGCATTCCTAAGCTTATTTGATCAGGAATTCTTTGTTCTCTTGGAGCTCAGTTAATTAATATCTTCCTTTGTACTCTGCCTATAGGAGTAGAGCAACAGAAGCTAGGTGGAGGACATTGTTTATACAGTGCTAAACATATTAAGTAATCTGTAATTATGATATAAATTTGTAGTTATTTTATCCCTACGTTTTCTGAAAAGTGTATATGATTGAAACATTTTTTAAATTTAAAAATGTAGACTAAGCATTAAATAGAATCAAAAGTAATATTCTAATTTAACTTTTACCTCAGTTTATAGTTTTCTATCTCCTTTAGATAGCATTTTTTTTTGAGATATTTTTTCTATAGGGCACATGCGCTCACCAGACAGACAGAGAGAGATAGACAGAAAGTGAGAAATCACCCCCCCAGAGGGGATGGCCACACCGCAATCCCTTCTCCTTCGTTCTCCTCTCGGGATCTTGGGCACGCACGCACATGCACCTGGCATGAGTTTAAGCCACCAGGTCCGGGACTCGAACCACGGTCGGCTACATGGGAGTCCAACGACATAGCCATTACACCAACTGCTGGTCCCTAGATAGCATTTTTTAAAGAATTATACTATTTAACTTCATTTATTATTATTATTCTTTTCCAGTTTGATCAGAGACAGAGTAAGAGAGAGAGGAAAAGTAAGAAAGCAAGTAACCAGGTACAGGATTTGAACCGTGGTTGGCCACATGGGAGTCAAGCATCTTCAACCACCATGCCACCTGCCGAGCCCCTAGCATTTAATAGTCTGGAAGAAAAGATATTTCTATTAGGGAGGAACAGGACTTGTTAATGGAAATTTTGCAAGAAGTTGTGGTGCTAACTTTGTAATGTTTGACTTCTAAGTATTTTAATAAAAAAATAGAACAGAAATCCTCATTCTTTTCTTGATAAGAGAAATCCTACTACATTGTAACCAAAGACCTGTGTTTTCCTCTGTGTATCTGAGTAATTCTAAAATTTTAAGGATGATTCTTAATTTATAATTTTAAATGTTTCTCCATTTCCTCATTACCAAATCTAGACTTTAAACCACACTATTCAACAATATAGTCCCTCATTTTCTACCTAGTATTCGCTAATCATGTACTGTCCCTTCAAAATTAAGCATGGTAGACCAATTCAAGTACAGTAGTATCTGCCTAAAGCTAAAGATACAGCGAATTTCAGCAGTCACCATTTATAATATTGGTCTTAATTATATCTTCTTAGTAGTATCAGTGTTATGTTTATAAAATATAAATAGTAAAATGCATTCAAGTATTTAAGTAATTGTATACAAGCATTAGAGGCAGAAATGATGGAGCTGCCAATATCAAACAGCTCACCATCAGCCAGAAGCACTATGTGATGGTGTAGAATGTTTGCTTATCAATGAAGAATAAAAGTCTAGATTGGAAATAGGAAAGAAAATTTAGATGTGTACATGTACATGAGATGTAGGTGCAAGTTATCTGAAAATCAAGCATCCCAAATCCTAGGACTGTCTGAAATAAAGTAACAAACAACATACTCTGAGAGCTCAAGGACAAATTCCTACTGGATGACTATGGAGGCCTTTCTGAAGGAGAATGCATTTGGTCGGGGTTCTGAAAGAGAACTAGTATTCCTACCCATCTTTGCAGGCAGAGGATAGAGGCTGAGATGTGAAAACAAAGGATTTATCTAGGAATATAAATCTGTAGTGCAAAGTATAGAGGGCACAGAGTTATGAGACTAGGAAAAAAATCGGTTGAGGCCAGATCATTAGTACTAACAAGTTTAGACTTATTCTCTAAGTAATTGGGAGCTGAGGAGAGTTTGAGTAGAGGGCATGATCTATGTTTCAGAACAATTACTCTGGTGGGCCCATGGGGAATAGATGACACTGGAATGAGGCAAGGAGGATAATTAGGATGTTATAATCGTCTAGTGAGGAATGATGAAGACTCAATTGAATGAAAAGGAAGCAATAAATAGGAGAGACATTTCAACAGGAAAATTAACTGAGCCTGGTGAGTAAATCAATTAGAACTGCTTTTGATGCAAGAAACAGAATTCCTGCAGCTGACCTTACATAGGAGCTTATTTTCCTAGGCAGATATGGGTAAGTAGCTATTGGTATTGGTACAGAAGAAAGATGACATTGGCAATAGCATTTCTCAGTTCTTTGGCTTTTTCTCTCAAATTTTTCTCTCTCCCTGGTGAGTACACATACCCTCTGGCAATTACAAAAACAATTACATAGAGAACAATATCACTGAATCTAAAAGAGCAACTTTGGACACCAGTAGATGGTGTAGCAGTTAAGTCGCTGGATTCTCACATGGCTGACGATGGTTTGAGTCCCGGACCTGGTGGATTGAAAGTCACACTTGTCGTGTATGCATGCATCCCCAATATCCTGGAAGGAGAATGGAAGAGAAGGGATTGGAGCATGGCCATTCCTCTTGGGAGATGACTTCTTACTTTCCCTCTCACTGTGTCAGTCTCTCTCTTTCTCATGTGCCCTAAAGTAAAAACCTCTCAAACAAAACAAAACTAAACTAAAAAAGAGCAACTTCAAGCAGTTAGAACAAGCCTCTCTTCTCCTCTGCCTATTTTAGGTGAAACTGACCAGATCTAGGTTACATGTCAGTATTTATCTGCAGGGACATCTGGGAAAATGAGACACAGGAGTGTCTTGAGCCTGGGACTTAGTGTGGTCTATAACTAGTGACTGATCACATTGCCCTTTCAAAAAAATATATATGTATGTATACATATATATATATGTGCATATATGTGTATAGGTAGCCAGGAATACATAGGAATTTGGCATTAAGTGGAATATCAATAGTTTGCTGCCATCACTAATTGTATATAGGGGTGTATTAGGTTGAATATTGTTCTCCCAGATTCCTGTCTACCTGAAACTTAGAGTATTATGACCTTATTTAGAAACAGAGTCTACAGATGTAAATAAGGAGAAATTATGTTGCATTAAAGTGGACCCCAAATCCAAGGAGAGTGTCCTTATAAGTGTCAGATAAGCAAACCAGACACTAGTTAGAGTGGTAAGAGCAGATTTTAATTAGTAATAAATTATTAGAATAGGGAATACTCTAGCATGCACTAAACTCAATTTTGATTTGTTTTTAAGGAGGGAATGAGGGGGCTAGGTGTTGGTGCAATGGTAAAATGTGATCCTCTGCAAGGCTGACCTACCTGGGAATATTCTGGGTTTGCATCTGGAGACGTCTCTGAGTTATACTAGGCACATGAGTACAATGATTCGGTGCTGGCTGAGGCTGGAGGTGGGTTACAGTGTTGAGGCTCTGCTGGAGGTGCTGTTCTCTATCTCTCTCTCTCTCACTCATGGAAGAAATAAACTTTAAAATGAGATAGAGGTAGAGAGAATGGGGGGAGGGACAGTAGGGAGCAGAGTCAGTAATGAAAATTTATGAAAAGCTAGAAGGCAGGGTTGGTCCATGTGAAACCCACCTGGGTTTGCTAACTAGTAGTATTCAAAGTGAGGCTCTTACCCTCCCATAGAGACTGGAGGACAGGCACCCTAGCTCCAGGTGTTGGAGCAAACAGTAAATTCTTTTGGCAGCCTTTCCTAAGCAGGAACTTAAACAGACTGAGGAGGTGTTGGTGGGGATGGGGTTGAATCAAGCTAAGAATGGAACTTTGAGCTGTTAGAAACTAGGTTAGTCTTTTTCAAGTCTTTCTTTTCTCTTCTTCATTTTTTATCAGTTTTTCCAGGAGGCATGTGTACTCTCTGGAGAGGGATAGATACACAGAGAGAAGCAGCACAGAAGCTCCTCCATGGGGAATGGTCATGCTACAATCTTTTCTCCTCCACTTCTCTCTCCTCTCAGGATTTTCAATGTGCACACACACATGCACTCAGCTTGTTTTTCAGATCTGCAAATCAGGACTCAAACCATGCAGTTGGCCATGAGAGATCCAGCTACCTTAACCACCACACCATGGGCTAAACTATGTTCAAGTCTTTTAATAAGAGCAAAGCAGTGGCAGAGAAAGGAGGATGGAGATAGTCATTTGTAATGAGAGTCTACAGTTTTTATAGACCGTGATTGAGGTCTAATCCAGAAGAAAACTTGGTAGGAGCCTGACTGGACTTCATTAAGCAGAAAATCTTTGTCATAATGAGGCAGAGACTGGCTAGGCAGCTAGCCATTACGGGAGCAGTAATAGAATACTGAGAAAAAGGGTGTTCTTAAAGCCAGCTATGAGTCCTGCTCTTTGAAAACTTATATCCCCCTCTTCCCTAACCCTTATCCTTCCAAGTCAAACCATTATAGACCTTCCCACATGATACACAAAAGACCAATTAGAGTCAAAGTCCAGGGCCTGGTAACCTCTTAAACTCTGGAATCTAGGTAAGTCTGACAGAAAATCCACCTGGGCCTCATGGAAACTATGAGGTAAGTCCAAAATACATAACCCAAAATACAGAGAATGGTACCAGAGAAAATTACTGCCACCAAGGGAACAAAATCTCACCCATCACAAGCCTAAATAATATAAAATCTTTGTGACTATTAACAAATACTTCCTTGAAGAAAAAAAAAGAAAAACCTTATAAAGCTTAAGGCTTTTGCCATATGGAGGGCTATGAATTAAGAGTTCACCTTTAAGCTTTAAAATGGAGATGAAACAGCTCAGCTCTCACTGAGTTACTTGTTCACAAGAAACAATTTACAGCAATAACTCCATGACTAACCTAGGTAGCATGACCCCAAACAAAGGCTATTTTCCAGGTCCCACTACATTCCAGGAAGAAAGTAATGGTCTTTTATGGCCCAAAGCTTTTAGAGACCTTTCATACCCACTGCAAAATTAGGAAAATTAATGGACAAACCTTGCTTGTGAGCCCCCACCACAAGGGGAATGTATGAACAAGCCCCTACTGAAAACAAGCCCAAACAAAGTCCCTCCAACCCAAATAAAAATCCTTGCCTCAGTTCCTCTTCAACAACCCATTCAGGACCTGCTCTCTGCTGGAGAGTTCTGTTCCACCCTTCCTTCTCTTGATTAACTGCACTTGCTATATCTCCTTTCTGTCCACATCTCTAATTCTTATAAGACAAAGAATTGGGTTCACTGCTGTTCCTGTATTAGGTATTGGGTCTACGCACCCCGACTTCCCATATTAATAAGAGACAGATCCAAAGTGAAGACGGGCATGTGAAGACAAAAGCAGAGATTGGAATCATTCTATCACAAACCACAGAATACCAGGAGCCATCAGAATTTGGAAGAGGCAAGGAAGGATCCTATCCCGGTACTTTTGGAAGGACTATGGTTCTGCAGAAACTTTGGTTTCTAATTTCTGGCCTCCTGAACTGGGAGAGAATACATTTCTATTGTTTTAAGCCGTCTTGTTTAAGATCATTTGTTATAGCATCCCCAGGAGCCTAATACATGGGATAGAGAAGAGGGAGACTTTTCCAAGCCTAGGAGTCTGAGAGAACATGTAGACTATGAGACATTTGGCAAATATTCATATGGGGATGTCAGGCAAGAATTGAGACTATGGATTTAGAATTGAGGAACGAAGAAAAAAGAGATTGCAGAGGAAAGAAAAGTAAACTTTATAAAACAATAGTTAATAACATGAAACAGAATTATAGTGCTTAAATAACAACTTCAACACAGATTGTTTCCCTTCCTTTCCCAAACAAAATAGAAGAGAAAGCTAACATAGTTGAGGGTTAACGAATTCTGCCTATAAAGGCCAAGGAATATCCACAAACTAAGTTCAAAAGAGTTATTAGAAGCATTTGATTTCCCATATGACTTAGTAGCAAATTTAGCAGCACTTTCTAAACTACACAGTGCTTTATTGTCTCTATTAGTTCTTTTTGTTGTTGTTTAATAAGAAAACAATAAACATTAAGCATGGTATTGCTATATCCTCAGTGCTTCTAGTATAATTTATTCACATTTCTTGTATTGCTTGGTCCCACTGCATTGTAATTATCATTCTGTTTCCTCATCAAAATTGTGAGTTTTTAGAAGATAATGCAAAATTTTTATTCATATTTGTATCTCAATTACCTGGCACTATTTAGCATCTAACAATGTATATAGTAATTATTAGATAAATTACAATAATGATAGTAGTTAAAGGCATGCACTGTAGAAACACACTACTTGGAGTTTTTGCCCTTGTGATATAATGGCTATTCTCTAGAGGCCCACTAGAAAACCCAAGAGAATGCTTAACATCTCAATTGGAATGTCTGAGAATCACCAAAGAAACAACCAAAGAATTTCCTTTCTTTTTGGATAATTCTAACATTGTGGCTATGTTTGAGATAATGGTCTCCTTAAACAGAGGCTCCATATCATTAGTGCGGTAAAAGAAGCCCTAAAAGCCCTGGGTCTGTGTAAGGAACATGAAGTTTTAAAAGATGATGGACATGCAATAACGTTGGAGAAATTCAGGAATGAAGTAAACAAGAGGACTCAGGAAATATGGTCAACATTTTAGTAACATTGTGATGTCCAAGACAATAAATAATTGCGTAAGAAAAAAAAAAAAAAAAAAGAAATAGACTACATGGGATAATTCTGGTTCTTATTAACTTGTTATGGTCTTCGGCAAATTACTAAACCTCTCTGTGCCTCAGTTTCCTCAACAAAATGTGGACTAATAGTAAGATCCTTGTTTAGTTTGGGCTGCTATGAGAAAAATAACCATGATCTAAGTGGCGCAAAAAAAACACACATTTATTTTTCATGGTGTAACCAAGTCATAAGAGAACCAAAGTGGCTCTAATTTTACTTGGTCTTGGGGTCCATCTTAATGGAGTAAACTGTGGGAAAATCACTCTTTGTAATTCCTATCTTTTACTTCCCAATGAGTCTTACAGAGCCTCACCTCCTCCCTCCCTCACAATAGATAGAGCCTAATGTTTAACTAATGGAAGTCAACAATAACCTTGCTGAGTCTTCACAGATCTTTGGCGATGGAGATAAGGAGAGGAAAGAATCACTAACCTCTTCCAATAACATCGTGATGATTAAATAAACTAATATATTTCAAGCACTTTGAAGAATATTAGGCATGTGGAAAGTATTCAGTAAGTAATCAAATATGTTATTGGAGTATTAAATAGAGTAAAGCCTTTTGACATTTTATGTTGCTATGGAGTCCTGCCTTCCTGATTACTTTAATTTACATCTTCCTGTTTATGTCCCTCATGACAATTTCATAGTCTATAAATTAATTTTCTTGTCTATTGGCAAATGGACCTTGTCACGTAAGTTCTCCATCCATTCCATCCTTAACACAACATCCACGCGTGGCAGAGATTAGGAATGGTTTGGCAAAGGAATAAGTTAATCAGTGATCCATTTTCAAGCGAAATCTTCGTCATGCCACTAACGTGGAAGCCCCTAGTTCAAAATTAAAAGAAAGGTAAGGCGCAGCAGTGACTGTCAGGCAGATCTGGGAAAGAAGGACTTGCTATTATTTTTAGGACTAATTATCTAAAAATAGAATAATACCTTGCATCACTACATTAACCTACTCATTTTTATAGTTTTCCATTTCTCAGGGTAATGAGTGCAATTTCACACCTTCTATTCTGACATTGACATTCCATGCTGCAAGCTCTTCAGGGCAGTTTGACATTGGGATAACTAACAATATCATGTTTTTAGAGAATGACTGATCCACATGTTGGAATAGGGTAAAAGGTTAGTTCATGTAAATGTTCTGCTTTTCATATGATTTATATAGAGGGAGAGTCAATGGTGAAGAACTGCTATTTTTAAATTGATCCCTCCTTTGCGATATTAAAAGGATTTGTGAAATCAACATGAACAGGATCTTTGTAGCACTAAACATTTCAAAGCCAAAATGCAAATATTCTTATTTAACATACAGCTTTTCACATTGCTTCATTCTACCATCCCTCTATACATTTGCTCAGAGAGGACAGCAGCAAAAGAAGAATATGTAAACATTTTAATCATTTCTAACATGCCATCTGTGACAATTCACCGTGCTGAAATCAGAAAGGATGGGATCACTTTTCCATTTCCTTAAGGTCACCAAGGACAGACAAGCTCAGGACATACTGTATTTGTCAGAAGCAAAAGAGATGACTGGTGAGGTGGCAGTGACAAATCTGTTCCAGGCTCAGCTCATTTTACTGAAGAATGTTTGTCCCCTTCTGACATTTATCAAAAGAAATTCAATTTTATAAAAAGAAGGATGTCAAATCATAGTACATTGCTAACACTCATTCTGTTGCTGTCAGAAGGGCAGATGGGGGCAAAAAAGGAAAAGGTAGATAGAAGACAAAGTTATTTCGGCAAGAAACAAACAAGGTGGAAGGTCAGGCTAATATACTTAACAGGCTTGAATATATTGCTAATTAAATCATCTATTCTAGAGATCCACGTTAGTACCTAGCTTACACTTGTGAATACTAGTTTTCATCTTCTCTATGTATAAGAAATGACACAAAGTGAGGTTTTATTTTCTTATATATATATTTTGTTGTTTGAATGCCCTTCTGCTGCATCAGGGAAGAAACCTAATGAAACCTGGTAAAACCCCACAGCACCAGGTACAATGACATGCACCCTGTGGGCAAGCATCAGTATTTCTTATCATGGTGGTGATGATTTTTCTCTGGCAGAAAAGGATGTCCTGGGTCAAAAATAAACCAAGAGTTGTGACAGAGGTAGTAGAAAAATAGAAGTCAGATTAAGATCAAAAGAAGGAATTCTATCAGAAGACTAAGGAGAAAGCTGACAAAACATTGTACCAAGTAATAGTGTTTTACTATATTGCATAAAAATATTGGATTAAGGTACAAATTAAATCCCTTTCTCAGTGAGGGGTTTCTGCAGGACATAAGCAATTAGACTGCTTTCTAGAGAAGACAGGAAACCTGATTAACAGATCCAAAAAGACAGCATAGGGAAGATGAGTTTAACACTAGGAGGTGAAACACCAACTGTTATGCAAATTGACTTTTCCCAAAATGTTAGGTAATTTCAATTGAAGACTAAAATACACTTTTTTTTTTAATGTCAATGTTCTCTGGCCTTAAACTACTCATTAGGTTTAGCAATAAGAGCCAAAAGAGGTTCTTATTAAATAAATACTACTGATGCATTTGTTTCAGCCACAGTTTCTTGAGGTAAATATGAAGCTGCCATAGAAAATTTAAATATGAGATAGGATTTGTTTCTCTGTTCCAAGTTCTCAAATATTTGCAGGTGTTCTAGCTCAGGGTAGTTGAACAGGTAGGCAACTAATGAGACCTGGTGAAGGGTGCAGGAGACACCAGCTATGAAATGTTGGCATAGGACCTATTCTGAATTCTATAGTCTCTGGAAGTCTTATTTAGAATAGTAACTCCAGGAAGCTGCTAAAATCAAAGAAAAAATATATATCTGTGCATTTTTGCCACAAGTAAGGCATTGTGCAAAACCCAGAGGCAATAAACCTGGAATCCAATAAAAACCATGACTATCATACTTAATCCCAAAGCACAGGCTTTTGTTTTCGAGATTTTTCAAATTCAAGGTCATAAGAGTTGTGCAGAATATTTAGAAATCTTTCAAGTATCTTTTTCTAAATGAAAATAGACTCAATAGCACATAAAGCAGATCTGTCTGCTCTTCTTGGAAGATTTGGAGAAGAATTAATGTCATACAAACAATCTTCTATGTGGTACTAATATATTCATCTACAGAAGTATTATTATCAGCTTTAAAGATTTGAAAATGTGATTGGGCTGGCCATGGTATTTCCACAAATCATTTTGAATATAGGAGTAAGTAGGAATTCTAAAAAACAAACTAAGTTAGCATACAAATTCTTAACTCTTTAAATTAGGGGTCAGCAAACTTGTCCTGTTGAACGAGGTAGTAAATATGTTCAGTTCTGCTTCCCATACAGGCTCACGCTGTTTGATTCTACTACTGCAGCACAAAAGCAGCCGCAGGGAATTTTAAAACTTTCCTCCTACATTTTCTGTTTCTTCTCTTTTCTTTTCTTTCTTTTAAATTTTTTTCTCCCCCTACATTTCTTTTTTACTTTACTTTTTTTTTTTTTTTTTAATTTTGCCAGAGGGCACACGAGCTTGCCTGAAAGAGATAGAAGAAAAGTGAGAACACACCTGCAATGGGGAATGGTCACACTGCAATCCCTTCTCCTTTTCCACCTCCTTTAGGGATCTTGGACATGCATACACATGCGCTTGACACGCTTTTCTTTTTTTCCTATTTTATTTTATTTTATATTTTTTTGGTTTTTGCCATAGGGGACATGTGCTCATCAGTGAGAGACAGGTCAGCCATGGTTTGCCGATCGCTAGTTCATATTATATTTTCCCTTCATTTCCTTTCATTCATCCTTTTTTATAGATTCACAATCTTGCCCTAAAAAAATGCAACAAAGTTATGGCTACAGATCAAACACTATAAGGAAAGACTGTAGGGAGAACTCAAGAATGAGATAAATCTCTGTCTTAAAACATTAATGCAGACCAACCCATGGCCCGGTGGTTAAGGAAGCTGGATCCCACATGGCTGACCAGGTGGTTTGAGTCACCAACCTGTCAGCTTAAAATACATGCCAGGTGGATGTCTGTGCATGCCCAAAATCCCAAAAGGAGAGAGACAGAGAGAGAGGAAGTGAGAGTCATCCCCCAGAGGAGATTGCCCCATGGCAATCCATTGTCCTCCATTCTCCTCTTAGGATTTTGGGCACGCATGTAAATGCGCCTGGTGTGATTGTCAAGCCACTGGGTCCTAGTTTAAACCAAGGTTGACTATGTGGGAATCTAGCACGTTAGCTGCTATGCCACCTGCTGGCACCAGCTTACCATACTTTTCAAGCTGCCAAGTCCAGAACTCAAATCAAGCAGTCAGTCATGTAGAATCTAGTTGCTTTAACCACCACACCATAGGCTGGTCTTCTCCCCTGACATTTCTGAGGTTCAGTAATTTAGTCAGAAATAAACAGATTAGCAGGAAACAGGCATGCAAATTTATTACACACATACACCTGGTCCCACAAAGGATGAGACTCAAGGGAGGCTCAGGTAGTTGAAGCTTAGTATTTTGAGCTAGAGAAAAAAAATAGAGTCTAGGTTTCTGGAGAGCGTGGCCACAAGCCTCTTCAGGTGGGAGACAGGGAAGCGAGACAGTGTCAGAGACACCTTGGTTATGAGATTGCTTCTTAATTTTGTCAAACTCTGAGTTAGCAAAGAACAGAATAAACTTTATCTGGGGTCTGGAGAATTGTAATTTGGAAAGTACAAATTCAGATAGAAACCAAAAAAAATGTACCAGGGTTTTAAGAGAAGGCAGGGGTTTATAAAAGCAAAAGACAATTGAAATTATTTAAAGAGAAGCTTCTGCCTATGGTGCAAGGGCTGTGAGGACTATGTGAGCTACATGGCAGTGAGGGAGATAAAGGAAGAAAAATGTTCATAAACCAAGGGTCTTGACACGACTTGAACTATTCCAGAAGCCTGGCACCAAAGGGTGAAATAAACCAAAGTTCACCTTCCCAGGCAACTGCAGAAACGTGCCTAAGTCCTGCTTCCTTAATAGACCCAACTCCATTTTATATAAGGGCTTCCTTTGAATATTTCTCTTTTCAGTTCTCAGCGTATCAAAGCATTGTACTTTGGAGTATCATTTCTTGAGCCTCAACACAGACAAAGAAATAAACAATCCATAAACAAAGGTGTATGTGTTCTAATAAAATTTTCATTAGAATAACAGGCATCGGACTTTGGCCCTCAGGCCATGGTTTGCTGAGCCCTGTCTCATGTCATTATTCTCCCCCTTTATTTCCTTTTATTCACTCTTTATCACGGCCACAGTCCTGCACTCAAAATACAACAAAGCTGTGGCTACAGATTAAACATTGTAACGAAAGATTGCAGGGAGAACTCAAGAATGAGCTAAAATTCTGTGTTAAAATACTAATGTGGGCAGCCCATGGCCTGGTGGTTAAAGTGGCTGGATCCCACATGGCTAACCATGTGGTTCGAGTCCCAATCTGGCAGCTTGAAAAATATGCTAGGCGGGTATTTGTGCACGTCCAAAATTCCAGAAGGAAAGAGATGGCAGAGAAGGTATTGCAGGGTGATCATTCTCTGTGAGGAGCGCTTTCTTGCCTTTTCTCTCCCTCTTCCCCTCACTCTCTGCTGCCTTTCTCCAGTGAGCACACATACCCTCTGGCATTTTTTTAAATTATTATGATTAATGAAATATACACTGGGAAGCTCAGCTATGGTGACAAATGTTCGTAAGACAATGTGCTCCACAGGTGGGGACCACATGCGAGGCACAGGCTTGGAACCCCGTCCAATCCAAAGGCTGAGCACAGTGGTATATTCCTGTAATCCCAACAACTCAAGGAAAAGGATTTTGAGTTTGAGCAGGCCTGGGCAGCAAAGTGAAACCATGTTTGAAAGCTCTGTGAGTGGTGACTGGGCTTGTAGTCCCAGCTGGAAGGATGGAGGAGGATCACAACTGTCAGACCTTGTTGTAAGTAAGTAAATAAATAAAGTATTATCATATAGAACAGGAAACATTATAGAGTTAATCATCTATTCCCCATCCTGCCTAAGTGACCTTCCTAAAATGCGAATTTGATAAAACTCCCTAGCTTAAAATGCTCCGTCTGTGACAGAAAACCCTAGCTCTTTAGCTTGTCACAATAATTCTGTCTATGGCTGACCGTGCTTTCCTCCCCTCATCATCCCTTGCCATCACTTCCTTCTTACATTCTGTCCTTCAGCTACGTGGCAAATCGTGTAGCTTCTAAAATATCTGTTTTCTTGCTTTGCAACCCATGCACTTGTCGTTTAATCCACCTGAAACACTCTTATCTAAATATCCCCAGCTTTGCTGTTGTTTTTTTTAAATACTTTTGCTATAGAGCACATGCATTCACCAGAAAGACAGAGACAGAAAGTGAGAAATCACCCCCCAGGGGAGATGGCCACCCCTCAACCCCTTCTTCTCCATTCTCCTCTCAGGATATTGGGCACACACACAGACACACACACATGTGCCCAGCGTGAGTTTAAGCTGCCAGGTCTGGGACTTGAACCATGGTTAACTTTGTGGGAGTCCAGCAACGTAACCATTAGGCCATCTGCTGGTCCCGCTTTGCTAACTTCTTAATGGCTCTGAGCTTAGTTGTCTTAGGTGACTCTGACTCAGAATGTTCCCCTAAGACACCTTCTACATACTGGTGTATATCACCACTATTTAAAGATGATTATTACTTTGGATAAGTTTAAAATTTTTGAAACTATTTATTTTTTTAAAAAAGTCTTCCATAGAGAGCAAGAATAATATACACTCCCAATAGGATCCTCCTGGCATGATCCACCTCCAGCCTCAGTCAGCCAGGATCACTGTGTAACTGAGCCGATGTGACTTCACATTGTATTTAGTCTTTAACAGATTAACCCTTAGCCCTAATGCTTAACTTATGGAAGTTAATAATCTTGCTGAGTCTTTGCAGATACCAGATAATACAGAGAGTGAGGTGTAAGACACTATCAGTGCCCTCCTCCATCAGCAGCCTCAGAAGAATTCATCAGCTTAAGTTTTGTAAAATTACACCTAGATGCTCACTGCTTCTAAAATAGGATTTAAGAGTTGTCTTGACTGACTTCATTTTGCTTCCATAGCTTCTCTTAAGTTTTATTTATTTATTTATTTATTTTTAGTTTTTGCTATAGGATGTGTGTGTTTGCCAGAGAGAGAGACAGAAAGAGAGAGAGAGAGAGAGAGAGGGGACTCGGCCCCCAGTGGAGATGGCTATACCACAATCCCTTCTCCACCATTTTCCTCTTGGGCATATATGCACATATGCTGTGTGTTTTTCAGGCCACCAGGTCCAGGATTTAAACCATGGAGTCAACCATGTGGGATCCAGTTCCTTAATTAGCACACCCCTGGCTGGCTTGTATATTGCTTATCTTTAAGCCATTTGCAGAGAACTGAAGCCAATCATTCTACCCTGCATACCCAGAAGGAAAACTGCCCCGGAAACAGTGATTGACACCCCTCAACACTGTCAGATCATCTTGTGATCCTGCCTGAAGACAATGACTAAAGCTCCTTCTGATTTCACCCCAAGACAATGAATAACTTACCCTTTGGTTCTAGATCAATATCCTCACTGACTCCTCCCTGTATAAGTTCTATATTTTATCCAATGCAACAGAGATGGTTATAAATTCTAGTCAGCTCTCTCCAGCATTGGCCTCACTGAAATTAATTCCTTCAGTTATTCATCAACTCATCTCAATATGAGTTTTCATCAAGCAGCAAGTGTCATGTACCTCATATCTAGTCCTCCAGAATGGGCATCCCTGACCATCCTGGCATCATCTGGGACATGTATACCTGCCCAACACATACAGAGTGACCTCAGGACACAAACCTGGGATTTTCCTATGTAGATCCAGCATCACAGAGCATCGTATTGCTGCTGTGTCACCAACTGGCCCCTGAAACTGCATTTTTTTTTTTAAAAAAAAGGGTTGTTTATTTTATTTCTTCCATGAAATACAGAAAAAGTCACCCTCAACAGATTCTTTAGGCTGTGATCCCTGCAGCCTTGCAGCCTTCTAGCAAGTCAGGATCACAGGTGCACGCATGGGCATGCAGTTTGGTTCAAGTCAACCTGGAATTTGAACCACAGTCTTCCATGTGACTCCAGCACTGCAGAGTGTCATCCCACCACGTGTGCCATTGTGGCTGGGCCTAAAATTGCATTTAAAAAAATAAAAAGTGCCTGACTCCTGAAGAATAATCTAAAAATGATTATTATTAAATAAATCAATGAAAGATTTCATTAATTAAATGAGCTTTTGGCCCCTCCACTTTAGCCTGTAACTTCAGTTGTTTCCAACTATGGAGAATTTCTCTTCTTTTGCGTGTTATCCATAAATAAGGCCCAAATGACTAATAGGAAAAAATATTTAAATCAGTTATCTAACACCTCAATGTTGAACTATAGGAGGAGAAAAATCATTTTCTCTCTACCTTTCATAGATCTTAACTGGGACTCCTTGTAACAGAAGACATATTAACAAGGGGAAAACAAATAGTTTAATAACATGTATACCTCATGAAGTCACTGGAGATACTCAAGGAAATCTCGAAGAGCAAAATTTCCAGAGATAAATGTCAAGAGGAGCTCTCAGAAGGGTAGTTTAAACCTCAGGTTTATGCATTACCTTTTCAGAAACAAAAATGTTAAGTGTGTGGAATAAAGTTGGTTACAGAAGGTGCTCAGGAAAAGAAAGGTAAGCTAGAGCAAGGTTTGTTATGCAGAATTAAATGGGTGCCTTCTTCATTAATAAGAGTTTTGTGGGGACTAGCAGATGGCATAATAGTTATGTCACTGGACTCCTATATAGTCGACTTCGGTTTGAGTCCCAGACCCGGTGGCTTAAAACACACTGTGCATGCATGCCCAAAATCTCAGAAGAATGAAGGAGAAGGGATTGTGGTGTGAACATCCCCTTTGGAGGGTGATTTCTCACTTTCTGTCTCTCTGTCTTTCTGTCTGTCTCTGTTTCTCTCTCTCTGGTGAGCACACACACCCTATAGCAAAAAATTGCTCATAAATAAATAAATAAGAGTCTTGCGATTCAGTCACTCCTCTTTTCCTGGTCCTGAGAGAGTCAGCCATAAATGGACATTTGGTAGAGTTCATGTGACTTTCCATTCCCTATGGAAAAAAGAGTTTTGCTTCCATTTGCATTTCCAGTCCTTAACTCCACAGGAATCTGTACCTTTTTAACTTTTTCTTTAAACCAATGACAATACCTACTTCGTTCTCTCACTCAGTAAAATAAAATCTCTAGCACATACTCATTTTTATTTATTAAAAAAACATTTTGAGAGGTTTTTGCTGTAGGGCATGTGCGCTCACCAGAAAGAGAGAGACAGAAAGTGAGAAATCACTCCCCAGGGGGGATGTCCACACCGTAATCCCTTCTCCTCTCAGGATCTTGGGCACACACGCACACATGCCCAGCATAAGTTTAAGCCACTGGATCTGGGACTCGAACTGTGGTTGACTACATGGGAGTCCAGTGACATAGCTATTATACCAATTGTTGGTCCCCATACTTGTTTTTATACCTACCAGGGAGTCATGATTTTACCTTTTGCAAAAAAAAAAAAAAAAATCTTTTAACCATTCTGGAGGTTCCACTGAGATATTCAGTTGATTCAACTACTAGAGCCAGGTAACTCAAAGCAGAGAAGTGCATTTCAAAAGTCATGTAAATCTTAGTGGGTGTTTCTTGGCTTATTGAGGTAAAACCAAAGTGACAATAGAAATTTACTCACTCTCTGTGTTTCTAATTTTAACTTTTCTCTGTAATAATTTTGTTTTGGTTAGTTTGTGGCCAATAAGTTACACTTCATTGTTAGCAGCAGTAGTCGGGAATTTGGTTGTATAAACTGATTATTTAATGATCTCTGAACATGGATTAGTGGTTTATAGAAATTTCTGTTAGGAAAGACAGGACTGAGACTCAGCTCCTTTCTATCAGTCTTTCCTTTTAGATTTTTTTTTCTTTTTGTCATAGGGTATGTACACTTGCCAGATAGAGAGAGAGAGATAGAGAAAGTGGGAAATCACCCCCCCCACACACACACACACCCTGGGAGGATGGCCATGTCACATTCATTCTCCTCTGTTCTCCTCTCAGGATTTTGGACGCGTGTACATACAAGCCCTAAGTGTTTTTCCAACTGCCAGGTCTGGGACTCAAACTGATAAATTGGCCATTTAGGATCCAGCACAGCACATGGCTGTTTTCTATTTTGAGCTTTTGCAAAAACCAACTCTGCAATGCTTTAAGAATTCAAGTAAATATAATTTAGGTAAATTGTTAAAAAATTAGGTATGTTTAATATTAGTGGTTTAATGGGGGGGGGGGAATAGTCCAGCCATAGGAGTGTATGCTGGACACAATTATTTGGTAGTATCAATGGAAAAAACAAACAAACAAACTCTATAAAGTAGTGAAGGAGGCTTTGTTCTAAGCCAATGTGAGTGACCATATTCCAGAGAAATATAATCTCAAAAAAACTTGAGAAAATACTTCCCACAGCAGATCTTTTCTATACTTTAGGAAAACAGAAGTTATCATAGAAATTGTAAATCAATATGTGGAGGTTATCCATTGGTTTGGCCCAAGAAGGTGGGATGTTTTGAAGTGAGGGGCTTGCACGTCATAGGTAGATTTAAAGATTTTTTTAGTTTGTTATTAGATAAAAGAGCAAGGTTTTATATAAAATTTGGAGTCAGCAGAAAGAAATATTTCAGTTTAACTTTAACATAGATATGAAAGTTTACTGCTAATCATCATGCTATGTTATACCAGAGTCAGAATATGAGAAACAAGCCCGCGATTACTGAGAAAGGGTGACATGCTTAGTAAACTTGATAGCCTATAGATGGGGCTCTCGTAAGTCTTTTAGGAAGAAATTTAAGAAAAAAGAAAGTGTGACCAGAGTTCAGTTCTCAGCAGGCTGAGGCTACGTGGGAGGCCTGGGTTTGATTTCCAGCATAACATAAATAACAGGATGCCATGGCATGTACCTGTGGTCCCAGCCTCCTCAGGAGAGTGAAGTAGAAAGATCACGACACAGTGAGGCCCTATGGAAAACACCACACACATTAAAAAAAAGAAAAAAATAGAAAAAAGAAAAAAAATTTTTGATTTGTCAAAGTATAAGTGTTGATTTTTATTGTGCTTGATGTATTCTCCCTCATCTTAAGTGCTCTAGCTGGTTGAATAAGCTTGCTTTACTTCTTTTTGTTTAAGAAAAATATAAATTTGTGTTTACCCAGATTGAATCATTATTCTGATAAACTCTATCTCAACAATACTGTACTTATGTTTTCTTGTATGTCAGTTTCAAGACAATTTCTAGGTAACCTAAAACCTTAGACTGATAACAAAGTTGGGTTAATTAATGGACATTCATTAGACAGACCTTCAGGCAGTATCTCAGATAGTAAAACAGGATAGTGAAATACTCATTGCTAATCATAATTTCAAGTTTATGTCCTTTCTCTTATTTTTATGAGGCTCTCTCTTTGGGTCTGTAATAAGTGTGTTCTTTTTTTTTTTTTTTTTTTGCCACTTTGAGAAGGTATTGAATGATGTAAGTGACAGGGGAAAGCTGTGTTAATAAGTGTCCAGAGCTTCTGTGGGTCTACTGCAAATGCTGGTACATGACGCTGCACAATTATCCACTCCTCAGTTTTCTCTGTGAAATGTTTAAGTTAGTAATTTTGGTTAAAAGCTACATTCGATATGTGACTGAGACTATATTTAGAAACCAGAGTTTCAGAGAAATACAGCTGTGTATTTCTTTTTTTAGGAAAAGAATAGTTTTGTCCTAAAGGAGTAGAGTATTTTTGGTTTCCAAACCCCTTTATGCTCTTCAAGTTTATTGAAGATTCCAAAGAACTAAAAATTTCTTTGAGATTTCTCAAAGGAACCTGAATAATTATGATTAATTTTTTACCTTATAAAAAGAGAAGTGCTAGCTACAATTAGATTTATTTGATATGTTACTGTCGATGAGTTATAGTTACCAAGTTGGAGAAGATGCTTGACCTTCCCTAGTTTAAGTCAGTCTGGGTAAAATCTAGCCAATACAAACATTTCAGAAACTGAAGTCTAGGGCTGGATAAAAGCACAGTGGTAAAACATGATGCTGTGAGGATGACCCATGTAGGAAGGTTCTAGGTTTGTATCTGGAGACCTCCCAGAATTTGCTGGGTTCCTACATGCCCATGATTCAGGGCTAAAGCTGGGGGTGAATTGAAGTGCCAAAATCTTGGGGTGCTGTCTCTGTCCCTCTCTCACACATGAAAGAAATGGATAAATAAACTTAAAAAACAAACAAACAAAACAACCACCACCACCAATGGGGCCAGAAGGGGCATGGTGGTTAAGGCACTGAATTTCCACATGGCTGATCATGGTTGAAGTCCCAGATATAGCTGCTTAAAAATCATGGTGTGTGCTGGGTGCATGTATGTGCATGCCCAAAATACTGACAGGAGAATGGAGGAGATGGGATTGCAGCATGGCCATCCCTATTGAGGAATGGTTTCTCACTTTCCTTCTCTCTCTCTCTTTCTGGACAGTGCACACACTCTATGGCAAAAATCTTAGAAAACGAAACAAAACAAAATCCCAGAGAACAAAAAACTTGAAGTCTACATGTGAAGTTCTAGAGATTTGTCAATGCCCTCCCTGCCCATTGCATAGTTCTAATTGTCAAATTCCTGGCACAACTGCCTGATACCAGGCAGCAACAGTGTACGGTTGTCGGCCATAATTTCAATTACTTTTTATATGCCAGCTTATTGAGATAAAATTCAAGTACCATATTATTTAATCATTTAAGTATACAATGCAATAACTCTTAGTATTTTCAGAGTTACGCAGCCTCCACCACAATCAGTTTTAGGACATATTTTTCATCTATTAGCAGTCATTCCTCATTTCTCTACTAACCATCCACCTGGTTTTCCTATTCGGGACATTTCCTATAAATGTAATTGTATCATATGTGAGCTTTCATGACTGGCTTCTCTCTCTCTGCATAAGGATTCAAGGTTCATCCAGTTGTATCATGTATCAGTACTCCATTTCTTGTTAGTGTTGAATATTGTTCTATGTATGGGTACAGCACATGTTATTTATCCATTCATTGGTTGGTAGGTATCGAGTTGTTCCAATTTTATGGCTATTACGAATACTGATGCTACAAAAATTCATTGACAAGTTTTTGTGTGGATATATGCTTTCATATTTCTTTAGTATATACCTGGAAGTAAATTTGCCAGGTCATGTGATAAACCTATGTTTAACTGTTTTTATGCGAACTCTTATGTTTAACTGTCAGGCTATTTTCTCAAGTGGCTGCACTACTTTACACTCCCACCAGCTGTAGATGAGGGCTCCGATTTCTCTACACCTTTGCCAACACTGGTTATTATCTATCTTTTTTATTCTTAGAGAGATATTTTTGCTATAGGGTATGCACGCTTGCCAGGAGACAGAGAAAGACAGAAAGTGAGAAATCACTCCCCAGGGAGAATGTTCACACCACAATCCCTTCTCCTCCATTCTCCTCTTGGGATCTTGGGCATGCATGCACACGTGCCCAGTGTGAGTTTTAAGCCACCGGGTCCAGGACTCAAACTATGGTAGACTACTTGGGAGTCTGGCGACGTAACCATTACACCATTTGCTGGTCCCCATTATCTGTCTTTTTCATTATAGCCATTCTAATAGGTGTTGTAATATTGCCTTATGAATTTTATTTTTATTTCTCTGATGTCTAATGATGTTGAACATATTTTCATGTGTTTATTGGTCACTTGTATATCTTTTTTGGAGAAGTATTTATTCCAATTCTTTGCCCATTTTGTAATTGGGTTATTTTTGTTTTTATTATTGAGTTACAATACTTCTTTATGTATTCAAGATGAAAGTCTTTTATCAGATGTATGAGTTGCAAAGTTATTCTCCCAAAGTACAGATAGACTTTTCGCTTTCTTGATGGTTTCATTTGAACCACAACTGTGGTGAAGTCCTAATCATCTAATTTTTCCTCTATCATTTGTATTATACCCTTTACCTAACAGCCTAATTATTGAAGGTCTTTGGACAATTCATTAACCATAAATTATGTACATATATATCAATGTATAAATGTAAAAAATTTTAATTGGAGATGATCAAATGTCTTTTGAGTAAAGTATCTGTTGTTGAGTTGCTGGATGATGAATTAACACCAAATGATCTGGGGCCAGTCTATGGCCTGGTGGCTAAGGTAACTGGATCCCACATAGACTACCACATAGTTTGAGTCCAGGACCTCACAATTTGAGAAACGTCTAGCCACATGTGTGCATGCCCAAAATCACAAAAGGAAGGAGAAATAGAGGATTTGCAGCATGATCATTTCTATAGGGGATGCTTTCTCACTTTCTCTCTCTTCGTGGCTTTCTCTCTGTATTTCTCTCCAGCGTGCTCACGTACCTTCTGGCAAATTTATTTTTTAGAGGTTTTTTTTTTTTTTTTCCCTACCTTTTGGCAAATTTTTTTTTTAAAGGTTTTTTTTTTTTTTTTTTTTTTTGCTACAGAATGTGTGTGCTCTCTGGAGAGACAGAGAGAGAAAGAAAGAGAGAAAATGAGAAATCACCCCTCAGGGTGGATGGCCATGCCATAATCCCCTCTCCTCTGTTCCCCTCTCTGGATTTTGGGCACACACACATACACATGGCCAGCGTGTTTCAAGCCTCCCAGTCCATGACTCAGACCATGGTCAGCCATGTGGTAGTTCAGTGCCTTAACCACAGTGTCACCTGCTGGCGCCCTCTTGCAAATTTTTTAAGAATGCTAAATGATCTGTGTATACATCATGTAAATAGTCACTTGAGAATGAAGATACTTCAAATGGAATTTACATACTTTTAAAAAGGTGTTTTTGAAGTTAATTGATGTCAGACTACATATCCTTTCAATTTTAGGATAGGCTAATTTAAAGTAGAATCTTTAGTAGATACGTAGCATATTATCCTTCAAAGGATTTAGATCTCAGGTATGCTAAAATGCTATAGGCAACAGATTTGTTCAGGCAACAAAATGAATGACATGGTTCACTATCCATAACATGGAAAATAATAATAATTAACATTTACTATAGGTTTAGTGCATAGAAATTATTTCTATCAGTTTTGACTTCAAGCAACCCAGAGAGGTAGGTAGTGATTTTCCTGGTTTGAAAAGAAGTAACTTGAGTCATGGAGTGAGAAAATGATGACTACAGACTATCCAGGGAGTCAAAGCCAGTGTGCTGACCAATAGCCTAGAAAACAACCCCATAACATTTTAAATATCTACAAAGCCATACTTTGGAATCTTTTACTTTTTGCAATCAATTTGAAAGAAGTAAAATATACACATACACACACACATGCAAATCTGTCTTAATCCATTCAGGCTGCTATAACAGAAATACCATAGAATGGGTGACTTAAATAATCAACACTTATTGATCATAGTTCTGGAGGCCTGGAAGTCCATCAAAGTACCAGCATGTTAGGCAGCTGGTCATATTCCACCACTGGGCTCATAAGAAGAAGTCTTCAAAAAATTCATGGAAGGTAGGTATTATGAAAAAAAAATAATAAACTGCACAAGGATTTCAAAAGGTTTCACAATAAAATAAACTTAGACTTTAATTATATTTTTCCATAAATTTTTTTGAGAGATTTTTGTTATAGGGTGCATGCCCTCACCAGAAAAGCAAAGAGAGAGAGACAAAGAAACAGAAAGCAAGAAATCACCCCTCAGGGGGAAAAGCCACACCTCAATCCCTTCTCTTTTCTCCTCTCAGGATTTTGGGCACGCATGCATACATGTCCAGTGTGAGTTTCAAGTCACTGGGTCCAGGACTCGAAACATGGTCGACTACATGGGCGTCCAGTGATGTAACCATTACACTATCTACTGGTCCCATCATTTTGCCCAAAATGTTGAAGTCCCCTCATGGATGGTGTCTTTTTGCTATGTATTCACATAGTAGAAGGGTCAGGACCTCCCTTGAGCCTTTTTTGTAAAGCTACAACCTCATTCATGAGAGTTCCATCCTCAGAACCTAATCACCTCTGAAATGTCCCACCTCCTAACACCATCACAAGTGGAGTTAGGGTTTCAACATATAAATTCGAGGAGTGGAGTTAAGACTTTAACATATAAATTGGAGGAGCCACAGACATTCAGATCATAATAAAATCCCTCAGTGAGACCATGTATGAGACTCTAGCTAAGTAATACGGTAAAATAGGTAGCAGAAGGGAAACTGTGATGAAAAACTGAGAGGGAAAAAAGAACTGTGAAACCATCCAATCCACTTTAACTTAATGGAAGTGACATTCTTTCCTGCCTTTTGTCTCTCCAGCCAAAATTAGCATTGTAACCCTAAGACACACATAAAGACCATTGGAGTCAAAACTCAAGGCAGGATAAACCCTAAGTTTGAAATTTTAAATATCCAGGCCTAATGGAAACTATAAACTTGACTACATAGAAAATTGCTGCTCAAAAATGTAATCAAAGTCAAGAAAACCACACTTAGGGGCAAAGGACAATCATATTCCCCAAAGACTAGTCATACCCCCTAACTAAATAATGTAAACAAAGAACCACTACAGGCCCAATTAGGGCTAAAGGTCTTTGAAGGCTTTTGCTTTAGGGTGTGTATACTCACCAGAGAGAGACAGAGACAGAGACAGTGACAGGGAAAATGAAAAATCACCCCCTCCCCTCTCCCCCCAAGGGGATGGCCACATCACAATCCCTTCTCCTCCACTCTCCTTTTAGGATTTTGGGCACACATGCACATGTGCCTAGCTTGATTTTCAAACCACAAGGTCCAAGACTCAAACCATAGTTGGCCAAGTAAGAGTCCAGTGTTGTAACCACTACACCACCTGCTGGCCCCCTTCTCTCTCTTAATATACTCTGCCTGCTTACCTATGTCTGTGTCTCTAATTTTTCATGAGCTGTGGATAAGAACCCGTGTCCTGCTGTGGGTGCTAGGCTGGATTACCCATGCATCCCTGTGTTCCCTGCATCATGCATACATTAACTAGGTAACATAATAGCCCTATTTTTCTCTTTCCCATCTCAAATTCATTAGCTATTCAGTAAACATAGTCCTGCTTTCTATTTACCCTAAGTCTAAACTAAGAAAAAAGTTGATGTATTGCGGGGGCAGAGGGGTCACAGAAAAGGGCTGTTTAAACTTTTTGCCAGTGGTGGTGTTTGGTTTTGTCCTCTGTAGCCTTACATTGCTTAGGATTGGGCTCTGCACATAATAAACAACCAGTAGTAGCTGTTGAGAGACCAAGAGGATTGAAATAGGTCACAGAGGGATACTGAAGATTCTACTTCCTAGGAGGTCCTCAACAAATATGTACCTGCCTAGAGTGAATTACTGGTGCAGACACCCTTGAATCTAGAACATTAACAGGTGCACTTTAGGATTATAATTATTTTTCTTTCTTTCTTTTTAAATTGCCAGAGGGTGCATGTACTGACCAGAAACAGAGAGACAGAGAGAGGGAAAAACTATCCTCCCAATGGATCATGGCCACACTATAATTCCTCTTCCATTTCTCTATCCTGCCGGATTTGGGGTATGCTAACACATGCCATAGGGAGGCTGGGATTTGAACCATGGTGAGTCATATGGGATCTAGTTCCCTTGATTGCTAGGCTATAGAAATGTCTATAAATCTTGAGAAGGTATTTTCTCCCTTCATTGTTGTTTATATCATCTAAATAATTAAATATAACTTCTTTTGATATGGTATTTGTCTGTCTCCCTCCCTTTTAAAGAACCGGATTTCTGAATAATTTCTCTTGTACATGCACTTTAAAGGTGTGTAATTAACTGGTAACAGGTTGTTAGGTAGCTGATGAGGTGTGAACCAGCCACTAATTTGTTTTCTTTATTTACAACTTTCCTTGTACTTGAAGATGACAGCGTGGTGTTTTTCATTCCCTGCTTACTTCACTAGATTAAAAAGTGATTTGTGAAGCCATTTTTAATTCCTCAAATTCCATTAAAAAGGAATATCCAGGGGAGTCTTAATCAAGACTTAATAGGCCCTCATATGCGATCACACAACAGTACTCCTAATGTGGCCCTACTTCAGCTCTGATGTTAACTGAACTCAGCCCGAACACTGACCTACAGCTTCTGAAACAACCTCTATGGAGTACTCACTGGCTTTGTTGCAAATGGTCGCAGCTAGCATGCTTTATTGCTTTAGAATTTATCATATAGCCCAAAGGGGTAATTTGTTAGAAAATTATTATTATTGTATTATCAGTAAAAGAGTTTGCTTTCTCCTTCAAATTGCTTTCTCTCCTATTTCATAATAAATTTTTGAAAAAAAAATCAGTAAGAAATTAAAATAGAAACCTAATGGAATGAGAATTGCTAAAACCACAAGACTAGAATACTGAAAATGCAGCTGAAACAGAAATAGCTAAGTGTAGAATCAGTAGGTAACCAAAGGGGGTAATTTGGAACCAGGGAGCATATTGAATTACTGGATGAATTTGAAAAGACAAACGAAAATAAAAACTATGTACTTAAAAAAATAGAACTAAAAGTTAAGCTACAGAATATATAAAACCATCATGTCAGAACTGCCCATAACCCTTGGATAGACAGTTCACCAACATGCAACAAAGAACATGTTAGGCAAGTGGCAACATTTTCCTTTTGAGCTGTCAAAGCGTGCATCAACGCTGCATTTAGAACACTGTGACCTCCAAGATACTATTTTTAAATGCAGAGATGTCTCAACTCTGGCAGCTGCTAGAAGCATCAACTCTGAAAGCTGCTGTGGTGGTCAAGGGTATGTCTCTCTTTCTCTCTCCCTCTCTTACACTCTCTTTTTTTTTAATGAAAGAAACAAAATAAACTTTAAAATGCTTACTATGTTCTTCATTTATGGCAGGCACTCTTTTAAGTGCTTTATAATATTAACTCCTTGAATCTTTACAAGGATCCCAAGAATTCCATTAGGATTCTTATTTATTTATTTACCTTCGATCACTATATATCGTTATAGTTTGCAAAAGGAATTTTTCCAGCATGAACACACTGTATGTTAGTCCACTTAAAGATATTTTTGTATGTTATCATCAACAGTTAAATTTCACTTTTTGTGTCCCTTAAATGTTTTGCTTCTTTATTTTCCTCCTTGAGTCCCTTCCTCTCATTTTTATAGACAAGGGAATTGGAGCCCAATGCTACAGTTTAAAAATACTTGCCTAGGGACCAGCAGATGGCATCGTGGCTACATCACTGGACTCCCTCATAGTTGACCTTGGTTCGAGTTCTGGACCCAGTGGCTTAAACACACCAGGCATGTGTGCGAGCATGCCTAAGGTCCTGCGAGGAGAATGGAAAAGAAGGGATTGTGGTATGGCCATACTTCTGGGGGTGGGGTGGGGTGATTTCTTGTTTTCTCTCTTTCTCTTTTTTGTTGTTTGTTTGTTTGATTTGTTTGTTTGTTTTGGCAAGTGTACATACCCTATAGCAAAAACCTCTCTTAAAAAGGAAAAACAAAACAAAACAAAAACTTGCCTAAGGTTACATAGTGTTGGAGAAATTAAAAAGGAAATCTTGTACTGAGGGTAAGCGCCACACATTGAGCCCTCCTTCCTCTTCCCTCTTCGCCCTATCTCCCTGTGTCCAGCTGCTGATCCAGATGGGCCTCCTGAACATCTCATGACCATGACCTTTACCTCATGGAACTGACCTCTGGGTTGGGGCCATTCCAGAGGTATGTGCACCCCTCCCACATTAACATCACAAGACTAGGGGCACTAAACCCTAGACAAACTCTGTTGGTTCTGCCAATTGATAAGTTAATCTTTTATTGTTACCTTCGACCAATGTATGTACAAACCAAATCCCTGTCTTGGTGACTAGAAACTGCACTGATTTAATTGATGTGTGAATGCTTTGTTCTTAACAGATACAAACTGAGCCTTCGCCACCCAGCCCTCAGCAGAGCATCCTTTTCTATGTAAGTAAACTCATGTCTTCCCCTGCTCGACCACTGGGTGTGTTCTTCAGAACAGGTAAATATGATGGGCACTCCCTCTCAGATTTGAGGCTCCCTCAGAACATCTGCCAGCCCAGAAATCCTCTCTACAAAGAAAAGAAAGAAAACAATTTTATTATTGGAGAAGTATTAACCCAGAATGTAATGCTATCCATAGGCAATGTGCCAAGAAATTGCAAAGACAGAAAGTAATCTCACCCTTTTGTATAGCCAAGCAGATACAAACCATCACACGTGTCTTCAAGATAAACAGTTACAGCCTTCAAGCAGGAAGATTTGACAGTAGCATTTGTCACACATAGTTTATCCTAACTCTACGTGGTAATTGTGGCATTAGCTAATTGGCTTTATCCCCAGGGGAGGAAAAAGGAGCTTCTTGTATTATTATGACAAGAGGTAGTTTTGCAGCTTTGTTGCAAGGTGGCCCTCAAGGTTAAGCTTCAACTCAAACACAGAAACAAAAGGATGCTATCTTCCTGATTTTTTCTTACTTTTTCCCCTTTCTCTTCTTTTTTTATTTCTTTCTTTCCTTTTTTTTCCCTATTTTTTATTTTGCCAGAGAACATATGCACTCACCAGAGAGAGAAAGTGTGGACACACTGCGATCCTTTCTCCTCCATTTCTCCATCCTATGGGGATTTGAGGCAACCACACACATGCATCCAGCATGTGTTTTAAAGCCACAGGGGGTCAGCATCCAGCTCCCTTAACCACCAGGCTATTCTGGCCTCTCCCTGATTTTTACATCAAAGACATCACACCCAGGTTCTTGATGAAGGCATCTTGGGTCACCAAGGTGAGAAAATACCCTATCTGACAGTCAGTAGGATTTATATAACTTTTAAAACAGGAGAAAACACTTGCAATTACAAGGTTTCTGGTGCAAATGCTTAAAGAAAATGGAGGAGAGAGAAATCACTTCCCTTATTTTAATAGGGAGAATGAAGCCTTGTATTTTTAATTTGTAATTTGTCCTTGCAATAGCTAATAGATGGTGCAGTAAGAATTTTAACCCAGTTAGTTTAGCCTTAAAAACCGTCATTTAAAAAAAAAAAAAAAAACCATAGGATATAGCACCTCTGCAAACCTTCCTGGAAGTCACTGAAATGAGCAAATGCACAGAGGAAATACATATTTACTCAACACACACTTACTGAGGACCTTTGATGCGTCAGGCATTTTGTTAGGCATTATGGACACGATTATCAATAAACTAGACAAGTTTTGCCCTCATGAAACTTGGCGTCTAGGCAGAAGAATCACACTAAATACTTTTTCAAATCTAACAAGCAAAATTAAAAAACTCTAGAAGAGGGAAAAGTACAAGGTGTTTTGGGAGCCTAATAAAGAAGGAATTTGAGCTCATGTCAGGCCCAGAAAGTGATATTCCAAAGACAGGCACTTTGACAAGATGAGTAAGAGAAACAGACTCCAAACTAAAGACTCTCTGAGACATGTCCCCCAACACCTGTCTCTCCATCATCTTTGATCCTCATTTCTCCCAAGTGCAGGGAAGGACTTCACTCTGACATTCCAGTGTCAGTCTGTAGACTAGACCAGCCAAAGAAGAAAGCAATTACCTTCAGTGCTTTCCCTAAGGTTCCATTAACTAAGCTCACACCACCTGCAGGAAGACTGAGGAATCTCAACACATCTGGACAGCTTTTGTCAGCACTTATTGTTACCAAGCCGTAAGAGAACCAAAGTCACTTTATACTGTGCTTGGTCTAGAAGTCCATCTTAATAGTTCAAACCTTAGGAAAATTAGTCTAACTTCTATCTTTGATCTCACAGTGAGTCTTACAGAAACCTCTCTCACAATAGATGGAGCCTAATGCTTAACTTGCGGAAGTTAATACCTTTGCTGAGTCTTTGCAGGTACCTGGCTGTGGAGAGAGGGAGGGGAAAGATGCCACCAGCCCCTTCCCATATGAAGATTTTATCAGCTTCGGTATTAAAAAACCACACCTACACCTTCATTACTTCGAAACCAGGATCTTAGAATAGCCTTTGGCTCTTTTTGTTTCTGCTGTAAGGCCCTTGCTGAGAATGGAAACTGGCCATTCTGCTCTGCCCTGCATGCCCAAAATAGAAATTACTCAGCAAGCAGCAATAGCACTTGCGTGCTGAAGACAATGACTTACTATTTATTTTAAGTTTTTGCAATAGCATAGGTGGGTTCATGGGAGAGAGACAGAGGGAAAGTGAAAAATCACTACCTCCAAGGGGAATGGCCATGCCACAGTTCCTCCTCCTCTATTCTTCTCTTGAGATTTTGGGCACACATGCACACACTCCTGGTGTGCTTTTCAAGCTATTGGGTCTGAGACTCAAACCACAATTAGCCATGTGGGAGTCCAGAGCTTTAACCACCATGCCACCTGCTGGCCCCTTGTCCTTTTTAAAAAATGTGCCTCAGAGAGTTTTTTTGTTGATTTGTTCATTTTTTGCTATAGGGTGGGTGCACTCGCTAGAAAGACAGAGAGACAGAAAGTGAGAAATCACCATGGGGCGGGGGGGGGGGAGGGGGGTGGCCACGTCACAATTCCTTATCTTCCATTCTCCTTTCGAGATCTAGGGCAAACACGCTAACATGCCTGGTGCTGCAGAAACAGCACTCAGAGAAATAAGGGAACTTCGTAACCTTTATTATGATGGCATGCACAGGGGAGTTCACGCTCTAATCTCCAGACCCCAACCACTGGGATTACACTCCTTTTATAACTGCAGGAGATAAGGGGGCGGGGCTGGGCACAACTGAGCAAGCATTGAGCAAGAGCTGGTTGCTATGCAGAGGCAAGGAAGGGTCTCTAGCAGCCCCCTGGGGAAAAGACTTCCTGCCTGGACTGTTTAGATAAGAGGAAGGATCCAAGAGTCCTAGGGAAGTGACTCTGGCTGGAGGCTGGGTGGTGTCTCCTGTATGAGACTGATTAGCTATAAGGCCGGTGGCCACTCAGGAAAAGTGGTTTTTACTTTATTTCCATCTCAATGTGAAATTTAAGCTGGATCTGGGACTCAAACCAGGTCAACTATGTGGGAGTCCAGTGATGTAACCATTACACCATCTGCTGGTCCCTTAAATTTTGTTTCTTATTCAGTACAGCAGAGAGCATGGTAGATTGGTCCACTGCCTTGCTTATGGACTGGGGTCCATTTCTACCCAGCGCTGGCTTCACTGAATAAATCCCTTTCTTATTTGCTAAGTTCTGTCTCTTTGCAGAAAGCGGCACGGACCTGATTTCTGGTCCTCAGATGGAGCATCCTGGACCGTCCTGGTATTACTATTGTCTGTCTCCCCAGTCAATCCAGCGCCTAAGAGAGTAATTTACTCACTGTTATCTGAGCACTGAACTCATTCTTTCCTCCTTAAAACTACTTACTCTGAAATTGGGTATACCCCTTACCCACTTTCTCCTCTCTGCAAATAAATTTTGTCTAGTAGAGGTACAAGTGATTCCTACCTTTTTAAAAAAATAATCCCAGAATATTATATTTTAAGAGATATAAAATATTAACTTGATTTGCACCTACTAACACACTTATTTCATCATTTTTGTAGTCTTATGTCTATTCCTCAAATCTTTTAATTGAGCTGCTTTAACATCTTACTACTGTCCTTACTAATTCATGAGTTAAAAAAATTGAGATGTGTTTATTTTATATTTCATAAGTCATTAAGTATAGCTTTTAAAAATTACAGTATAGCAAGTTTAGCAAGGTTTGATATCAGATATTTGGGCAAAGGTTCTTCTCAGTTTGATAATAATAAAAACAAATCTGTAACCATATTACCCTCCTCTGTATAGAGGGCACATGAAATGCTCCTCAAGCTTTTAAACAATCATTCCAAAAGTCCTACTTCAAGACTTTCATTGGGCTTATTATTTATTTATTTATTTATTTATTGGAGAAGTTTTTGCTATAGTGTGCATGTGCTCGCCAGAAAGACAGAGAGAGACAGAGAGACAGAAAGCAAGAAATCATCCCCCAGGGGAGATGGCCATGCTGCAATCCCTTCTCCTCCTTTTTCCTCTTGGGATTTTGGGCATGAACACACATGCACCTGGTGTGAGTTTAAGCCACTGGGTCTGGGACTCCAACCATGGTCAACTACATGGGAGTCCAGCAACGTAGCCATTACGCCAACTGTTGGTCCTGGGCTTATTTTAATGCTAAAGATGCTCTAAATTTAACATGATTCAAGGGAAAGAAAAACATGAACCAAAAGTAAATATTAACTATACAAAAAACATGCAGCAGGCATAGAGAGAGAGAGCGAGCTTTACATGTTCATGGATCCCAGTCCAAGTTTAGCTAGCTTTGAGGAAGTTTACGGTTCCTTGGCTCTCATCTCTTATTTCTCTTACTCTGCAGGCATTGACTGCCCCCTTCTAAGTGTTCATGCACATCAGTGCACTGCTGCCTTTCCTACCTCCTCTCAGCTACCTTTCCACTCCTGCCCTCATGCTTTCTCAGGTCACACTGCATTCTTGGATTTGCTCCTAGTTTGCTGGTTGGTACTACTCAGTAAGAAGTGCTCATTTTCTGAGAAACGTTTTGATTTAAGACACATATAGCCATTTAGGGAATATTTTTAACATTTAGAAACATTGCTAAGTTTTGGAATAGAGTGAACAAAAAGTAAGATAAAATATATCATTTTGGGGCCAGCCAGTAGTAAAGTGGTTAAGGTGGCTGGATCCCACATGACTGACTATCTGATTCAAGTGCCCAACCCAGCAACTTGAAAAATACGCCAGGTGTGTGTACATGTGTGCCCAAAACCTCCAAAGAGGAAAAGGAAGCAAAAGGATTGCAGCATGACATCCTTCCGGGGGTGGGGGTACTTTCTTACTTTCCTTCTCTCATCTCTCTCTAGCAATTGCATACACCTCTACAAAATTATATTTATGTGTGTGTGTGTATAATTATAATATATATTTAATATATTCTATTTGTTTATTTATTTTTAAAGAATATAATTTATTCAATTTATTTATTATTCTTATTAAATTTGCTATAAGGCACATGTACTCACTAGAGAGAGAGAAAAAGAATGAGAAAGCAAGCCGCCAGGTCTGGGACTCGAACATATGAAAGTCCAATACCTTTAACCACCACACCATCTGCTGACCCCTATATATATAAAATTTATAATTAATATAAATGATATGATATATATATTGTGTGTGTGTGTGTGTGTGTGTGTGTGTGTGTGTGGTAGGTTATTTATTTATTTTGCTATTTATTTAGTCCTTTCGGGCCATTGTTTTTATAAGGGTAGTGAGTGACACATAAAGAACAGAAATTTATTTTTCACCGTTTGGAGGTTAGGAAATCAAAGATCAAGGTACCACATCATTTGGTGTCTGGCAAAGGTCTACTTTCTATTTTACAGATGGTGCCTTCTTGCTGTGTCTTTATGTGGTGAAAAAGCAAGAGCTCTTGGGTCTCTTTTATAAGGGCACAAATCTCATTCATTAAGGCTCAACTCTCACGACCTAGTCACCTCCCAAAGCCTTCATCTCTTAATACTGTCACCTTGGGAGCCAGGATTTCAACACATCAATTTGGTGGGAGAGACATTCTCTCTATAGCAACTATAAACTCTTTGTGTAAATAAGAAATAAAACAAAACATTAATGGAATAAAATGTTAAAAAATGAGTAAGAATTTAAAATATTCATCAGTGGTTCCCACCTTTAAGAGTTTAATATTTTGTGATGAGCAGTTGGTATAATGGCTATGTCGCTGGACTCCCATGTAGTCAACCGCGGTTCGATTCCCAGACCCAGTGGCTTAAACTCATGCTGGGCACATGTGCATGTGTGCCCAAGATCTGGAGAGGAGAATGGAAGAGAAGGGATTGTGGTGTGGCCATCCTCCCTGAGGGGCAATTTCTCTCTGTCTCTCTCTGTCTTTCTAGAGAGTACACATGCTCTATAACAAAAACCTCTCAAAAAAAAAAAAAAAACAGAAAAAAAGAGTTTAGGATTTCAGCTTTGGTAGTTAGTATTGGAATGTCAATTGTCTTATTTTAAATTGATTTTTGTCTAAAATTTGAATTTGATATTATCTATATAATTAAAATATTTCAAATAACTTCATATTTAATTTTTTTAATTATTTTTTTCAAAATTTAACCATTATACTTTAGATCAATAATACAACTTTTTAACTGTTGGCCCATTTAAATTATTTTTTTCAAAATTTAACCATTATATTCTAAAAAAATAATACAACTTTTTAACTGTTGGCCCATTTTTCTAGTTTCATCTTGACCCTATCTCCCTGTCATAATTGAGGGGTGGAATGATGGGTTGGTGGGGAGATAAAAGATGCATCGATAGAAAATTGCATCACTTCACTGCCCTATCCCCTATCTTCTCCCGGGGTAGCACCTAAACTATCAACATGTTGGCTGAAACTTTGCAAATTCTGGGACCAGCAGTTAGCGTAATGGCTATGTTGCTGGACTCACATGTAGCCGTCCGCGGTTCGCGTCCTGGACCGGGTGGCTTAGACTCACGCTGGGCGCGTGTGCATGCGTGCCCACGATCCCAAGAGGAGAATAGAGGAGAAGGGATTGTGGCGTGGCCATCCCCTCTGGGGGGTGATTTTTCGCTTTCTATCTCTCTGTCTGCCTGTCTGGCGAGCGCACGCGCCCTATAGCAAAAACCTCTCCAAAAAAAAAAAAAAAAAAAAACAGAAAATTCAACTGCAAATTCTGTTTCTACTCCCGTTAGGAAAGAGACTTCCTCTACCCTTACATACCCTTACAGTCTGCAACTTCTTGTGTGGGTTGTGCTAGAGCTTTTTTCTGGTTTTGTTTGTTTGGGGTTTTTGTTTGTTTATTTTTTCCTTTTTCTTCAGTGAAATCATCTGTTGTGTGAGTCCATGGTCAATGGGTAAATTGACATATACAGTCTTACATGAAGAGCAGGCATTAGCATCTTATTAAATGAAAAGAACATTTTAACCAAGCTTCTTCATTCCTAACATTAAAATCAATCCAGTACTTAATTAATCTTGTTTTAAATAAAATGGATTTCATTTTAGACACACTTTAGTGTACATTCACCGATTCATTAACAAGCCTCAGTTATTTCTTAAAGGCCACCCAGCATTGCTCCTACTTTGACATAGTTTCCGCACTCAAGCCCATCATCACAGTTCCCATCTACTAAGCTAGTGGGAACTAGAAGTGAGTGAAAGCCAAAGATACCTCTTCTCCACCACTCCCACAAAGACATATATGGTGTATGTATGTGTGTTGGGGTGAGAGGAAGTTAGAGAAGAAGGTGCGTGTGCAAAGAGAAGGCACGCAGAGCATCTTGAATAAGCTAAGTCCACTTAGCACTTTCAACCAGAGCCAGAGTTCGTCCACTCTTAGGGATGTTCTTAGCCAAGGGGAGCAGTTCATAAACATGGATGAAACAAACCCTGTATATTCCTATGTTGAAAGCATGTGCTAGGAACGGGACTCTACAGCTTTATCAGATTGCGGAAGGGATCAGTAGCTCAAAAATAGAATCCAAGAATCAGCTGCTTGCTCATTTTTATGTACTTCCATTGCCTTCCCCCCAACCCATCAACAATCTCTCTAAAAATTGTTCTATTTACTCTTTTGACAAACCTTTAGGGCCAGCAGATGACATGATGGATAAGATGCTGGATCACACATGGTCCACCGTACAGTTTAAGTTCTGAACCCAGCAGCCTGAAAATCACACCATGTGCATGTACACATGTACCCAAAATCCTGAGAGGAGACTGGAGGAGAAGAGACCATGGTATGGCCACCCCCTCTGGAGGCTGATTTCTCACTTTCCCTCTCTCTGTCTCTCTGTCTCTGGTGAACATACATACCCTATGGCAAAAATCTTTAAAAAAAAAAAAAAGGCAAAATATATTTTCTATCCGTGTAGGTCTCTGATACTGTCCTTAGACATATTTCTCACAAAGTCTGTCCTGGCTTAAAGTGACTGAAAAAATAGGCTGCCTGGAGATAAATATCTATAGACTGGTACAGCTAAGGACAAGAGCCCTATTTCGGTTTAGAACTTCGTGGTGAATTTGTAAACAGCATTTATGCTGCATTTAAAATCTGCAAAATATTTTACCAACACCTACCAACTTTTGCCCAAATGCTAAATAAGAAAAGACAAAAGATGAACCAGTTATAAACATGATGGTGTGCAGCACTGCAGCCATTTATCTCGGGCTGCTCAGTACTAACTACAATTCATCTTCTAGAAGAGAGGGTTTGTAGATTGCATCTGAATGATTCTGGACTATCAGGAAGGCTGGTCTGCCTGGACTCCTGGAAACTGTTAGAGAAGCTCTCATTTGTAAAGTCATGTTGGTTTCTTATTATTTAATATGTTAGCCAACGGGGAAAACACCAAGATATGTGTGCTCACAGCAGTATGTGATCACATCTCTTCTTGTCTAAAGGATTGTAAGAGGGAGATGATTGCCTTGAAGTGCCTGATTATGAGAAAGAGGTGTGTATCTAGCATCAGGAGCTCATAAATGTGTTTTTGGTTAACTTTCTGCTGCAGAGGTTTTTAAGTATTCTGCTCCATATTATTCTAGTTGTTCAGTTTCAAATTTTAATGGAAACAGCATAGTTCAAAACACATCCAAAATATTTTAGTGATTGGAGAGCAAGTTTAAATTCTATTTATCTATGCATTTTAGAAGTGCTAGAGAAAAATAATCATTTATTTCCTGCAAGACTGTTTCACACTCTGTCAGGAATGTTCAAAGAGAAAGAAAAAAAAAAAAAAACACAGTTTCTTTCCATTTGTTTTTAAACAATCAAACAATGACTATTCAATTGGCCTTTGTTTGTTTGTTTGTTTTGGTTTGTTTTTTTGGTCTAACATAAAATATATATACCCACCAGGCTGAAAATTGTCAATGCAAATGCTTTTAAATCTACCTACCATTTTTTACATTTTTCTGAACCTTTTCATATTTCATTAACAATACATACCCTATGATAAAATGGAGGAGAAGAAATTGTGGTGTGGCCATCTTCCCAGGGTGTGAGTTTACACTTTTTGTCTTTCTCTCTCTCTCTGTCTCTCCAGTGAGTGTACACCCCCTATTGCAAAAATCTCTCTAAAAAAAAAAAAATAGAAAAGAAAACAAAAATAAAACTAGGTGGGCTGGCGGCCAGCCCTGGCATGCAGCTGGATCCCACATTCTCTCTAAAAATTGTTCTATTTACTCTTTTGACAAACCTTTAGGGCCAGCAGATGACATGATGGATAAGATGCTGGATCACACATGGTCCACCGTACAGTTTAAGTTCTGAACCCAGCAGCCTGAAAATCACACCATGTGCATGTACACATGTACCCAAAATCCTGAGAGGAGACTGGAGGAGAAGAGACCATGGTATGGCCACCCCCTCTGGAGGCTGATTTCTCACTTTCCCTCTCTCTGTCTCTCTGTCTCTGGTGAACATACATACCCTATGGCAAAAATCTTTAAAAAAAAAAAAAAGGCAAAATATATTTTCTATCCGTGTAGGTCTCTGATACTGTCCTTAGACATATTTCTCACAAAGTCTGTCCTGGCTTAAAGTGACTGAAAAAATAGGCTGCCTGGAGATAAATATCTATAGACTGGTACAGCTAAGGACAAGAGCCCTATTTCGGTTTAGAACTTCGTGGTGAATTTGTAAACAGCATTTATGCTGCATTTAAAATCTGCAAAATATTTTACCAACACCTACCAACTTTTGCCCAAATGCTAAATAAGAAAAGACAAAAGATGAACCAGTTATAAACATGATGGTGTGCAGCACTGCAGCCATTTATCTCGGGCTGCTCAGTACTAACTACAATTCATCTTCTAGAAGAGAGGGTTTGTAGATTGCATCTGAATGATTCTGGACTATCAGGAAGGCTGGTCTGCCTGGACTCCTGGAAACTGTTAGAGAAGCTCTCATTTGTAAAGTCATGTTGGTTTCTTATTATTTAATATGTTAGCCAACGGGGAAAACACCAAGATATGTGTGCTCACAGCAGTATGTGATCACATCTCTTCTTGTCTAAAGGATTGTAAGAGGGAGATGATTGCCTTGAAGTGCCTGATTATGAGAAAGAGGTGTGTATCTAGCATCAGGAGCTCATAAATGTGTTTTTGGTTAACTTTCTGCTGCAGAGGTTTTTAAGTATTCTGCTCCATATTATTCTAGTTGTTCAGTTTCAAATTTTAATGGAAACAGCATAGTTCAAAACACATCCAAAATATTTTAGTGATTGGAGAGCAAGTTTAAATTCTATTTATCTATGCATTTTAGAAGTGCTAGAGAAAAATAATCATTTATTTCCTGCAAGACTGTTTCACACTCTGTCAGGAATGTTCAAAGAGAAAGAAAAAAAAAAAAAAACACAGTTTCTTTCCATTTGTTTTTAAACAATCAAACAATGACTATTCAATTGGCCTTTGTTTGTTTGTTTGTTTTGGTTTGTTTTTTTGGTCTAACATAAAATATATATACCCACCAGGCTGAAAATTGTCAATGCAAATGCTTTTAAATCTACCTACCATTTTTTACATTTTTCTGAACCTTTTCATATTTCATTAACAATACATACCCTATGATAAAATGGAGGAGAAGAAATTGTGGTGTGGCCATCTTCCCAGGGTGTGAGTTTACACTTTTTGTCTTTCTCTCTCTCTCTGTCTCTCCAGTGAGTGTACACCCCCTATTGCAAAAATCTCTCTAAAAAAAAAAAAAATAGAAAAGAAAACAAAAATAAAACTAGGTGGGCTGGCGGCCAGCCCTGGCATGCAGCTGGATCCCACATGGCTAACTGTGGGGTTCGAGTTCCAGAACTGGCAGCTTGAGGAACATGCCTTCCGTGTGTGTATATGACCAAAATCCCAAGAGGGGAGCTAGATGGAAGAGCAGCGATTGCAGTGCGACTGTACCTTATTGGGGTGCTTTCTCTCTCTCTTCCTCTGTTTCTCTTCCATGAGCAGACATATAATTTGGAAAATTAAAAGAGAGAGAGAGAGGAAAACAAAAAATCCAAAAACATCCCAAGTAAGCTAGGTTTGGTGAGTCAGTTAGAGCGTTTTATGTATTTTCATGGACTAGAAATGAAAATTTGGGGAGACAGAGGAAGAGCAGAGGACAGGAGAACGTCAATAGGCATGCCCTGTCCACCACCACACAAACTAATTGGAGTAGAACAACTTTAACTTCTTCAACCCATGATCTCTTTTTCTTAAGTGATATTTTTTATATAGGGCATGTGTGCTTGTCAGAGAGATACACAGAGACAGAGATATAAAAAATGAGAAATCACCCCCTAGTGGTGATGGACCCACCACAATCCCTTCTCCATTCTTTTCTCAGGATTTTGGACACACACGCACACACATGTGAGTTTCAAGTCACCAAGTATGGAAAGCAAACTGCAGTTGACCATATGGGAGTCCAGTGACCTAACCATTACTCCATCTGCTGCCCCCCTTCCCCCAACTCTCTCTTGACAAGAGGTTACAGTATTTCCCCCAGTCGGCCCCATGAAAATGTTTGGTCATTTGGGGAAATTCTCACTTCCCTCAATGAGAATCTCAAAATCAAAAACCTAAAAGTATTTTGTAATCATTTCAAGAAAAGAGGATTTTGTTTGTTTGTTTTTGTTGCAGGGCACATGTGCTCACCAGAGAGTGAGAAGGGGAAAACGAGAAATCGCTCCCACAGGGGATAGCCACACTGCAATCCCTTCTCCTCCATTTCCCTCTCAGGATTTTGGGCACACACGCACATGCATCCAGTGTGATTTTCAAATTACTGGGTCCAGGACTCAAACCATCATTGACCATATGAGAACCCAGTGCCTAACCACCATATTTCCTGCTGGCCCCAACAAGAAAATTTTTTTTAAAAGAAATTTATCTGGGGCCAGCAGATGGCATAGCAGTTACCTCACTGGACTCCCACATGACTGACCACAGTTTGTGTCTCAGAAAATGGTGGCTTGAAAATCACTCCAGTCATATACGCATATGTGCCCAAGGTCCCAGGAAAAGAATGGAGGAGAAGAGACTGTGGCAGGGCAATCCTCCCTGGGGGTGATTTCTCACTTTCCCTCTCACTGTCTCTGTCTCTGTCTCTCTCTCCAGCAAGCACACACACCCTAAGGCAAAAATCTCTAATAAATAAATTAAATAGAGGTTTATTTCTTCCACGAGCAAGGGAGAGAAGTGGGTTGGGGAGGAGAGAGAGAGACATGTACCCAACAGGGTCTTTATCTACCCCTAGCCAGCTCCTGATCATGGAACATGCATGCCTGGAGTACTCAGAGGAGGCAAACATGGCACTCTCCCATGTGAGTCAGCCCCACAGAGCTTGGTGAGTTACTGCTACACCACCATCCAGCCCCCTAGGAGAATTTTATGGGTTTTATTTTCTATAGTTTACTTTTTTTTTTTTTTTTTTTTTTTTTTTCCTTAGAGGGGGTGTTTTTGTGGAA
>NW_006159742.1:1016233-1021991 GCF_000334495.1 Tupaia belangeri chinensis | reverse complement strand
GACTCGAACCCATGGGGGAGTCCAGTGCCTTAACCTCCATGCCACCTGCTGGCCCCTAAATTTTACATTTCTTAAAGGACAGGGTTTTTTTTTTTTTTTTTTTTGGAGAAGTTTTTGCTATAGGGTGCGTGCGCTCGCCAGACAGACAGAGACAGAGAGACAGAAAGCGAGAAATCACCCCCCCAGGGGGGATGGCCATGCCACAATCCCTTCTCCATTCTCCTCTCGGGATCTTGGGCACGTACGCACACGTGCCTGGCGTGAGTTTAAGCCACCGGGTCTGGGACTCAAACCACGGATGACTATGTGGGAGTCCAGCGACATAGCCATTACGCTAACTGCTGGCTCCAGGACAGGGCTTTTTTTTTTTCATTTTTGTTTTATTTTTGTGTTCTCAGAAGGTTTGTGTATTTGCCAAAGAGAAAAAGAGAAAGCATATCACTCACTGGGGCATGGTCATGCTGTGAAACTTTTTCTTCCTTTTATTGATCCTGTTAGAATTTGGGATATGCATACAGGGATGCCTGATGTGTTTTTCAAGCCACTGGGGTTGGGACTCAAACTGTGGTTGGCCATGTGGGATCTGGTTCTTGAAGCACAGTCTTTAGACAGTGTGCTATGACATCAGCCCAATGATGGAACTCTTTTAGATTGTTTTCTAAATATAGAATTACAACTTTCAATGTAAAATATGCTTTTTTTCAAAATTCGCATCATAGCACCTCAGCACCACACACATAAAACATGGCAAAAGACAAGTATCTCTCTACGACTGACTTGGGAGCCTGAAATGTCTACCTTAGTTCAACCTCTGGAATAAGACAACAAAGGGATCCTGTTCTATGTAATTCTGCTCCTGATACTTTTATAGATACGTGAAGGGACTCAGAGACATTCATAGAAAGATGGAATTACAGTATGAGTCCCTTTTGGTGCCCCAATCTTTTGAAATCCCTATGTAGTCTTTCATACTATGCATTTTTTATAAACTTTTTGAAGACCATTCATAATTTCTCAGATAGATCCAACTCCCTAGCCGAGTTAAAATTTGAGGAAGAAACTAAGCTAACATTCCAGCAGGGCTACTTAGTGAGGGCATCCCAGTAAGGCACCTCCGAAGGGGGTCTGAGGCAGCTGTGGAAAGATTCGGGAGCCCCCAGGAAAGGGAATGTCTCATGCTTCCTTTTCTTTTATACCTATGGCATCTGTACAACACCTTGAAGGATTAACTAGGCTATGTGTGACAGACTTTTCTGCCTGTCCCTGAGGGCTCTGAAATATGTCATCTGAGATGGAATAAGTGCAACTGGCTTATCTGGATTTACAACTCGTTACAAATCTGGCTGGCTCCTCTTTGTGCAGTCGGATATGTTTCACTAAGTCAGTTTTCTGGCAAATGTGTAGCATGAGAGGCTGCCTAGCATTTTTGCCAACATTTTTACCCTCTTCCTTTGACCATTAGACTTAGCAACATCCTCTAGGGCAGAGAAATTGCTAACATAGCATGGATCACAATATAGAGAAAAGGCTGCAGGCCATGTGCTTGTGTCTTCTAGTTTATATAATAGTACATTTTGCAAAGTTTAAAGACAACAATGCTATTTTAAATCAAATAATAGTCTACCACTGACTTACACTGTTGTGTGTGTTTTTTTAATTAATTTATTTTTTCCAAGAGCAAAAGATGCAGACAGAGACAGAGACAGAAAGATAGCACCCCAAACAGGGTCCTGATACTGCAATCCATCCCAGATTATGGACCTATACGTATTTAGGGAGGTCTTCAGATATGAACCCAGAACATACCCATGCAGGTCAGACTTGCAGAGCATAACATTTTATCATTGTGCCACTGTCTAGCCCTTGACTTTTAGTGTTTTTCTTTTCCTTTTTATTAAAAACTTGCCAGAGGGTGTGTGCTCTTTCTAGAGAGAAACAGGGGGAGAGAAAGGAAGAAAGATAGCACTCCCTTTAGGGAATGGTCACATCTCAATCCCTTCTTCTCTAGTTCTTCCTCTTTCAGTATTTGGGACATGTACACACATGTACCTGGTGTGTTTCTCGAGCAACCAGGTCCTGGACTAGAACCACATAATCAGCCTTGTGGGATCCAGTTGACAGGCTGGCTTGATTTTGTTGTTTTAAGATATACCTACCTATCAGTCCTCCAAGTAGGATCCCATCTTCCCTAGGTACTTAGTTGCAGCTGCAGCAGGTGCTGCTCTGAAGACAGCTCATCTTCCTCCTGGTGAAGGCAGAGAAGTGATATTTTTTCTAGGATAGGATGCTGGACAAGCCTCTCCAAAGCACTCTCAGATTACTTGCAAACAACATCACACCTAACAATGGATAAATAAAAGACTCAGCGGTAGAGAACCACCAAAAGCACATTGTTCAATGGACTATAACAAAGAGCAGTCCAAAGAAAACAGCCCAAAAGAGAAAGGTGACAGGGGAGAGATCAACAAAGACCTTGAGCAATACAGGAACAAGGAGGATTAGAGAAAGATATCTAAAATGATGTGAAAGAGATTGAGAATGGGCTAGACCCACTTGTGATGAAGGACACAGAGTAAATGTCTCTGAAAATACATAAATCTTTAATAAAGGTTCAAATAAAAAATAAATAAAATACTGCCACTACAAAATCTAATCCAGAAATTAGGGTAAAGACTCCACTGGATGCTGAAACAAACAAACGAAAAAGAAAAAACTAACAGAAAATACAAAGGTAATAGCTTTTCCATAATGGAATACACAAAGTCCATACTAATACTGGAAAAAATGCAAATCACAGCAATGTCAGAAATGGATTTTATAATATTGATTATGACGATACTCAATGAAATACAAGAGAAAATAGATTTCTGGAGATGAAAAAAAAATGCATGACATGCAAAAGAGATTTAATGGAGAGAGGCCTGTTAAAAAGAATCAGATATCCTGGAGATGAATAAAAGACAGGGAATACAAAATTTGTAGAGCACATCAACAACAGGTTAGACAATGCAGAGGAAAGAATCTGAATTTGAAGACAGAAACTTTTCAATAGTCTAAGTGGTTAAAAAGAAAATAAAAGTAACCATTAAAAATGAAGAGAACATGATCCTACTGGAGATCAAAAGTATGGTGATTGGATTTTTATATCATTGTATGAAATGTTCCTCCTTCAAACCTTGTTATGACATTGGCACAGAACCTACCTGACATGGAAAAATTATACAAGAGGACATACAGAAACGAAGGGAGGACCCAATTCCATGACTAAATAACTGCATAATGGGTATCTCAGATGGTAAAGAGATGGAAAAAAGACATAGAAAATCTATTTCATGAAATGTTAACAGAAAGCTTTCCATATCTACAGAAACAATAAATAGACAATCTACAGAGTTGGAGAAAATGTTTCAAACTATTTTCAGATAGGTATTGACAGTCAGAATATGTAAGGAACTCAAATGACTCACCCACACACACACAAAAAATGAATAATCCAATAAAAAAGTAGGCAATTGACTTGAACAGACAACTCTCAAAAGACATACAAATGGTTGGGAACCAGCAGTTAGTGTAATGGCTATGTCGCTGGACTCCCACGTAGTCGACTGCGGTTCGTGTCCCGGACCCGGTGGCTTAAAACTCACGCCGGGCGCATGTGCGTGCGTGCCCAAGATCCCGAGAGGAGAATGGAGGAGAAGGGATTGCGGCGTGACCATCCCCCCTGGGGGGTGATTTCTCACTTTCTGTCTCTCTGTCTTTCTCTGTTTGTCTGGCGAGCGCACGCGCCCTATAGCAAAAACCTCTCAAAAAAATAAAAGACTTACAAATGGTGAAAAAAAAAAGAAAAAATTATCAACATTTCTTATCATAAGGGAAATGCATATCAAAACCACAATGAGACATTGCCTAAACCTGGTCAGAATAGCCAGCTCTTGTGAGAACTAACCCATTCTCAAGAGAACAAGAATTCACTGGGTCTTGCAAGACAAACTATTCAGAAGGCTGTTGCCTCTATGACGCAATCAGCATGAACAAATCACTGTTCTCTAAGCTTTACCCTGGGATGCTATGCAAGAATTAAGTGTTCGTACGCTTTTACAATACAGACCATATAATAAAGTCCCACACATAAAATTTTTGTGGGATGTATTCAAACCATAACATTATGTATTCACAAGTCCATTTCAACATTCCCTCATGCCATATAAACTTGCTTCATTTAGTCTTTTCTCCTTCTCTCATTACTGAGTTAAATGAAATCTTTACTATATGTTCATTGTAAGAAAAAACATGAAAATGTATATTTAAGAGAAAAGTGGAACTTTATAATAAAATAATAACATTGAAGAGTTAAATATGTTTTAAAATATAATAGGTATACCAAATGAAAAAGTGACCATTGTCAGAAATGAGAAAAAGGGGACTGGCATTTGGTGTAGTGATTGGGGCACCTGAATGTGGCTGACTGTAGTTCAAGTCCCTGGTGACTTGAGGATCATGCTGGGGGAATGTGTGTGTGCCTAGAATCCCAAGAGAAAAATGGAGAAGGTATTGCAGCGTGGCCATCTCCCCTGGGGTGTGATTTCTCACTTTCCCTCTCTCTGTCTCTCTCTCTCTTTTGCTTGTGAGCACACATGGCCAAAGGCAAGAAAATCTTTTAAAAATTTTTTTAAAAGAATGGAAAAAAAGCTTACTATTTTGTAGAGGTTCTCAAAGAGCAATCTTTTCCAGTGTACAATTCCTTTTCCCAGTTTATTTAAATAATTGTTTTTTCCCCAGGAATCTTTAAATTAAAAGTAATATTAGTCAACAATAACAATAAAATCTACAACAGTGGATAACTTCATTCTACTTTTCTTTGAGGTGTGTGTGTCTGTATGGTGTTCCTTATTTTTTATTTTTAAAAAACTATTTTTAAAATTTTATTTATCATTATTATTTTAAATTATTTATTTATTTATTATTTTTATATATATTCAATTGCTATTTTTTTCATTTGCTAAAGGGCATGCAGGCTCACCAGAGAGAGATAGTGTTGGGGGGCATGGTGAGGCAAGTGGGGCATGGGAAAGCAAGCTGCTGGGGCCAGGACTTGAATTGTTGTTGGACATGTGGAAATCCAGTATCTTAACCACCACACCACTTGCTGGCCCCTGTATGATGTCATTTTTAAGAGAGTATCTCACTATGTTCTAATCTTCTTGCCTCAGCCTCCCAAGTAGCTGGGACTCCAGTGCCAGGCTTTAGAGTAGACCAGGAATTTAACCCAAGGCTACCATGTGACTTGGCATGCCAGTGGCAGTGTCTAGTGTGTGCTACTGTGGCTGGCCCGCCAGCCTCACATTTTTTTTTTAACACGTTACTCTATGCAAAACTCTATGCTAAGCGATCTGTAAGGATTACCTAATTTTATCCTTACAACAACTTGCTGTTATTATTATCTCTAGTGAAAATGTACTAGACATACAGGGATATAAATGCGAAGTACTAATTTAGTTACTTTGCAGTATTTTTCAAAAAAAATATTGCTCAGACCATCTCTATCAGAATCACCTGAAACTTGCTAAACACATCTTCTTAGACCTCCAGCACTCGGATTCTAATTCAGAGGTTTGCAATAATTTACTTTTATTTGTATTTAATTTATAGAAATTTGCTTTTGAAGAAGCACTTCAGGTGATTCTGGTACACACTGAAGTTTAAGAATCACTTTCTTATTTCTTTCTCTCTCTCTCTCTCTCTCTCTCTTTTTTTTTTT
>NW_006159742.1:1003502-1015169 GCF_000334495.1 Tupaia belangeri chinensis | reverse complement strand
TTTTTTTTAGAGGTTTTTGCTATAGGGCACGTGCGCTTACCAGAAAGACAGAGAGAGAGAGAGAGAGACAGACAGAAAGCAAGAAACCAACCCCGCCCAGGGGAGATGGTCATGCCGCAATCCCTTCTCCTCCATTCTCCCCTCAGGATCCTGGGCACACACGCACACATGCCCGGTGTGAGTTTAAGCCACCAGGTCTGGGGTTCAAACTGTAGTTGACTACATGGGAGTCCAGCGACATAGTCATTATGCCAACTGCTGGTCCCAACCATGAATTATATGTATTTCTTAACACAGAAAAATATATATAAAATGGCCCACAATTTCTCTCTTGCAATTAAAATATGTACACATAGTAGACAATTTGGGTAAAATAGGAAGTCAAAGGTAAGGCCTCCTTCCCAACTTAGCGATCATAACCAACATACACTCATGTACATAGCCTGAAGTGTCCTATTAGGTTTTCAAGGCCATATCTACCTTCTCTTCTCTTGTCCATTGGGCTAAAAATCCAGTCCATGGGAATCAGGATTAGGAGAACTTAAACTATTTCAACACATTTTAAATGTCATAAACAATTGAGATACTGTTGATGGTTACTAAGCTGCAAATTAATTCTATTTCATTCTATTCCATTATAATGTAATTTAGGTTTGCTTCTTTTTAATTCTATAGGGAAAAGACTCTGATGATTGAACTACTACATTTAATTGTACCTGTCCTAAGGCATTTTTTTCTGATGTCCTCAAACAAAAAAATGTATAGAATTTCCATACTAGCAATACCACTAGCAAAGTTAAAGAGAATAGAAATGAGTAGAGTATGAAAGTTGATTTCTTAGGTCTCAAAGTGACCCTTAACTTCAAACTACCCAGAGGAAAGAGTACTACACTAGGTTAAATCAGTTCTTTAGGAAGAAGTCATCAACAGATGAATTAAAAATCAACAGTGAAACATGCTAACATCTTGTCCTTTGAGCTCAGGATCACCAGGAGGAGTCCATTTTCAGATGTCAACTCTGATTGGTGGTAGATATCTAAAGCAGAGACCTGTGATCTACAGCAGGCAAACTACAGGCCCATGGGCTATATCCAGCCAGTCACCTGTTTTTGTAAACACAGCTTTATTGGAACTCTGCCATGCTCATTCATTCTAGATTATCGATGGTTGTTATCACTTACAATGGCAAAGTTGAATAATTGGAACAAAGACTATATAGTTTGAAGTGCCTGAAATATTTACTATCTAATATTTTATAATAAATGTTTGCTGATCCCTGGTCTAGAATATTATGTTATTAAGGCTACTGAGGCCCCAGCTAGTCTCAAAAGAAAAGAATGTTATGATTGATTTCTTTTTGTCTTCACATTCTTGGAGGAGGAATACCATGCATTCTCCAGCCCCACTTTATCCCCTCCCTAGAACTAAAAGCAGCGCGATGGAAAATAAGATGTAAAGGAGTAGGTTCAGCATCAAAACCAAGGCCTAATTATCTCTACCAGGAATGTGAGGACATTGAATAGCATTTCAAAAGAGTTGGTGGCAAGGATGTGAGAAGTGATGTCCAGAAAAATAGAACAATTGTAACTGAAAGTGAACAAATACTTACAAAACTAAATCTATTGTTATAAATATGTGTATTAAGCAGTTTTCTATGCTATGAATTGAATTATACTCATGGGGAATACAGAAAAATTTGGACAAAAATCTCTATGAGTTTACTAAAGGAAAATAAACAAGTGGTAAGAAAAAATTCACCTCATCTTAAAACAGTGTGACCTCCTTTCTGTGTACCATCTTTCATGAGCAGATATATACCCTCACACACACAATCTTCTCCAATGCACAAAACTACTGAATAACATTTTTTCACACTACTATAGTGGAGTGAGACCTAGAATATAAAGACAATCCTTATCTAGCAGTCAGTAGCTATTTGTTTGAGGTGAGCATAAATACAGCTCTTGGGGAGACCAGAAGCTGGCATAATGGCTATGTTGCTGGACTCCCATGTAGTCGACCAAGGTTCGAGACCCGGACCCGATGGCTTAAACTCACACTGGGTGAGTGTGTGCGCATGCCCAAGATCCTGAGAGGAGAATGGAGGAAAAGGGATTGTGGCGTGGCGATCCTCCCTGGGCGGTGATTTCTCATTTTTTGTCTCTCTGTCTCTCTCTGTCTTTCTGGTGAGCACATGCTCCCTATAGCAAAAACCTCTCAAAAAAAAAAATATTCACTCTTAAACAGAGTGAATATTTTTACTACTTCTGAATCCTGTCTCTCATAGAGTCAAAATAGAACATTTAAAAAAAAAAAGGCCTAAAAATGTCTGAAGGTTTTTAGAACATGGTATTATGGATGTTTTCAGCTGAATGAAAAATATTCAACTTTTGAGGAGAAACAAATTATCCATTGATTAGCAAATTAAGAAAATAAGAGCTGTTGGATAGTAGCTAGCATGTCTTGGGGGGAAAAAAGAGCCAAGTAAGTTTAATTTCTTTCTTTGACACTCTGACAAAGAAGAAGCAAGAGATGTAATATATCCATACTTCAGTAAGGCTTTTGATACCATTTCACATGACATTTCTTTTCAACAAGCTGATAATACATAGCTTGGATCACAGTGCTGTCAAGTGGCTGAAGAGTTGCAATCAAAGGGTAGCTATCAATGACGTCTTGTCATCCTGAGGACATTTATCAAGTAGTGTCCATCCATAAGGGTTGGTTGTGGGCCAGAGTTATCCACAGGGTGATGGAAGTGAGAGCAAGTTCAATAAATTTCCTGATAACACCAATCTGGAGCAGCTGTCTACACCTGGCAAGATGGGAATAGCTTTCAATGACCTTGATTAAGTCAGGCTGGTAGAGTGAGATGAACTCAGAGCCAGGATAACAGGCCAAGACACAGTGGGCACATTTTCTACACGGGAAGGCTTATGGCATGTCACAGTAAAATTCAGCAGCATTTTATTTCCAAAATTTTTTGAAGCACTGTAATTCATTAACCACACTCTGTGATGCCAAGTTGTTTAGAACTACTCTTACTCCACTAGTTTTTCCTAATTTGCAAAATGGAGACTCAAAGACCTATCTCACAATATTCTTTTAAAATTTAAATAGCTTCTGGAAAGTGCCTGCCAGATATTGAGTACTGAATGTTACTTCCCTTCATCTGCCCTGTTTTGCCATCCTTGTTCTAACAAGACTGGCACTGGAAAGGAAAACCCATGATTACAATACAAAAATTCAACAGGAAGAAAAATCTTCTAAGAAACAGAAATATTGTCAATGAACCTTAGGCCACTCCTCTGGCATGCCAAGATATTACCTCTTCATTAATAATAATTTAATCATCAAATATAATGTCTCTCAAAAGAATGTCTCAGAATTTTAGTATTGGTTAAAAGAATTTTGAGAAATTTACCTTTGGCAATTATGGAAGGCACAGAATTACTGCTTCCGACATGTTGAAGATACTACAAAAGGTTAGTCCCAGGCATGTGATGGGTACTCCACAACTGCTTGTCTTATTTGTCTCATGGGTTATCAGAAGGCTTGGATTAAGAAAATCAGCACTTGATAATTCTAAAACAGGTGTTCTTAACTCCCCTGGAGATTAATTACTCCTTGGAGAATAAGAAAGGAGTAACAAGAGCCAATGCAGTATCTAGAACACAGATTTACTCATAGTCTTTAAGTCTTGATAGAGAAAGCCAAGATATGTCTTAAGCTGGTTGTTGTTCTTAGACAGTCTCTTTCTAAAGTAAATTAAGGAAGTCCTGATGGTGGGGCAGCAGTAACATGTGATGCTCTGTGAAGCTCATTCATTCTGTGTTCACATCCTGGGATCTCCCTGAGCACGGTGGGCATGCATGCGTGTGCCTGTGATCCAGGCCAGCTGGATGCAGGCCAGCTGAGACTGGTCATGGACTGCTGCACCCAGCAGTGCTTATCTTGAGTTCTCTCTCTCTGTTTTTCTCTTCCTCATGGAAGGAAGAAAGAAAGAAACTTAAATAAAATAAAAATAAATTATGTCCTTAACTGTGAATATTCTGCTTGAAGAAGATGAAGTGATAAGGCACCTGCTCCAAATCTCTTAACTCCATCTGGGAAAAATAGAGAATAACATTTGAAATAAACATTTCTGGGGGACCAGCAAATTGCATAATAGTTATGTCGCTGAACTCCCACATGGTCAATCACGGTTTGAGTTCCAGACCCAGCGGCTTCAAACTTAGACCAGGCACGTGTGTGTGTGTGTGTGTGTGTGTGTGTGTGTGTGTGTGTGCCCAAAATCCAAAGAGGAGACTGAAGGAGAAGGGATTGCAGTGTGGCCATCCCCCCTGGGGTGAGTTTTCACTTTCTGTCTCTCTATCTTTCTCTATCTCTCTCTGTCTCTTCTGGGAAGCACACACACCCTATAGCAAAAATCTTTCTAAAAAAAATAAGTTTCTGGCATTTAACATCTACTCTCCTCATTTCCTCTCTTACCTTAAGGCATTTATTTCATTGAAATAAACTGGCTAATCAAAAGAGAGTTTGTCCACATTCCTACCATCAAATCTACCAACCTATCTGCATCTACAGCCAAAACTTGGCTTCATTTCTCTATCGAAATCCTACTTTGTGTGGGATTTTATTCTCTCTCACTTTTCTTATTAGTTGTCCCAGCTCTATTGGATTATTCCCACTAACAATACATATCCTTAAATCTCTAACCTAAGGGAAAAAATCCAAACCATTAAAAAAAAATCTTCCTTAGGTTCTTTACTAGTGAACATTGTTAGAACTCTATTTTTTACTGCCTTTTACCTCAAGGCTCTGAGTTTCCTGCATTTTTGACAACACTTCCTCTGTTTATGTTGCTCTTAAATGGACTCTTACTAGGCTGTTCTCAAACCCATATTAGCAAGATACTAATAACCTCAGCATTGATAAGAACAATGGTTAACTCTCAGGCTTATTTTACTTAACCTGCCTGTGTTTCACTCCTCTCTTATTTGGAACACTTCCTTCTAAGAACCCACTTTTTCTGGGTTTTTCTCTTACTTTACCAGATATTCCTTCTCTTCTAACCTCTGAATATTGGAGCATACCAAAACAATCCCTAAGTGCAGATTATACATATACATATAAAAGTATATATATATATATACACACACATATATATGTATATATATATGTGTGTGTATATATATATGTATGTGTGTGTGTATATATATATATATATATATTTTTTTTAAAGCTGCCTGCTTTGACTTTATTTTTCAAGTCTATCCATTCTTTTTTTGAAATATTTTCAACTCTTCTGTTGCCACTATCCTATCCTAGTGAATTCTGTGGTGGTTTCCAACTAGTCTCCATATTCTACCAGTTTCTCTCTCTGGGTCCTTTACTGTAATCACTAAAGACCCCACACTCTAGTCTCCAGAATAGCCCAAGGGAGCATTACAAAAGCGTAAGTTAGGAGTCTGCCGTGAGAGCTGAAATCTAGTGTTTTCAGGGAAAAGAGCAATGAAGATGTTCTGAGAAGTCACCCTGGAGAGGCAAAAAGGGCAGGACTTCAGGAAAGAAGACTGAGTCCACCATGAGAGCTGAAATCTAGTGCTTTCAAGGATAAGAGTAATGAAGATGTTCTGCTGAGAAGTCACCCTGCCTCCTTGCACTGAGTGTCTGGACAGGTCTAAGTGAAACATAGACAAGCATCTGAATACTAAGGGTGAAGATATTTCTCAACTCCCACTGAATCTGCAACACAAAGGGAGAAAAGTGGAACGGCAAAGAGTTTGCAGACCACCTCCTCCTGTGCACCTCTGATCGCTCATGTTGAACTTCTAGAAATTAGGAAGAAATGAATAACCCATCAGGGATTAGAAATCACTGCAGAGGCGCAAGAAATATGAGAAACCGAGAAAATACCTCTCTCCCAAGGGAAAAGAATAACTCCTCATGGTCCACAGACAGTACAATGGAACTCACAGAAATGTCTGATAAAGAATTTAGAATATTCATAGTGACAAAGCTAACAGAGATGGAAGAGAAGAGAGAAAATGAACTTCAGAAGAAAACAGTCGACTGGTTCCAGGAGGTGAGGAAGTTCTTGTGAGAACTGAAAGAGGAAGGAAGCACCATTAAAAAAAAATCAAATGGAGCTGTTGGAGATGAAGGTTATAATGCAAGAAGTCAAAACCCTTGGATGTATTAAAAGCATACTAGATCATACAGAAAATCCAATCTCAGATGTAGAAAACAAAATTGCTGGACTAGTAAAATCCACCATGATGATTGAGAAAGAAAACAGCCCCTCAAGAATGAGAATAATATACAAGAAATACTAGATACTATTAAACATCCAAACATCCGGATAATCAGTATCCCAGAAGATGAAGAGACTAATAAGGGCATTGACAATCTATTCCATGAAATCCTGGAGGAAAACTTTCCAAACCTAGAGAGGCATTCAAAGATCCAGACCCAAGAAATACAAAGGACCCCAAATAAGATCAACCCAAGGAGATCTTCTCTAAGACACATTATAACCAGATTGATCAAAACCACTGACAAAAACAAGATACTAAGATTGGCAAGAGAGAAACATCAAGTTACCTACAAAGGATATCCCATCAGGCTAACAGTGGACCTCTCATTGGAAATAATGCAAGCAAAAAAAGAATGGGAAAATATACTCAAAGTTTTGAGTGAAAAACAATTTCAGCCTAAATATTACATTCAGCAAGATTATCCTTTATATGAGAAGAGAAGACAAGAAATTCTCAGATAAACACAACCTGAAAGAATTTACCAACACCAGAGCAGTTCTCCAAGAAGTTCTAAAGAGAGTGCTTCTCAGGTAAACTAAAGTCAGACACACAGAAATAAGAGTTCAAAAACAACTAAGAAAATGGCCAGCTTAATGGTAGGGACAAGTCCAGAGTTGAATGTTATCTTCCAGAATTTAAATGGAAATATCAGACCACAACAGAAGATAAATTAAGTACATAAGTCAGAACTGATGAAATAGAATTTTATGACTTCTGACTAAAACATTGCTGATATTCTATGCTTTGTTTTCCAGAGTTAAAGATTTTTGTCTTCTCTTGAGTTGTCGTCAGGTCCATGTACCTACTATTCCTAACCTGTTTCCTGGCTTAAAAAAGTTATCTCAACATTTTTTTATTTTGATTAAAGCTAAAACTGCCTTTCTTGAATTTAAAATATATTTTAAAAAAAATACCTATTTAATGACCACAGAAAAAAAATGAAAAAGTAAACAAAAATAAGTTCAGGAGAGTTATTTCACAGCATAGTGATCATACTTAATAATAATGAGTTGTTTACTTTAAACTTGATAAGAGTAGATCTAAAATGTTCTTAAAATAAAAAAAAAGATTAAAAAAAAAGAAAAGAAAAAAATATGATAAGAAGAAAAAAAGAATTAACTCTGAAAACTCAGTAAAACTATGGCAAACTTAAGAGTATCCACAGTTGGAGATGTTCAACATTACAAGTTTGGAGGTTTGAATATTGTTCTCTCTCCAACATTCCTCTCTATCTCTTTGTCTTCCCCTTATGATGTTTAATAACTATACATCTTTTCATAAAATTGAGGAGCTGCAAAGCCTTTAATTCTAATTAACCATAAATTTCTGTTTATAAAGGCTAAATAGTGTTTCATTAAACACATGTGCAACATTTTCTTTATGCACTCATCCAATGATAGACACAGAATGAGTCTATAAGTTGGTTATTGTGAGTAATGCTGCAAAGAACATGGAAGTACATATATCTCTTGAACATATTGATGTCAAAATCCTAGAATATACTGTATACCAAAAATTGAGATTGCTAGATCATATGGTAATTTATTTTTTAGCTTTTTAAAACACCTACATATGTTAATAATTTTTCATAATAGCTATAATAATTTACCAAAAGTGTATAATGTTTCCATTTTCTCTGCATTTTTGCCAACACTTGCTGTTTCATCTTTCGATAACAGTCTTTCTAACAGATATGGCCTGATACTTGATTATAATTTAAATTTGCATTTCCCTAATGATTATTGACAAGCATTTTTCATATACCTTCCGCCCTTTTGATATGTTCTTTTGAGAAACGTCTATTTAGGTCCTTCGCCAATTTTTTAAAATCAGGTTATTTGTTCTCTTACTATAGAGTTGAATTCCTTTTTTATGTTTTGGACATTGACTCATAGTCAATGTATGCTTTAGAATTATTTCCTCTTCACTTTGGCAATTGATTCTATTGCTGTGTAGGAGCTTTTTAGTTTGGCACAATTTTGTCTATTTTTGCTTTTGTTGCTTGTGTTTGGAGAGTTAAGTAAAAAAAATAAATAAAATAAACATTGCCCATAAAAAAAAAAAAACAAAGTTAAATTACACAAAACTTCTACTCAAAATACTCCTTGGCTTTCCATCTGATCCAGAACAAAATCCTGTCTTTTTCCTGATCTACACCATCCAGTCCTCACAACTTCGAACTTTTCCATCTTTCCCTGCCTCTCCCTTGCTCAGTTCTCTACAGACTCACTGCCCTCCTTGAATTCTAACATTCTGAATACTTTTGTCCCAGAGTCTTTCCCTTGCTGCTCTTGGGGCCTGGAACCCTTACCACTCATAAATCTGCATGACTTTCTTTTTTCATTTTTTTAAAGAATAATTTCAATTTTATTTATTATTTTTAAATTTAACCAGAGAGATACAGAGTGAGTGAGAAATCAAGTCATCAAATCCAGGACTCAATCAGCAGTCAGCCATGTGGGAGTTGAGAAATCAAGTCATCAAATCTGGGACTCAATCAGCAGTCAGCCATGTGGGAGTCCAGCACCTTAACCACCGCACCACCTGCCAGCCCTTCTTTTTTCACTTTTTTTTCAGAGTCTGTTCAAATGCCTCTTACTCTGAACACCCTATATAAAATTCCACAAATCTACTTAATCTCATCACTCTCCATCCTAAAGTAGGGCAACTGCTTCAGTTTTATTCTTAGGTTTATTACCATCTGACTAGTATAAGTTCATTTGTTTGCTGTCAGTCCCCTTCCAATAAGCTATAGAAAGCAGGGATTTTTCTCTCTTTTATTCATTGCTTTATCTTTAGCACTTAGAGCAGTGCTTTGTATTAAAAAGCTTTTCAGAAAATATTTGTTGCAAAAGCACTGCCTATTGCAATAGTTTAAAATTACAATGGTGGCTTTGGGAAATTAAGCTGAAACTAGAATTACTTGGTATACTTCAAAACTTAATCTGTAACACCTAAATTTTTCTCCAGAATAATCTAGAATACATGCGCAAAGTAAATATAAAGTTCAATTAGACTTTTTGTTACGAATGTTCCTTCTAAAATATCAGAATGGCTTTGGTAGTATTTTACTCCGGAGAAACAGAACTAAAAAGATATAGAGTGACCAGCAGGTAGCATTGTAAAGTGCTGGACTCACACATGGCTGACTGCAGTTTGAGTCCCAGACCTGGCAGCTTGAAAATCACACTAGGTGTGTGTATGCGCATGCCCAAAATTCCAGGAGGAGAAGAGACTGAGGTGTGTCCATCACCTCTGGGAGCGGGGGTGATTTCTCACCTTCCCTTTCATTGTCTCTCTCCAGAGAGCACACACACTCTATGACAAAACTCTTAAAAAAGAAAGGAAAAAGGAGAAGAAGAAAAAAGATGATATAGACACACAGAGTGATTTAGTTTAAGGAATTACATCAAATGATTATAAGAGCTTCGTGATTCCAAAATCTGCAGTGTAGACTCACAGGCTGGAAACTCAGGGAAGAGCTGCAGTCAATAAAGCAATCTGAAATCAATAAATATCTCACAGTAAATGACTAATTAAATAAAAAATGTTAAAGGCCTCAGGTGGGTAAATCTAATGGCACGAACTACATTTTCCCAACAGGCGATGCAGTGTTTCAATAGCAAGAAGAGAAGCTGAGTAAACTTTTAATAGACTCGGTACTAAATACTCTACTTTTAGTATAAATTTAGTAAGAACAATAGAAATACAAGGACAGAAAAATAATAATGGTTGATGCTAGGAGCTTTAATTGTTTATTTCTATTCTTTCACATAGATTCTTGATAAATTATAATTTAGATATCAGCTAAAGTCATCCTGCCCTTTCAGATTTAAAAGAAGTAGCCTTCAATCTCTCTGCCATCTGTCCTGTAGGAAATACAATGTTCCCTGCTACCTTCCCAGAGTCCTTAGAGTTGGTGTTTCCATGGGCATACCTGCTCAGAGTTCTCACTTCTACTAATCTCTTAGTTCACTCTTGCCTGAACCTCTGTATTAGTCAGGGTTCTCCAGAGAGACAGAGCCAATAGCATAGGTAAATATAGGTAGACATAAACAGATGAGGAGGGATTTACTAGGGGGATTAGCTCGCACAATTAGGTTAGTGGAGAAGTCCCTTGATAGGCTAATTGCAAGCTGGAGAACCAGGAAGCTGGTAGCAGAGCTCAGTCAAATCTGAAAGCCTCAGAAGTCGAGAAGCCAGTGGTGTAACTCTCTGTTTAAGGCCAAAGGCCTATTCTATTGTCAAAAGTTTTCTGATTACATTATTTAAGAGAAAACTAGTCTCAGGGCCATAGTGGAAAATTCCAGAGACATCAAAGTACAAATAAAAGATGTTTGAATGTGAACAACTTTAGTAGGTAAGGAGTGTTGGTACCTTCAGCAGCACCACCAACAATTAGTGCTGGAAAAACCCAAGCACCTTAGTTTAACAGTTGTTCAAGACAACTCTTTTTTATTGCAGAAAAAAAAATACATTTTAAGAAATAACGTGGTAGAACATTTGTATCCAGATAGAGCTATCTATTCTTAGAGAATTTTCTTTATTTTGGCAAAAACTTCTATAAGCGTTTACTATGTGCCAAACATGTGTTAAACTATATGTGAATTATATGATGTAGTTCTACCACCATTCCATGATAGCATTTTTTTTTTTCTGCTATGGGATGATACATGTGTTCATCAGAGAGAGAGAGACAGAAAGAGAGGGAAAGTGAGAAATCATCCCCCAGGGTGGATGGCCACGCCACAATCCCTTCTCCCACATTCTCCTCTCAGGATTTTTGGGCATGCACACATACCCTCACCAGTACAATTTTCAAGCCAGCAGGTCAAAACCTGAAACCAGAGTCAGCCATGTAGCAGTCTAGTGCCTTAACCACCACACCACCTGCTAGCCCAAGGCAACTATGTTTATGTCCGTTTTGGATTTGAGAATACTGAAGTTTAAGAAGGTTCAATAATTCATCCAAAATCACAAAATCTTGGCACATTGAGATGTATCAGATAGGGCCTTGACAAGGAAAAGCTGATACACTTAGGGTAATTGAGGATAGTTTAGTGAATAAACTATTTATCAAGGCATGGGTAAGGATCAGCAAGGGATGATGAAGCATGCAAGACTAGCAGCAATGAAAGCTGCACATGCCCTACGCCTCCAGGAGCAAGGAGGGGAGCACATACTGAACCTGGAGAGACCCCTAACCCTGAAAGAGGACATGCCTACAGAAGCTGTAGGTATGGTCTTAGGTAACAGAAAGCAGACACTGCCAAACATTGGCCTAATGGGATGAACGTTGATAGAATCAATTCCTTGTGCAATTTCTCATCAGATCATCTCAATTCCT
>NW_006159742.1:996089-1003471 GCF_000334495.1 Tupaia belangeri chinensis | reverse complement strand
ACTGAGAAAATTCAATCTGAAGGCAGAGGACAAAGGAGTCTGATTGATACAGTCCATAAATGTTAGTCTTCCTGGGCAAAGAACAAGACAAAGGTTAGTGTGTGAGCCTGAAGGAAAAACAAAGAACGCAGAGTTCAAGCCTTTGACCTGAGCTATACTCTTATCTTGGTAGGTGTGCTGATCATTTCCATAAGAGGGGCTATTCAGTATAAATGTGACATTGTGGAAGGAGTGCTGGGGTAGCAGTTAAGGAAATGAAATGCTTGGAAGTATGTAGAATACCTGGTAGAAACCTAACAAATTAAACCCTCCTTTCCCTTGAATTGTGCATCATGAGCTTCCCAATACACAATTCAAAACCCCCCAAGTCATAATATTGAAAGAAGGGCTATAACCTTGACACTGAAGCAAAAGGGCTTTAATCAGACTATGCATACTTTAGAATGTGATTCTGAATATTCAATAACAGCTGATGATTGCAGACTTCAATAACCCTATAAACTCAATTATCAGTGTTCTGGTAAAATAAGAATACCAGGAGATCAAATTATTACGTATAGCATGAATCTGGCAATTTTTGTATAGGGACCTGTGCTAGAATAATGGTCCCTAGTGAAGTCCATATCCTTAAGAGCCTATGAATATGTTACCTAACACATTCACCAAAGGGACTTTGCAGATATGGTTAAGATTAAGGATTCTCAGTGGGAAGTTTATTCTAGCTTATTAAACTGAATCCAATCTATACAGGTGAGTCCTTAAAAACCGAGTAGGAGGGACTAGCATATAGCCTAATGGTTATGCTGTTGGACTCCCACATGACTCACTGCAGTTCAAGTCCTGGACCGAGTGGCTTGAAATTCACGCATGCCCAAAATCCTGAAAGGAGAATGGAGGAGAAGGGATTACAGTGTGGCCATTCTCCCTGGGGTGTGATGTCTTGCTTTCTGTCCCTTTGTATTTCTCTGGTGAGCACATGCACCCTATAGCAAAAATCTGCCTTAAAACAAACAAACGAAAAAAGAATAGCTGTTTTCTTAAGTGAAACACATGGTACAATTGTACTGTATAACCAAAATTTGGTAACTATAAAAAGAAAAAGAAGTGAGTAGCAGTCTCAGTTGTGGAAAACCACAGACATGGTACTATGAAAAGGCCTCAAACTCCTGTTGCTATTGTAAAGATGGAGAAAGGAGGCGGTGAGCCAAAGGAATGTAGGCAGACTTCAGAAGGTGGAAAAGGCAAGAAATAAGTTATATCCAAGAACCTCCAGAAAGGAATGCACCCCACCAAACACCTCGATGTTAGCTCAGACACCTGTCTCATATTTGTGACCTACAGGCCAGTAAGATAATAAATTTGTGTTGTTTTAAGTTGCTGAAGTTGTGATAGTTTGTTACAGCAGCAATAAAAAATATAAAGCTCTTCATCCTTTTGTTTCAGGATAAAAGAGTTTGGTATATAAATTTCTGGATATATGATGACTGACATTAAAGGGTCCAACAGACACCAAACATCAATCTTCAGTCATTGGATCTATTCAAGTTCTAAGGTAGAAGCTGTATTCAGTTGCAACCAGCATTAGTTGAGAGTAGATTGATGTTTCACACTGTTATTTAAAATATCTCTACCTGATCACTAGAAAAAGTTTCATTTTAGGTGCCAGTAAAATGGTCAGGAGAAAGTAGCCCTCGAAAAATGGTCCCAGAATTAGTAGCCTAACTCCTAGCCATCTGTAAGAAGAATAACCAAAGCCGTTTTTCTTTTCTTTTTTTTTTTAAATTGATAAAACCCTTGCCAGGTTACTAGGAGGAGGAAACATCCCACAATGGGGCATGGTCATGCTGCAATCCCTTTTCCTCCACTTCTCACTTCTTCATCCCATCAGAATTTGGGGTGCTATACACACATAAGAATTAGGTGTGTTTTTCAGGCTGCTGGGGCTGGGATTCAAACTGTGTTTGGCCAGGTAGGATCCAGCTCCCTATGCACAGGGTTTATCCACTGTGCTATGAGGCCAGCCCCCAAAATTTTTTCTGAAAATCATCAACCACAGAGCTTTCAGTGAACACTGTATTGTTTCTGCACTGAAATCATTGCTCTGGTTCCACACAAAATGTCTGTAGAAATCCAGAGCAGCTGGTACTCACCATGGAGGTTTTAAAATACCAATGGTCCTCAAATGCCTGGTGACTCTAAGTATTCCTTCATGTAGTCACACATAAAGTGTAAGTTTAGTGAGTTATTTAAGCCTGATCCCAAGGGATACAACTAATAGAATGAGAAAGGTTTAAGGGGAGACCCAAGTTATCCAGATGTTTGTCTTAATCCTTCTCTCTGACATGTACATAAGAATGAAGCCCTCAAACCCTTAATAGTACTGAGAGATAATAACCGTAAGAAGGAGGCTTCTGTGCTTTGAAACTGCAGAGCCTTTAAAACACAATTCGCCCCACAGAAGAAAGCTCATTTCCAGATTCTTCCCTCTGTTTTGCATGTGGCACCACCTAAGGAGGATGAGAATCTGTTTTTGTATTGAGCTTCCTTTGTTATTTTTGCTTCAGACATGATTTCTGAGTTTGAAGTCCCAGGATTTTAGATGAAAAGAATTTTAGAGTTAGTTAAGGGGTGCGGGTGGGGGCTCTGTGAGAATGCCTATTTCCAATCTCACAGAGTGCCCACATGCTGAGTGACTGATTAGACAAAGGCCACAGAGAGAAAAAACAGCTGCATCAGGATGGGGGATTCGCGTTTCACTGCGGTTGACACCTATTTATTTTTTATTTGTAGTCGGGGTCACACCAGGAACAAAATCAGGATTTTATTAATAAGAAAGGGAAAGCCTGTCACCCCTATTCCAAGATGATAGTGCCCCCATCAGGCAGGTCGCAGGAGTGTCCCTCAGAGGAACAGAGTGGTAAAGCCTGTAATTCCGCTGATCTTCTCAGCAAAGGATTTCACATTTATTTTTCATTTCTTCACTCTTTCACAATTTTTTGGTTACAAATATGTTCTTTGCAACTGTGGCAGGTAAACTGGAGACCAGTTCCTATTAGCTAACACTTGTACCAGCTATTTTTTTTTCTTTTTGGTAGACTCAATCCCCTTCCTTGATTTATTTTCTAAAGGATAAAGGCATTATGGTTAATTCCCTACAATATGTACTCCTAAAGCTTCCTTCATCTGGTTTAATCTGGCTCCAAGAACTCAAAGGAGCACCTAATAAAACACATTGTTCTCTTTTCTATTTTGTTTTTTATTAACAAGCAAAATAATTACAAACAAAAACACAACAACCTGAAAGTCGGAGCCGCAGTAAGTCAAATTGCTGTTGGAATTCGAGATGTACATGGGTACATGGTCCCTCAATGTGAGGCAGGACATGGGCACATGACTGTGCGTTTAGGTATGTATATGTGACTAAGAAGAACTGGATAAATAGAAAACACTGGAGAATAGAAAGCATTCAGAAATGGTCCTCAGGCAATCCCAAAACACTCTGCTTTTTACTCCTTCCTTGCCTCTGTATCCTCCGGAGTTCCAGTTCCAGCTGACCTAGTGACAATCCCAAATCGCTCCTTCCTCTTTTTCAGCTTCTCATCATCTTCCGACTTTCTGAAGATTGAAGAGGCATTCAAACCAAATCTCTGAGCTCTTTCCTTTAGCTTATCCAGGTTAACCGCAGGCTTGATGTCAGATGACAGACCTTCTCTTGGAACTGAAGAAATCCCGAATCTAGCTGCACCAGCAGCTTCCCTACTCTCCAAGTTCACGGGTACACTGAATCGTCCGCCCTCTTCTGCATTCTCTCAGTCGATGGTCTTTCAGAAGGAATTTTTACCACTTTCTTCTCTGCTCCCACATCAACACATTTTTCAGGGGGCTCTTCCTCTTTGGCAATTCCTTTGGCTTTGGTTGTTCTTCCTGTTTCATCTCCCAGTACATCTTTACTTGCCTCGTCTTCAGCACACTCTTCTAGATAAGCCAGAAGTCTGTTGATGAGATCTTGCTTTATTCCCATAGTCTCTAAACCACGAGCTAGACATTCTTGCTTTAGTTCAGCAAGCTTCAGCTTATGAAGCTCTACCATCTCTGTCACCATCTCTGTCGCCACTCCACTGCACTAGGCCTCCCAGCCACTGTCTCCTATCAGCTACTTTTTATGTATCTCCTAAGACTGGCTTTTATTATCATCTCTCCCCAAATTTATTTACACAGGTCTATGCCTATTCTTTCTCATACACTTTTGTTAAATATACCTTTTGAGTCAGCTTAATGTCTAGTATTATAAAAGTCTAACACTTCAGTTTCTACTAAAGTGTAATTCTTTAAAAAATAGTCAAAATTCTGCCTACTATTCCCCCCAGTGTATCAATTAGCATGCTGTTGGCCACGAATATCAGAATAGCCAAATAAAGTGGTTTTAAAAATAGGAGTCTGTTTGGGCCAGCTAGGTGGTATGATGATTAAGGTGGCTGGATCCCACATGACTGACTGTATAGTTTAAGGCCCCAACCCAGCAGCTTGAAAAATACACTGGGCACATGTGTATGTGTGCCCAAAATCCTGAGAGGAAAATGGAGAAAGACTTATAGGGCGATCATGCCCTCTGGGGAGGGTACTTTCTTTCTTTCCTCTTGCTCTCTGGCAAGCACCCTATAACAAATTAAAAACAAAAACAAAAGCAAAGATAGGTGTCTCTTTTAATAAGAAGTCTAGAGGGAGTTGACTCTCTCAGCTGGATGAGAGACTCTGCCATCCTGCTCCACTGTCGTTGACACATTTTCTTTCCCAAAGTTCTAGCTATCATTTCTTCCCACAACCAAGCCCCACCTTTGCATGTGTTCCCTTTTGAGGAGAGGAAACTATTTCCTAGATGGTCTTGAGACAGGAGGACCCTGAGGTGACGGACTTCCCAAACACCTAAAATTTAACAGACAAGAAGTGGTTGAGACTCTAGGTCTGAACTAACTGGAATCAAGAGAGCGCCTGGAACAACTGCAGCCTAACCCTGATTCACTATGCCCTCTTTGTGCTGTATTAGCATGCGGGATGACACTACCACCTGTGCCATGACAGTTGGGAACGACCAGGCAACAACCAAAACTACCCTGACAAGGCCAGAAAATGGGAGGAACAATGGTTCCAGGTGGAAGGTCACATTCAGTAAAGTTCTTTCGGGTTCCATCTGGTGTCGCTCCAGGCCTGACAAGGAACCTAGGCTAGACCTCTATAGACCCATCATTGACAAGGGCCCACATTCTAGACACTGTTACTCAGGGTCATGCTGATCCAGAGAATAGTATACAAGGACACAGAACAAGTACAGCAGCCAACAGCCCAAAGTAAAACAAAAATATAGAATGTTAGGTATGAGCAAAATGTGACATATGGTCTTCCAGAATAGCTTAATCAGTGGCTTTATAAAAAGCCCCTCCTCTTTCCTGATGGGCAGGCTGAAGCATCGCTGGCTTCAGACCCTCAGGTGCTTTTTCTTAATAAACATTCCTTTTTCTCCAGATGATGCCTCCAGAGTCCTACTTCAAACTCATGACACCAGGAAAATTATGACCCCTTTCCCAGAAAAGTGTGACTAAACTGCCCCTTTTTTAACCTGGGATCAGCCAAGCCATATAAGCCAGGGAGCCAGTGAAGTTTGGGGCTGCCCTACCTATGGGATAGTCATTCTATCCTTCCTTTTGAGTAACAGTTCTCTTTGCACTCTCAGAGGAAGGAATGAAACTGTTCACCCGTCTCTCAAAAGGCTGCTTCACCTATGGAGTAGTCAGCTCTGTGTACTTTCCTTAATAAACTTGTTTTCACTGTCTTTCAATGGCTTGCTCTTGAATTCTTTACTCCATGAAGCCAAGGACCCTCATGCCCCAGGTGGAGATGCCCATAGTTTAAGTCTCCCCAGCAGAGTTATCTCTTTTTAAATTTTTACCAAAAATGACTACCTTGGCCAAACCCAGGAAAAGAAGCTGAGATGATCTCATTTGGTTTAGGTTGACTTTGATTCATCTGCTAAGCTTGGGTCCAATTTTCTTGAGCATCTCATCTTTGACAGCAAAGAAACAGAACCAGGATTCTATATATTAATAAGACAAAGAAGAGAATGGCTTTTGTGTAGGTGTGTAGATAATCAACAATGTCTTTCACATAATGGGGTGAGACTTTTTTTGGTATGTACTAGAAAAATCTCAGGTGGGGACTATGAGAGCAGTTTTCAGGGGTCAGAGATTCTGATTCCAGATGGGATCCAGGAGCCTGCAATTTATCAAGCACACAGACAATTTGGATCTATTTGATCCACCAACCATAGCCAGAGTGTGGGTCCACTAAAGCCTTAGGTGCAGAGCAATAATCCACTCCTGCCCAGGTTCTGATGGGAACTTCTCCCCCTTTCCATTTGAGACACTGCAATAGAGAAATAAGAACAGGCATTCCTCAAAAAAATAAATAAATAAAAAACACATAAAAACCCTTCTATTTGGGTCAGCTGTTGGTATGGTGGTCGAGGCAGCTGGATCATATATGGATGATTACATGGTTCAAGTCCCAGACCTGGCAGCTTGAGAATGGAGACGTGGGGACTGCAATGTGGTCAGATTCCCTGGGGGGTGATTTCTCAATTTGCCCCTTCTCTGTCTGTCTTGGATGAGCACAGGTGCCCTATAGCAAACTAAAATAAAACAAAAAAAAAGGAAACAAACCAAGCCAAAACAAAACAAAAAATGTTAATCCATCAGTAACAGTCACTTATTAACTATGTGTTACCAATCTGCACATGTAAATCTACTGTTAAGAAATAACCATTCTTGGGACCAGCAGTTAGCTTAATGGCTATGTCGCTGGGACTCCCATGTAGTCGACTGCAGTTCAAGTCCCAGACCTGCTGGCTTAAACTCATGCTGGGTGCATGTGCGTGCGTGCCCAAGATCCCTAGAGGAGAATGGAGGAGAAGGGATTGCAGCTTGGTGGCCATCCCTGCCTGGGAGGTGATTTCTCACCTTCTATCTCTGTCTCTCTCTCTCTCTTTCTGGCGAGCACATGCGCCCTATAGCAAAAACCTCTCAAAAAAAAAAAAAAAAAAAGAAAGAAATAACCGTTCTTAACTAAAACAAAGGAAATTCACTAATGGGGTCATCAGAATAATGTTCAAATGCACAAATAAATGTACAACTATTTACAAAGGTGAGGCTGTAGCCTAATGTTCCATAGCTCCAACTGCACATTCAGACTTTCCAAGTTCAAAGTCAATTTATTTCTAAAATGAGCCATGTGACCCTGGGCAAGTCATTTAATCTCTCTAATTACCAGTCTTACCTATTAAAACAAAGGCAAAATAAAACCTGTTATCATAGCTAGGGAGAATATAATGA
>NW_006159742.1:988743-996054 GCF_000334495.1 Tupaia belangeri chinensis | reverse complement strand
ATAAGGTGCTTAGTATGTTGCTTATGTTTTTAAATTTGCTACGGGGCATGTGTGCTCTTCACAAAAGAAGAGAGAGAAAGAGACATACGGTGTGGATGAGAGAGCACCCACCCAGGAGGGATGGCCATGCTGCAATCCCTTTTTTTCTGTTCTCCTCTTGGGATTGGGCATGCATGCATATGCACCCTGCATGTTTTTCAAGCCTCCAAGTCCAGATCCAAACCACATAGTCTACCTGAATCCAGCTGTATTAATCACCATGCCACCTAGCTGGCTGTAGGCTTTATGTGTTTTAATGTCATATTTCTTCTAAAAGGAGTTCAGCACAATGATGAAACTCTTATGTTCTAAACCAGTGCTCTGTAGTCTGTGGTTTGAACCTTAGCCCAGTCAGTCTGACACATGCCAGGTGCTTAAGTGCCCAGGACCCTACCAGTTAGAGGACTGGAGGAAGAGGTTCTCAGTGAGACCAGACTTTGCAGAGAGTACTCTCTCATGTGTATATGCACATGCTCTATCATGAATAAAGACCAATTCTTTTTGCGTTAAAAAAAAAATTAAACCAGTGCACCAGTGCTATCCAATGAAACTCTCTGCAGTAATGGAAGTAGTCCACCTCTATACTGGGTAATATAGTCCCCACTAACCATATGTAGCCACAGGGTCACAGGGAAAGCCTGTGCTATAGGAGATTGGAGTATGCCACCCAAATTGTACCATGAGATAGTATGACTGAGAAGCTGAATTTTTTTTTTTTTTGGAGAAGTTTTTGCTATAGGGCGTGTGTGCTCACCAGACAGAGAGAGACATAGAGACAGAAAGCAAGAAATCACCTCCAGGGGGGGATGGTCATGCCACAATCTCTTCTCCATTCTCCTCTCGGGATCTTGGGCAAGCACGCACACATGCCGGGCGTGAGTTTTAAGCCACCAGGTCCGGGACACGAACGGCGGTCGACTACGTGGGAGTCCAGCGACATAGCCATTACGCTAACTGCTGGTTCCCGAGATGCTGAATTTTTAACTTAGCTTTGGTAGCCATACATGCCTAGTAGCTATCTTACTGAATAGTGATGTTCTCGACAGTTCTTCCACAGATAAGCAAAATGTATGGCAACAGATTCCCGGAGCTTTAAATATTGAAAATTGATTTCACAACACTCTGTATTAATCATGACTCCACTCACCTCCTCCCTTCACTTCTATCTCATAGTCAGTGAATGGCTTAGACCCTGGCTCTCAGTCTTCACTGCTTCAAGAGGGATGGAGAGAAATACCATGGCAGCAGTAGGAGGAACATATGTATAAGAGAAACAGTCACTGCCCAGAAAGTAAATTCTGAGAAATGCAAGAGAAGACAAAAGGGGGCGGGACTAAGAAGCAAGAGATTCCCTTGATATGCTCTCCTGTGATCTAAGACCCATTTTTTATTTAACTCAGTAGATCTACCAGGCATGGTGCTGAGTGCTAGGACTAAAAGGATAGTGGTGAATAGAGATGGGTAGACACACAATCATAATACGGAGTGATAAACAAGGTTAGCACGGGGCACGAGAGGAATGCACAGGAGGGCAACCACACCAGCATTTTGGGGTAGGGGAGTTGTGGGTATCATTAAAAGAGTGAGTCACAGTGAAGCCAAAACCTCCAAGTCTGATGGCAGGTCGGCTGTGCGAGGGAAATGATGGAGGAAGAAGTGTAAAAGGGACAAGAGAAAGCCTGTGCTGTAGATCTGAGTATGCCATCTGAAATAGGCTATTTTAGCACAAAGGTTATTTTGAACTGAAAACAACTGAAAAGCAGCAGATTCAAGAAAAGTATTCCCTTTCCCGCCTGTGTTTCAATGCAGGTATAAACTTACACAGGTAGAGGCTTCCCTCCTCTCCATTCTATGAGGATGAATAAAGGTTGATCACCAAAGACAATTTTAGACCCTTATCAGCCTGGAGTTGGCATCAGAGGAATCTACATAGTGAATTTTACTCACTAGCTTTTATTTTCTATGTATTTGCCTTTCCAGAATTTGTCATCATTAGAAACTCAAATTTCTTTTCCTCGTTTTGGCTCTGAGTATCACCAGGGCCATTGGCAAGAATAAGTGATTTACAAAAGGCAGCAAAAAGGGAGCCAAGAAGAATGTTTTGGATCTGTTTTCTAAAAAAGATTAGTATGGCATGAAAGCACCTGTTACGTTCAACATAAGAAATATTGGGAAAATACCAGTTACCAGGACTCAAGGAACCAAAGTTGCACCTGATGGCCTTAAGGACCATGAGTTTGAAGTGAGCCTTGCAGATCTGCAGAATGATGAAGTCACATTTAGGAAATTTAAGCTAATTACTGAGACTGTTTGGGGCAAAAACTGCCTGATCAACTTTCATGGCTTAGATCTTACCCAGGACAAAATCTGTCCCATGCTCAAAAAATGGCAGACCATGTTTGAAGCTCATGTTGATGTCAAGACTTCCAATGGTTATTTGCTCCGTCTCTCCTGTGTTGGGTTTTCTAAAGAATTCAACAATCAGATATGGGAGATCTCTTATGCTCAGTGTCAGCAGGTCTGCCAAATCCGGAAGAAGATGACAGAAATAATGACCTGGGAAGTGCAGACAAATGCTTGAAAGAAAAGGTCAATAAACTGATTTTAGACAGCATTGGAAAAGAAATAGAAAAGGCTTACCAGTCCATCTATCCTCTCCATGATGTCTCTGTCAGAAAAGTAAAAATGCTGAAGAAGCCCAAGTTCGAATTGAGAAAACTCATGGAGTTTCATGGTGAAGGTAGTCGCTCTGGAAAAGCTACTGGGAATGAGACGGGCGCCAAAGTTGAACAAGCTGATGGATATGAACCACCAGTCCAAGAATCTATTTAAAAGCTTATACTTGAATAGTGACAAATAAAAAATCCTGTTTTTGACCAAAAACGTTCTTTTCCTTTGTCTTATCACTTCTCTAAAAATGTACTGTTTTGCGTTGAAGATACTATATAAGCCTGAATTCAAAGCCATATTCTGGGAATTACTCATGCCTTGGGCACCTTTAATATCTGCATGCCATATACCTGTTAATAAACTAGTGTTGGTTTTTCTTATGTTAATCTATCTATTGTTACAAGAGTCCATCCCAGCTAAGAACTATGAAGAGTAGCATCTTGCTTTCGTCACCTCTTTGGACTTTACTGTCTTGTGAAGATTTCCATGTACATGGAAAATTAATAAAACAGATTAATAAAACATGTATGCTTTTCTCTCATTAATCTGTGTTGTATTAGTTAGGTTTTCAGGTCCAGTTAAAGAGCCCATGTAAGTATTAAAGGAAGAGGATCAGCTCCATAACCTGGTGGTAAAGGCAGCCAGATCCCATATGGCCGACCCCACAGTTTGAGTCCCAGACCCAGAGGCTTGAGAAACATGCTGGGTGTGTGTGCAGGCCTACCCCAAATTCCAAAAGGAGAAATAGAGGGGAAGGGATTGTGGTGTGACCATCCCACATGGGAGGTACTTTCTTCTTTTTTCTCTGTGTCTCTCTCTGGAGAGGCATGTACCCTCTGACAACATTTTTTTTTTTAATTAAAAAGCAGCAGATGGCATAATAGTTACATCACTGGACTCCCAAATGCGGTTTGAGTCCCAGACCCAGTGACTTGAAACACATGCTGGGTGTGTGTGCATGCCAAAATCCTGAGAGCAGAATGGAGGAGAAGGGATTGAGGTGTAGCCTCCCCCTGGGAGATGATTCCTCACTTTCCATCTCTCTGTCTCTCTGGTGAGCACATGTATCCTATAGCAAAAATCTCTCTTAAAATAAAAAAGAATTAATGGGGAAATAGGCAATTTTTCCCTCCTACAATACAAATCTATTATCTAATCTATAATTTCATAATATAATGGAGAATCTTACACATACACAGGTTTTGCATGGAATCGTAATCTAAATCAATTGCCCTTCGGTGACTGCTAGGTTCTACCTCAGCTCTGTAAGAGAACCCTATGGTACAAATCCACATCATGACACAATCCTAGTTTTCAATCAAGTAAGGAGGTAAAAAAACAATCAAGTGAGTAGGTCACCCAACATTTTACTACCTGAAACATGGCATACATTCAGAATATCTTGATTAACTGAGACAGAATGACTCAAATTATAAATTGGTCACATAGGTACAAAGCAGATAAGGTTTTCTAAACTTCCATTAAACTGAATGGCTGATTATCTTTAGAATATCTTCCTTGAGGTATTAAAAAAAAAAAACAACCACAGTTACAGTGTGAATACTAAAAACCAGTGGAAAATATTCTAAAGGTTTTTACCATAGGGTAAATGTGCTCAGTTGAGAGAAACAGAGAGAGGAAAAGTGAGAAATCACCACCCCCATGTGAGGGGGTGCAATCCCTTCTCCTCTGTTTTCCTCTCAGGATTCTGGACAGGCATGCACACGTGTTCAGTGCAATTTTTAAGCTGCCACATCTGGGATTCAAACCGCAGTAGGCCATGTGGGTGTCCAGTACCTTAACTACCATACCAACTGCTGGCTCTGCAGGTGGGAATTTTCATAATAATCCAAATGGTTAATTGTTATAGTATTAAGAGCTTCCATGTAAAAACAAATTTAGGGATAGATTTGTGTAATTAATCAAAGGTGTATTAAGATTTAAACACACCTGAGTCAGCAGGTAGCATGGTGAAGGAGGCTGAATCCCACATGGCTGACAGCATGGTTCGAGTCCTAGACCTAGCAGCTTGAAAAAAACACTAGGTGCATGTGTATACATGCCCCAAATCCCAATAGTACACATTGCAGGGCATGTGTACCCCAAGTCCCACGAGGAGAAATGTAGATGTTGTTGCAGTGTGACCATCTCTCATGGGGATGGCCCTTCTCTCTCTCTTGCTCTCTCTCTCTCTCTCTGTCTTGCTCTTGTGAGCATGCATGCTCTCTAGCAAAATTTAAAAGAAAAAGATTTAAAATATTATTTATCTAGCAATTTAAAAAATAAATGTCTTTTACATTTGCCCTAAGATCAGGTTGCCAATGAGATCTGTTTTAAAAACATGTTAAATCTTTAAAATATGTTCAGTAACTTTCAGCTAAAGTAGGGTAGCCCCTTCAGAATTTTTGCTTTGTGGGTACTACCTGTTTTATTATCACTTTAAATCAACTCATATCTTCTTAAACAAATATAATTTGTAAAGAAGCATATAAATTACACTGGTAAAATGACTACTATAATAAAAATCACTACCATTAATAAAAAACATTATTGCTTGTCATCAATAAAAGATAAGCATGGGGCTGACCCTGTGGTCTATTTGGTTAAAGGAGCCAGATCATACAAGGCTAGCCACATGGTTTAAATCCTGGCTTCAGCAGCTTGAGAAACACACCAGGTACGTGTGTATACATGCCCCAAATTTAAACAGGATGGAGAAGCAGAGAAGGGATTGCTGTGTGACCACATCCCACTGGAAAAAGATTTCTCCCTTCCCTCTTTCTCTCTGTTTCTCTCTGGTGAATGCATGCACCCTCTGGCAAATAAATAAATAAATAAATATATTGCATAAATAAATACAAATGAAAACTAAGCAATGTTCTTAAAGCATTGTTCCTAAATTCTTTGTTAAAAAGAGATACTCTCAAGTGCCAGAAAAGTGTTTATAACTTGCTGACACAAAATTGGGATTTTCATCTTGGTATAATCAGAAGGATTACAAAAGAATAAAAAAGGAAATTATTGCGATTCAACATATACTTAAATGTAGTTCCTGCGGCACCACCTTAAACCACAGGAGTATCAAACACAGCTGAGGAGTAACTTCCCCTCTTTTCTACACAACTAATATTGCCTGTCTTTCCTCTATTAGATCCATATAGAAAACCCATCTCATCAAAAGATTTAGCTAGAGGATAAGAATGAAATATGAAACGTCTTTCTTTGTTAAATGCTAACCTAGGTAACATCTTAGGATGTCCCAGCTGACGCGTTTTGCAAAATTTCTGCCAACTCTATTTATAGTGTATATTCTTTGACTCACTGGTCTATATATTTGCATAGCATCTGTCTTCTGTTCTTCAAAGCTAAGTTTATTCCCCTGTACAATAGCTTTTTAGAGCAACATGGACTCTAGGCCCCCAAGCCTGAAATATTACCATAGAATATCTCATGCAAAGTGTGAGATCAGCACTCGTGCCAAGGATAACACTCCCCCAGAAACACCCACTGACCTCAAAACTGAGAACAGGTTCAGTCCAGTCGGTGTTTTAAGTCAGCAACCAGGTACAGCATAAGAAAGGTGTGAATCATAAAAGGCAAGAAACTTCTCCAGCAAGAGAAGTTTTTTGTTGTTGTAGTTGTTATTTTTTTGTTTGTCTTAATAGCAGAGGGCATGTACGCTTACCAGAGACAGACAGAGAGACAGAGAAAGATGGGAGAGGGAGAGGGGGAGAGCACTCTCCAATTGAGTGTGGTGGTGCCACACTCCTCCATTTCTCCAACCCATCAGGATTTGGGGCATGTATACACATATCTGGCGTGTTTTTCAAACTTGGATTGGAGGGCCAGGATTCAAACTGTAGTTGACTACATAGGATCTAGTTCCCTTAATCACTAAGCTATGGAGTTAGCCCTGGAGAATTATTTTTAAATAGCTCCCTAAATGGTTATAAGGTAAGGTCAGGATTGAGACCAAGAAGGCATCATACTGACCAATTTCCATCACTGGAGCTTCAAGGGCAGGGAGTAAGGATGGTGACTCAGGCTCCTCTGGGGTTAAATGCCAAGACAATGCTGGTAGTGAGACTAGTCCAGCTTTGCTGTCAGTATGCTGGGAATCAGCTTACATTACTGAGCTAGGAGTGACCGCTGCAGTAATTTGTAAAAGAACGTTTTAACGAAAGTAGCTTTAAATATTCTCATGTGAATTTTAACTTGGCCTACTAGACCAAGAATCTATCTGTTAAAACCTTAGGTATCCTAATCTCTCATGGGCTAGAGAGGAGTAGCCAGTTGACCCAGCTGGTTTCTTCTCTTTATTTCTCTGTTTGCATGTTGTTTTTAAGGAAAAGATATATTTGTACATTTAAAGATGGAATGAGATCCATGTGTGTCTTGAATTGAACACCTCTCTCCAACCATGTTTATGATAACTTCTCATTTTCCTCTGGTTAGTTATGTTACATTTAAAGCTGTTAGTGAGAAGAGAATTCCTCATGGCTCCTGCAAACTAGTCATTTCAGGGGACAGGAAAAATGAAGATTTTCTACTGATAATTCAGCCTCCAGCAAACAAAGCTAGTGTGATTGAACTTCAAGAATT
>NW_006159742.1:917424-987632 GCF_000334495.1 Tupaia belangeri chinensis | reverse complement strand
ATTGCGCCGTGCCCATCCTCCCTGGGGGGTGATTTCTCGCTTTCTGTCTCTATGTCTCTCTGTCTGGCGAGCGCATGCGCCCTATAGCGAAATCCTCTCAAAAAAAAAAAAAGAACAGTTCCTTAGCATTTCTATGATTTAAGTTAAAACTGGTTTCTTAATAGTACCATATGAACTTACCATTGAAAGTAGTTAGATTATTTAAGAAATTGTGTGATCAATACAATGTGGATGGGAAAGGAATAGAAGACAGTTGTAGACACCAGAGACAGTGGGAGAAGTGGGTGGGAAAGGACAGAGGGTCAGAAAGAGGGATAAAAAATTCTAGGAACTATAAATGGAAAATTTTGGATAATAATATGCATGATTAAGTCACTATGCAGTATATTCTGGATGGGAAATCACATTTTGTATGCTGTAATGATGCTAAGGGAAAGAATGTAAATCAAGTTACAAAAAAAAAGAGAAAAGTTTCAGAAAAAAGAAAAATAAATAAATAAAGCTGTTAGTAAAACAATAATTATGAATACAATAGGATCAATAAAACATTGGATTTAAATTTATTTCAAAACATTAATTTATGGCCAGCTCCAAAGGGCAGTGGTTAAATGCTGTGCATTGGGATCTGGATCCCACATGGCTGACCATAGTTTGAATTCCAGCCCATGGCTTGAAAAGACACACCAGGCATGAGTGTGGCCATATGCATGACCAAAAGTCTTTCCTCTGGGAAAGAAAAATGGAAGAAAATGGGACTGCACATTGGCCACTTCCCATTGAGAGTTTCTCTCTCTTTCTTTCTCTCTTTCTCTCTCTCCAGCACATGTCCCCATTGGAATACAAAATAATAATAATAATAATAATTTAATAAAAATAAGATCAGTTACTGAGAGGCATAGATAAAAATATCTTCATATACCCTGTAAGAGAGCAACTACTTGATAGGAAAGTCACCCCCATCTTCCTTAGTTAAAGCCAGCAGAAGCATCAAGGTGCCATTTGTAATTCGGCAGAATCAGCACAACCTCTCCTCCCACAGGTTAGAGCTCCATGTGCTGATTCTGAATGACAGGAACAAATGTCATTCTAGCCACCGTCTCAGCACGAGAAGAACTCCTGGGCATAAAGCTGGTCTTCTCCCTTGCCGGGGTGTTGCAAAGCTTAATTAATGTTTGCAAAACACTTGGAAGATCTTATACAGAAATTACTATGTAATTGCAAGAGATTACTATGAGAGGAAATGCTAGTAAAATTTAGTAGGAAGGGAGGAGGGTTTAATTTATAAAGCTTACGCTTTACTTCGAAAATTGTATTCGACAGAAGTGAATTGATTTTGCAAGTGCCAAAGAATAAAGAGAATCATCTTAAGTAGGTCTATAAATTCAAGGTATTATTAAGTTTTATGGCTCAATTTAATTTTGTTTAAATTCATAATAGTCCAACTTAACCAACTACATTAAAGCCATTTGTTATAGAGATTAAAATCTTGTGTTTATAGGATACGTATCTGCTTAAAAAAAAAAAAAGCAGAAGCCTTAATGCATAAGGATCCTTAGTTTTCTATAAAGTTCAAACAGGAATTATGTTACAGCCACTAAGATGGAAATTGGAATCATTTTGAAGTCTTCATCTCCACACAGTTTTCATATGTCATTTTGTTTATTTTCATGAGAGAGAGACAAGGGAGAGTGAGAGAGATGGTACCCCCGGTAGGGTGTCCATGCAGTTATCCATCCCCAGTCTCGGCTAACTGATGTCATGGTTAAGATACCAAGCATGCACCTGGCATGCTCAGGGAGGTTCCAGTACTAGAACCCAGGACCTTTCCCTTGTAAGTCCAGTTGCTTTACCACTGTGGCACTGCCTGTCCCCTGTATGTAACTTTTGGATTCATTGTCAGAGATGCACGTTTTGCTTATCAGATTACTTTTTGGCAAACTTCAGCAAAATATACGTAATGTTTTGCATTTTATTAGTCTTTTTTTTTTCTTGAGGCAGAACATTGGAGCTGAGCTTATTTATCTGGTAACAATTTCATAACTATGTGAGCATTTATTTTCATGAGACACTGAGGAGAAGAAGTATTTTTGACAAAGTCTCACCACCTTGCAACTTTCCTCTCCCAATCTCCCAGTTATTTAAGACCACAGCTGTACACCACCACACTCAGGCTGGTTAAGTTGGGCCCAGAACTGAATCTGAGCATCCCATGTACTTTAGCCATCGCCCACTGGCACCCTCCCACTTGTGCAATATGGCTGGGCCATAGTCATGTAACTTGCAGTGGTTTCTCCCCACCCTCTTTCTCCACCACTGTACATCTCCTGGTATAATGTTAATCATCTCATTTCAAGGCTAACAGATTAAGTAAAACAGTTATTTTAACTAATTTATAGGAGCCAAGTTTGCAAACCCCAATTATGGTCAATCAAAGGATTATCGTGTGGCTCAGGGACTGAGTGAAAGAGAGTCAGGCATCCCAACTTAGAGCTGTTTGCTCATAGGTCTAAAGCAGATTCTACTACACACCCAACCTGCAGAAACTAGAGTCTAGATCACAAGGACCAGCCCTTGTCCAGGCAACAACCTGAGCTGGGAGAACAGCTGGGCAGCTGCAGCAATCCAGGTTTTGCCAATAACCTTCCTTAGCCAGGAAAGACTGTTCATTCCAGATTGTTTGAAGGCTGGGGCCAGGTATGAGACTCTGGCCAGAAATCAGCTAGAGGGGAGCAAAGAGATAATAAGGTTCTCTAAGAAATGGGCCAACGTATGGTGCTGATCTTGTTAGAAGTTTCAGTCTCCAGTATGTTCAAGTTTCAAGACAAAGGGTGGAAACTAGAGACCTCTAGTCTCAAACTAAGACACAATGGATATTGTGAATATGCAGGAATAGAAGCCAAGACAAAAGTATAGAGCATGTAGGAAACCAGAGACAAGTGCTTCTGATAAAGCGAGTGGTAGCGGCTGGTTTGTGAGTACTATCGCTCCTCTGATTAGGTCTCATTCCTGCCAACATATCTTGAGTTCTTTGAATATCCTTTTGGGTACAAAAAACGACAAAGCATGAGATTGTTGAAGTGCACCTGAGCTCAGAGGTAAGGAAAGCAGCATGGGTGTAGAAGAACCATCTCCACCACTGTATTCTTAGAAAAAGCTAACTCTAAAGGACCAGCCTGCTCTTGCACATTCCCAGAATAAGACCCACTACCACCCTTCTTCAGTGACTTGCTTGCCAAGTTCTCCTATAGAACCTTGTTTTCTCTCTATCTTTGAGACAATCCTCTTTAATGAATGTTCTCCCTATTTTAATAACCTAAATAAAACCATCTCTTTAGTAGTCTGAAGCATTTTTGTCTCTTATCAGTCCAAACTCCTTAGCATTTCCTAGAAGGCCCTTGATGGTCTGACTCCTGCCTATATCTCCAAATTCTCCTTTTGCCAGTCCTTCAGCAAACTTTGTACTCCTCAAAATCTATGTGCACTTTATCATTAGTATTGTAGGGGTAGAAAAGTGTGGTTCCTTTCCTCAGTCATCATAAGGGTCATAGCCAACATTCCCAAAACAAGGGACAGTTAACGAGAGAAAAGTGTAACACACTTATTTAATCGAAGTTTGATGTGACACAGGAACTTTCAGAAACAAAGACTGGGAAAACTACTTTTTATGTTTAAGTGATGAAGAACGGACAGTCACATAGAAATGTGACTAGATAAAAGTGTATAGTCTAATGGTAGTAGACTGAGAAGGAAGAGGACCAGATGGTGGTGTGGTGGTAAAACAAGATGTTCAGTGAGGCTGACCCAAATGAGAAAGTTCTGGATTTACATCAGGAAACGGCCCTGAGTACACTGGGTGTGTACATGCCCATGATCCAGAGCTGACTGAGGCTGAGGTTGGATTACGGCATCTAGATCTTGTTGGAGGTGCTGAGGTGCTGCCGCTCTGTCTCTTGTATGTCTGTCTCTCATGGAAGACATAAACAAACTCAAAAAAATATACGGAGGTGGAAAACCCAGCAAGTCTGTCTGTTCAGATTCTTCTTGATCTCTCTGGGCAATATTCCTTCCTCTTGGGTATGAGGCAGGATGCCTCTGTAATGAGGGTCTTCAAAGGAAAAGGTGAAACCATGCCTCAAAGGGTTAAAGAGACCAGTGACTAACAAAATTTATGACCTTGTCTTTACAAGATTGCTGCTTACAAGATCCTGGAACCAGTTAAAACTGGCCAGAACCAACATGACTGGCTGGAACTTGTGCAGAAGAAATTTGCCTGTGTGTGGGGTGACCTTTGTATGTCCAGCCCAAATTTCCACCACAAGTTTCATACAACCTCCCCCTGAATTTGCATTTGCAACCCATGAAGAGGCATAAATCTTGCTCGCACCTATGCATACAGACCAAAAACTTCTCTAATTCCTGCCACCAGTCACAAGCCCCTACCCTCACAACACCACGAGCCCCTTGTCCATGAATTTTTCCCCAGCCTAGAGCTGATGGAAATAACCAAGGTGCCACAGAAAATAACTGAAGCACTTTATTCTAAACATGGAGTTGAGTGAACAGGCCCGAGAGAACACGAAAGCATTTTCCAGGGTGCTCAGATGCAGTGGTTATTTTTATTTGGTTCTGAAAGCAAAGGACTTGCAAATCAGAGTAGGGAGTCCTAACATTGGCTTGGCTCAAAAAGGCGGGACTTTTGGAAGCTGGGGTTTATAGGTTATAGGTGGGCTTAGAAATTCACAGGTTAGTAACTGGTTAAAAATGCAAGTCTTTGTTCCTGAAAGACTTAAGAGTCAGCAAAAGAGTGTCTGTGTTTTACTTAAGCAGAGGTAAGAGTATCCTAAAATGCTATGCCAAGGACAGCAGATAGGGAGCACTGTACAATCACTGGGCCGAGGCAGCCTGCTACAGCAATATTGATGTTTGTAGATATGACTCCCTCAGGCCCTTTAGAAAGTATCTTAAAACAGGAAAAGCCGTAAGAATTTTGTCCTCACTAATTGTCAGGGAGATAGATTTGAGACCAGTTCTCTTGTCTCCTTATTCAGCCACCCTTCAAGAAAGTCAGTACTCTTGCTGTAAACCAGTGCCCTGGTGGTTGGCTTTTCTGCTGTTTATCTGACTAACTTTTTTCAGTTACAAAGCGAGAAGGGTGGGAGTGACCTTTTCAGGTTTTATAAAGGCTTACTTTGTGGGAGAGGGGAGCTAGTTTTTGTGTTACTTTGGGCTGAGGGTGCTATCCACCTTGGGGAAGAATTTTTGTTTCTATGATGTGCTTTTGGGAAGAGAGAAGGTGGGAGACATGAGGATGGGAGGCCAGAGAGTCTTTGCTTCTAAAGCCCTCCCAGTATCTTTCAGTTCAAGGTACTCAGCATGCCATACTTTCGGGTGTTTTTTTCTGAGCCTCAACCGTACTCAGTTCTCCTGGGTCTCTCTGCCTTTGCATAAACTATTCCCACTAGAAAGAATGCAATGCCCGCCCCTTTCCAGCTAGTCTCCAATCATCCTTCTAGACTAAGCTGAGCTATTCTGTTTTCAGAAGCCTTCCTTAATTTCCTCTGCGACAGCATTTTGGTTACCTATGTCTGAGTGCTTACTACACTGTACCAAGTTAGGTACACTGTTGTCAGAACTCAGGACACAATACTCCCAGGTATGGTGCTTTGGCACACTTAGTATTTAGAGCTGAAGGAAACAGCAGGACTTCAGAAATAAGAAGGTCTTTCTAACTTTTATGCTATCCTTGTTTTCCGTTCCCTTTTCTTTTATGCAAACCATGAAACCTAGAAAGGTCATTCTCTGGCCTTTATCTCCTGAAAGTAGGTCATAAGACCCTTGTGTGGCAGGTGTCCTGCTCTACATCCTGAAGAAAGAATACTACACTGAAAAACCAAGAAGATTCTAAACAGACAGGCCTTGCTAAGTTCTCCAGTTTATTACCATTAGCTCATACCCTTTTGTCCAGTCACATTGCTTTTCCTTTAAAGTTTCATTCTTTCTTTGTTTTTTCCATGGAAGAGAGTGACAGGAGCAGGAAGACAGGAATCTACAAGAAGCATGCCCACATCACAATTTATCTTTAGCTTTGCCTGACATGTTCAGGGAGGTCTCTGGATGTGAACTCAGAACTTTTCTATATCGATCAGCCTCACAGAGCACTTTGCTTCCCCTGAACTATAGTCTGGCCTCTAGTCACATTTCTTTTTTTTTCTTTTTTTTTTTTTTCGGAGAGGTGTTTTCACTATAGGGCGTGTGCGCTCGCCAGACAGAAAGAGACAGAGAGACAGAAAGCGAAAAATCATCCCCCGGGGGGATGGTCACGCTGCAATGCCTTCTCCTCCATTCTCCTCTCGGGATCTTGGGCACACACGCACATGCACCTGGTGTGAGTTTTAAGCCACCGGGTCCGGGACGCGAACCACAGTCGACTTCGTGGGAGTCCAGCGACATAGCCATTACGCTAACTGCTGGTTCCCTCTAGTCACATTTCTACATCGCTGTTTATTCTTCATCGAACCTAAGCTTAAAAATAAATTTCCCTGGGGCCAGTCCAAGAAGCTCCCACATGGCTGACCATGGTTTGAATCCTGGCTCTCTCCTGCCTGATAAACATGCCTGGCATGTGTGTGTGTATCCAAAAATCCTGACAAGTGAGAGGAATAGAGAAAAAGGGATTGCAGCATGGCCATTGCCCATTGAGAGGTGTTTTATGTCTCTTTCTCTCCGGCAAGCGTGCATGCTCTCTGTCAATTAAAAACAAAAGTTTTGCATGGATCTTTGGGTTTTCATTTCTGAAACTTTAATGTCATATAAAACTTTGATTAACTTTATTATGCTTTCTTTTTATTAATCTTTTATTACAGAGGTATTCAACCATAATACTTGCAATGGGTGTGGAAAATATATGACCTTTTTGCCCCTAAGCTGTGTTGTAGCTCTCTCATTTACTTATCTTAAGCAGGTAAAACTCTATTAGTCTCTGAGCTACATGGAGCCTGGTGAAAAGATAATTAAAAGTATTTGTTGAAAAAAACCTTGTTGATTAATGATCTTGATTTTAGAGTGGACCATCTAAGGTAATAACCACCTCTGTGCTGTTTATGTGGAAGTGAGCATTGCTGCTACTCTGATGTGATTGATAGCACTCACCCTTTACAGAATGGAAACCCTAATTAAATGTCAAAGGGACTAAATTGCGAAGCGTGAATTGTCTCTTAATTAATGGGAAAGAGCAATTGAATTAAAGGATTTGGTAATTGTTTAATATGACCATGCTGAATCCTGAGATTCACCCTCTCTTTCTTGTCCGGGTTCCGGATTATAGCCCAGGAACAGGCATTCCAACGTAAAAGCAATGCTTGCTGTAGGGAACCTTAGGCTACCTAAACGAGAGGATCCCTTCTTACTGGGAAAGGAACTGTCTTGGGCTGTTACTGCACTGGATAATTTTCTCAAAATAGAGATTTGACTCATGAATATGATAGCTGGGAAGTCCAAAGTCATCACAAAAAGATGGAAGGCAGAACTTTGAATGGAGAGTGGTAACCATGTGGCCTGTGGTCTATAACCATGTGGCCTGTGGCCTATACCCATGTGGCCCCTGTGGGCCTCATTACTTCTCCTTATAAACCTACCAGTGGTCATTCAAAGAGGTCCAGTCCTAACTACCCAATCACAGATCTCTTTCCCCAAATCCCCCTTAATTATTAGGACATTGAAAGAGTCATGATGTGTTTTCCTATGCAAAAATGTGTCATGACTTTTGCGACAACCTAATTAATAAGTTCTCTTACCAAACTCAAACTAAGTTTGCTTCCCCAAGTGCCATAAACCAAATTGTAGACATGAAGGGTGATGAAGGAAAGAACAACTGTATTGCAAGGCACAAAGCAAGGAGAGACACACCTCATACTAAAAAGGCCCTGGTCTTATTATAGGGAGATTTTATAAACAGGGACTTCCAATATGCCAACAAAGGGGACATCTGACACATGAATTACTGTTACCAGGGATCACAGCTTGACCCCCTGGCACCAAGAGAGGAGGAGTTATCTAATGGAGATGCTTGGCCCACATTCTAATTCTTTCTCACTGGAGCAATAAACTAATAGGGCAGATCATTCCTATGTGAATGCTCATACCTTCCAAGTCCACACTGGGCAAGTCTAAGTGGCTAATTAGATTTCTTGCTAGAAGGGGAAGTATGCAATCACAGATAAGCCTGTGAATTCAAACAGGGGCCTGGCTACAATGACATAGCTCCTGTCCTAAATATTCATGACCAGATCCCAAAATAAAAATAACTCCTAACCCATTCCCAGTAAGAACTGTCCTCTGGCAGCTGCCTACCCACATGCCTTTCTGGTATGGAGGTGTGTTTCTTTCCTGTTAAAAACCTTTACTTTTCTATTAAAACTTCTCTTTTCCTATTTTACCATGTTCATGGTTTTTCATTACGCATTTTAGGGCAGGTCTCTAACCTTAGAGATATTGATCCAAAAAACAGTATTTTACACAACGCAGCTCAGCTTCCTCATCCGATAACAGTCTCCCCCAAGGAACTGCTGCATGCATTTTTTTTAAAAGAGGTTTTTGCCTTAGTGCATGTGTGGGAGAGAGTGACAGTGAAAGGGAAAGTGAGATATCACCCCCCTAGGGGGTTGGCCATGCCACAATTCCTTATTTTCTATTCTCTTCTTGGGACTTTGGGCACACATGCACATGTACCAAGCATGAATTTCAAGCCTCAGGTCCGGGACTTGAACTGAGGTCAACCACGTGGGAGTACAGCAACGTAATTGCTATGCCATCTGCTGTCCCCCAACCCCCTCTCCTGCATGCATTTTAAAGGACAAAAATAAAGTTAGGGTTCCCAGGTGCATGATCAGTTCAATGATTTGTTTAAAAGGGCATGGTCATTTCTAGATTTCTGGAGTCTTAAGTAATCATTTTCTATTCTGAGATGGGAGCAATCATCAAGTTTCTGGTGCTAATTAGCTTGCTCACAGCCAGCAATTTCCATCCTGCAAAACATCTTAAGAATTTAAGTAAAACATGGGGCCAGCAGGTGGCATGGTTGTTAAGGGCACTAAACTCCCACATGGCCAACCACAGTTTGAGTCCCAGACCTGGTAGCCACCAGATAGCTTGCTTCTCACTTTCCACCTCTCTCTCTCTATGTTATTCTCTGGTCAAATTTAAAAAATTAATAGATGAATGGAGTTAAATAAAAAAACAATTTATGTAAAACCTTACCTTTTGGGGCTGGCAGGTGGCATAGTGGTTAAGGGCACTAGACTCCCACATGTCCAACCATGGTTTGTGTCCCAGTCTTGGTGGCTTTTCTTTCTCTCTCTCTCCCTCTCTCTCTCTCTCTCTCTCTCTCTCTGTGTGTGTGTGTGTCCCTCTCTGGTCAAATTAAAATAAATATTCTGAATTAAGTCAAATAATTCTAAAAAAACCCCACAAATCTTATCTTTCTGGATAATTTAATACATACTTCAAAATAGTAGAACTATTAAAATCTGTGTACAATATAATGTTCAGTGTTGAAGAAGGTGACATATGTACAGTCTCAATCTGATTATTATACATTGTATGTACGCCTTTAAAAACCATACTGTGGGACCAGCATATGGTGTAATCGTTACATCACTGGACTCCCACGTAGTCGACCGTGGTTCGAGTTTCAAACCTGGAGGCTTAAAACTCACACCAGGCATGTGTACATGTGTATCCAAAATCCACCTGGAGGGTGATTTCTTGTTTTCTATCTCTCTGTCTCTCTCTGGTGAGTGCATGCATTCTGCAGCAAAAATCTCTCTTAAAAAAAATACTGTAGTCCAGAAAGATATACATGGATTATATATAAAACAGAAATCATAATTTTTAAAAATCCTTATCTTTTAGTTAAGGGAGAATTTAGAATTCTATGGCCAATTCATGGCCATTTGTTATTTAATTACCATAACCAAAGTTTGGAAACTCAACCCTTACTTTGGGACATTAAAATTTAAATAAACCATGTCAGGACCAGCAGATGGTGTAATGGTTATGTTGCTGAACTCACATGGCCAACTATAGTTCGAGTCCCAGACCCAGCAGCCTGAAACTCACACCAGGCATATATGTGTGCAAGCCCTAAATCCTGAGAGAATGCAGAAGAAGGGATTGCAGTGTGGCCCTCCCCTGTGGGAGGTGATTTCTCACTTTCTGTTTCTCTGGCAAGTGCATGCACCCTATAGCAAAAATATCTCTTAAAAACAAATTTTAATAAATCAGTTATTCCAAGCTTCTGAGAATGACATTTTACTTTAAGTTCAGTTCTTATTAATTTTCAATTTGGGAAATTTCAATTTTTCCTCTACAGAAAAGGAAATCAAGTGTCCAGCTCTTTTTTTTTTTTAATTTAACCTTGTTTATTTTAATTTGACCAGAGAAGGACAAAGTGAGAGAGAAAAGAGAGAGAGATAGAGAAAGTGAGAAAGCAAGCCATCAGGTCCAGGACTCAAACCATGGTCAGTCATGTGGGAGTCTAATGCCCTTAACCACCATGCCACCTGCAGGCTCCGTGGGCTCAGCCCTTTTAGGGCCCCCTGCTCATTTTCTAATCCCTCATTACCAACATTTTTCTTTGCTTTTTTTCTCTTATACTTTAGTTCATTTGTTTTCAACTTGTAGTCATTACCACACAGGATATTTTTATTATTCCTGCCATATCTAGGTACCAATAATACTTTATATGGTTCATGTTTTATTTCATTAATGCACACAAAAAAGCAAAGTTTATATGACTTCCTTTGTTGTTGTCAAAGGACGCCTGCACTCACCAGAGACAAAGACACAGAGAGGTAAAGGGAGAGAGAGAAAGCACTCTCTCATGGAGCATGGTCATGGTGCAGTCCTTTCTTCTCCATTTTTCCAGCCCAGAAGAATCTTAGGCATGCACACACACCTTGTGTATTTCCCAAGCTGCTGGGGCCTGGATTCGGCACACAACCACGTGTGCTCCAACTTTTTTTAACCACCAGGTGTAAGGCCAGCCCAATACATGAATACTTGTATGAAATAATAGCATTATTTGTTTTTGTTTTTTTTGGAGAGGTTTTTTGCTATAGGGTGCATGTGCTCGCCAGACAGACAGAGAGACAGAGAGATAGAAAGCGAGAAATCATCCCCCAGGGGGGATGGCCACGCCGCAATCCCTTCTCCTCCAGTCTTCTCTCGGGATCTTGGGCATGCATGCACATGCGCCTGGCGTGAGTTTTAAGCCACCGGGTCCGGGTCCAGGACGTGAACCGCGGTCGACTACGTGGGAGTCCAGAGACACAACCATTATGCTAACTGCTGGTCCCTGATAGCATTATTTGTTATGAGCCAAAAGTCTTACTTATTTCAAAATAAATAAATCTTTATTCTCATGTCAGCTCTGTGGCCTGGTGATAAAGGCAGCTGGATCCCTCATAACCAACTGTGGTTCGAGCCCCAGACACAGCAGCTTGAGAAACACACCCAGTGTGTGTACATGCATGCCCAAAATCCCAAAAGGAAGGAGAAATAGAGAAGGGATTGCAGCATTACTGTTTCCTATGGGGAAGAAGATGCTTTCTCCTCTCTCTTTCCTGCTCTCTCCATCTCTCTCTGGTCTTTCCCTCTGTCTCTCTCTGGTGAGCGCACACTCCCTCAGCAAAAGTATCTTAGCCTTTAGCCTGCTGGGAAAACAGCCCAGCCTTTATAGAACAGAATTAAACAAGGGCTCCTTTCCCAGATCTTGATGCCTCAGTAGGCTCCTGTCTCTTGATTTATCTACTTTGTATGAGTTGACAGGCTGCATCTGAAATTACAACCCAGGTCCTATCTAAAGGGAGGCAGCTAATACGTCCCCAAGGGTGAGCACCAGGTACCACCACTGAGACCTGCCTGGACTGTACTTTGGGCAATTGTGCGCCAGTTTCCAGTCTCAAAATAGATGAAAATGTGTTACTACGTTGATCACTTGAATTCTTGATGTTTCACTTACATGCCAGAAATGATTCTGATTCCAGATTTTTATTTCTAATCCTTTTACCTATTTCAAATGCTTTGCTCCAAGACCCTCTTAATGTCTCTTTGAAAATCACACAGCTAGGATTTCGGAACTGACCTTTAACAAGCACTTATTTTAAGGTAATTTACATGGTCTATCTTTATTAATCTTCATAACAACCTTGAAAAATAGGTATCACAATTCTTGTTTTACAGATTTGAAATTTTTGCTGAATATCAGAGAGTTAGAGATTCAAATTGTCTGTTCATTCACCCCTTCTCTGCACTGAAGTGTTTTTTGTATTCCTTGTTGCTACATTACTAGTGAAAAAATCAAATCAGCCATGCCCACGACTCATTTTCAGTTTGGGATTGCTAGGACCGTTTCATCCAGAGATGGTAGATAGGTTTCTACTGAATGTCAACGCCGAATAGCAGACAGATGCTGCATGGACCTCTGCCTTGGAAGAGTGTTTCTGGGCTTAGCAGAAAGAGATGATTAATTAGACATGTGTCCCATGGGCCCTGAAGCAGGGAGTGATGGCACAAGTACTAAGAATTTGCCATGCTTGGTGTAATCTTTTCTGGAATTACTTATGCATTCAGTCATTTCCCAGTTAGAATTTACATGTTCTATATTTTCTTCTTTTATTTATAACGTAACGGTGGTTTTCTTGGTTTCATATTACTTTTTTTGGCTGACCAAGTTTTAACATTTGAATTCAAATATACGAAGGTAAACCTGATAAACCTTTTCATTTCTCTTCTTTATACAACCCATATGATCCATATACCTAACGTGAGCAAATAAACTAATACAGGTACTTCACAGAAACAGCAGGACTGAATGTCTGCATTAGACTTTATAATCTGTCAGAAATATATTTTACAAAACACACAATACAGTTTTACCAATTTTCATGCTTGCGATTGCTAAATCCAAAACTGTTTGCGGCTGACTAAATAAATTCAGTATTAGATAGATTATATAATCCATTGTAATTTCATAGATAAAATTTTCCAAAGTTTCAAGTCTAGCCTAAGGGTTCAAATACAACTTGGTTTTTTGTCTTAAGGCTTTCACTGTTTAACTCATTGGCTAGAACCCAGTAAAACCGATTTTAAAAATTTATCTCTCTGGTTTTAAAATCTCCCCCAAAAGGAAGCTTTTAAACTTAAGTAGGCCCCAGATACCAGTTTACAAATAGACTTCTGATAAGTGAGAAGGCCATGTTTTCTAATATCCACACAAGGAAAATATATAAAATTTCGTTCCCTGAAATGATTTTCTTTCCTGTTTGGCAGAAAAGGAGTGAAAATACACACATATAAAAGTTCCAATTAAAATTCTTAATTTATTGTGTTCTAGAATGAGGATAGCACAGTAGTTTTTTTCTTTAAGCTTTCTTCCTTTTATTTTTAAAAATAATTATTTATTTAATTTTATCTATTATTAGTAGTAGTATTTTAAAATTTGCTATAAGACAATTGTAGTCACCAGAGAAAGACAGAAGGAGAGAGAGAGAGAGAGAGAAAGTGAGAAAGCAAGTCACCAGGTCTGGAACTCAAACAGTGATCAGCCATATGGGAGTCCAGTGCCTTAACCACCACATTACCTGCTGGTCCCTTAAGTTCTTTTTTTGTTTGTTTGCTTTTGATGATAGAAAGAGAAAAAGAGAAAGAGATAAACTTGACTAGGTCTTGTCATGCCATGATCCTCTTTTCCCAGCCCTTCAGGTTGTCAGGATCTTGATCACATATGTGGGCATGCACCTGGCATGTTTTCAGGCCAATCCGGGGATCTGAACCCATGGTCAGCCATGTGGCCTCCAGCACTATAGTTCAGTTTATTACTAACTATGCCACCATAATAGGCCAGTCCCATAATTCTTTTCCTCCAAAAAACTCTTACACATAATTTAAAAAGATGAAGTTCTAAGAACTATTTTATCCATGTGAGTCATTCATAATTAGAATATTCTATACTTAGCATTTGCATACTGATTCTTGATTTAAAAAAATGTTGGTGCTGGAAACTAAATTTACCTCCTCCAAATTATAGTATTTTCTTTGAGAGTCTTTCTTTCCTCAAGTGCCCCAACTAAAGGCACATAAAATACGAGAGAGCACGAGTCAAATGGCAGCCCTGGGAGAATATTCATTTTAATTGCATTGATCCTACTTCATAAGGTTAAACACAATTGTTCCCCAAGTTATATATCATTTTTATTGAGGTTAATGTTGAGTCAAGATCTAATTTCAGCAGCTTCTTAATGTTATTTGAACTGTTTTCCCTAGCTTCATGATGATACTTATTGTTCATTTGAAATTATAATTCATAATGTTATATTCTATTGGTATATAGTTGGATATGTATTTAATAAATGCTGAGGATCAAAATATAAGTATGAACTAGTTAAGTAAAAAATTTTGAGAATATTTCTATTTCTGAATACTGCAAACATATTAAAAATAAAATACAAGGTGCAGTTTTGAAAATCTTGAAAAGTATGGTCTCACCTTCTTTGATACTTCTCCCATCTGAAGTGGAAATTCACCCTTTTCCCCCTTGAGTTGTGACAGGCTTTGAAGGCTTTACAATAGAGCTCAGCAGAAGTGACGTTAAATAACCCATGGAACACAACGGATCACACAGCTTGTTTGCTGGAATACTTACTTTGGGAGTCCTAAGCTACCACCTGCTGAAGGTCACCTTGCTGGAAAGGTCCCATGTAAGTTTTCCAGTAGACATTTCGGTTAAGGCTAGTCTTCTTGCCACCTCCACAAAGCCACTAAGATTCAGTTTAAAAACCTTCAAATGATTTAGCCCTTTGAGTCACCCTTAACTATTCAATAAAATCACAGTTGCTTTTATGCCTCTAAGTTTTGGGGTGTCTGTTATTCAGCAATAGATAACTAAAGACAAATTGGCTTCTGAAAAAGGGGTGTGGCCATAATAAAACCTAAGTCATATGGCATTGACTTTGGGGCTAGGCAGCAGGTGAAAGCCTGACATACCTGTTTGAATGTGAGGTGAAATCTTGAAGGAAATTAAGAGAAATGGGAAGTTGAAGGCAAGAGGACCCTTGTTAGTGTTAGTGTAAAATTGGAAAACACTGCCACCTGTGGTAATGTGGAAATTTCAAAAATATATAATGAACTCAATGTTCTAGATTAAGTGATTTCTGTGTAGAAAACTGAAGGTGTCTCCTGGCTTTGTGTATCTGTCTATAGTAAAATGTAGAGAGCACTGCACTAAAGGGTAAAGCTTAGAAAAATTAAAAGGGCGCAAGTGAGTTTTTCCAGCTAGTAAAGAGCTAGTAAAGTAAGAAAATACCTTAAGGAGACGATCAAGTTCTAGCTGCTGTCAAGAAAATGTAGTCTCAGGGAAAAGATGGAGCTCAGAGTATGGTTTATAATCCTATATTCAGATGTCACAAAATTTTAAGCACACAAAATGTTAAGGCCCCACAAACCCTTTTCAAACGATAGTCTTCTAAGAATCTTCAAGATATGCCTTGCAGACACTCTCCATTAAACACAGGCTTTCTAAGAGAGACGTATGAACAGACAAATTTAAGAACCTTAAGTGCATTCATTGTTCAACAGCAGCCTCAGAGAAGGCTCAAAGAAGTGCATGAGATTTTTAGGAGAGCTCTCTAGGTTATACCTAATAAAATGTATTATAAATGGATATATAAGAAATTCATATAATTTTTAAAGAGGTTATACTGGCTTAGAATGAAAGAGATTGGCTTAGAATGAAAGGAATAGAAACTATACAAAATGAAAGGAGGTATTTGGACCTCTGAACTTCTTTTCTTTTTTGGATAGGTTCTTGCTATAGGCACATGCGTTCACCAGAAAGACAAAGAGAGACAGAGAGACAGAAAGCAAGAAATCACCCCCCAGAGGGGATGGCCATGCCACAGTCCCTTCTCTTCCATTCTCCTCTTGGGATCTTAGGCATGCACATATAATCACCCGGCGTGAGTTTAAGTCACTGGGTCCGGGACTTGAACCATGGTCGACTACGTGGGACTCCAATGGTGTAGCCATTGGGTCATCTGCTGGTCTCTGGACCTCTGAACTTCTATGGTGAGAAAACAAGCTAAGATACTGATCAGATGCAAAAATGGGTTATTTCTATTAGGAATGGAAGGATGGCATAGACTATAAGGCAAGAATCCAGAGGGTGGCGCCTAGAATCACTATGAACGATTTCTAGGAAGGCCCCTATCAAGGAACGAGCAGCATGGGCCTGCCTGACTTCAGACTGACGCGGACTAATGACTGCTGTGTGCTCTCCAGGTCCCTTCCTTTGGTCAGGAGTATCTATCGCAGCGATCTTATGCCTGTTCTGGCCCCCATATGTTGCATATATAGGGAGCAGGTAACTTGTCTTTTGAATTCACAAGTTTTTAGATCAAGAGAAATCATATCTAGAGAAATATACCCTAGGAATTACATCCGGACCTGATTTAGATTACAAGATTCTGGACCTTATATCTGAGCTTGATATTATGAAAGGATGAGACCTTTGTGGGTTCTTAGTAGAAAGTGAGTATATTTTGCGAGGGAGAGGAATGTAAATGCTTATGGTCAGTAGGACAACTGTGGCACTTTTAAAACTTGGCCAAAAGTTCTTGGACACTTTTCTCATCAAGAGGCGAGGTATTATAGAATGAGTGTTGGTTCCCTCTCCCACCAAATTCCTATGTTGAAACCTAGTCCCCATTGTGAAGACATTTTTGAGGTGGGGCCTCTGGGATATGATTAACAGAAAGACATTAGAACTCTCTTTCTCTGAATGTGCTTAAAAAAGAGACCATGTGAGCGTACAGTAAGAAGGTGGCACCTGTAAGTTAAGAGAAGAGGTCTCAGAATGAAGCCTATTTCGCTGACACCTTGATCTTGGACTTCCAACCTCCAGAACTGGTAGGAAATGCATTTCTGTTGTTTAAGCCACCTAGTCTGCAATATTTTCTTATGACATAATTCTGTTTTGATGTGTCTTGCAAAATTCATGTGTTGGAAACTTAATCTCCAATGCAACAGCACTGAGAGAAAGAATTTTGAAGGGTAATTAGGTCATGAGAGCTCTGCCCTCCTGGATGGATTAATGTGTTATCATGGGAGTGGATTTGTTATCCTGAAAAGGGTACATGAGAAAAGGCGAGCTTGCCCCCTTCCCTCTCTCACTTTCACCCTCTCTTGCCCTTCTGCCTTGTACCATGGCTTAACACAATAAGAAAGTCCTCATCAGATATGGGCCCCTTGACCTTAGACTCCCCAGCCTCCAGAACATGCTAGAGGAAAGGAGCTGAAGTAAGGTCTTATTTGACTGATGCAGTGAAGGTTTGAGGCTGATGACCTCTGGGCATGGCAGGCATCCAAAGCTAGTTTTCTAACACTGCACATTTTTCAGAGACCTCTCCTCAGGGCCCTCAGATTACAATACACTTATGGGAAGTGTCTTTCTTTTACAGGATCTCTTCAGTGATGTCCAATTTTAGTCCCCTACAAACATACTTCTTTAACTGCTAGAGATGGAAGAGCAGTTATCTCCCAGGGCAGCCTTGTATCTCTGTTCTGCCTCCTCTGGCAGATTTGGGCACAGATTCTCATCTTTAAACGTTCCAGATATGAGTCAGTCATGAGCCATTCCTATGTCCTCTGCCTTCCAGATTACATTAGTCAGCTCTTTGAGTGGTGCCCTTGATCCTCTTACTTGGCCTATGGTGAGAAAATAGTACCCATCCACCATTTTGTTAGAGATACACTAACATATTCACAGCACACTCAGAGCTCTCCCTAAACCCTTTCTATTTGAGCTCACCTCTTTATAGCCTCTTGGGAGGTGATGGATGAATCTGGAAAAACTAGTTTTACTATCTCATAGTATAGACTTCCTTACATGGATGGTCAAGAATAGTCAAACTGTGGTCTATAGGCCAAATCTGGACTGCCACCTGTTGGAGTAAAATCAAGTTGAGTTAAAGCACAGATATGTTCATTTATTTACTTATTGTCTATGGATGCTTTCATGCTATAATGGCAAGTTTGAATAGCTGCAACTGAGACTATAAGGCCCATGAAGGCTGAAATATTACTGTCTGACCCTTTACAGGGAAAGTTTGTCTCTAACTACACCAGTCAATGTAATAGCCATGAATAAGACGGCTATTAAAATTAAAAGTAAATTAAAAATTTCATTCCTTAGTTCCCCTAGCCACATGCCACATGCTCAAAAGCCACCTTTGATGTGTCTGGGGTTACTACATTAGGCAACAGATATATATACATCATAGCAGAAGGTACAAGAAGGACAGGGCTGGTTTAGGACATTGCTTTAGTATGTAGTGTACTTGGGACCAGTGGTATTTCGGTTAACCTTTTAAATTTATTCAGAATTAAGATAGAAGAATTCCCATTTAAAGTATATTGTTATAATATAATTGTTCATTTAATACTCTGTATGCCCCCGTGAAGTATGACACTTATTTATAGCTGACAAAATAGATTCACATCAAAGTTAAAAAGAGAAAATATCAAAGGATGATATTTTCTTTTTTTTTTTTTTAATTGCCAGAGGGTGCATGCATTTACCAGAGGGAGACAGAGAGAGAATGAGAGAAATAACCCATGGTGGGAGTGGTCATACCACAATCCCTTCCCTCCCTTTTCTCTATCCTGTAAGGATCTGGGGCATGCATATGCACCTGTTGTGTTTTTCAAGCCACGAGGGCCGGGACTGGAATTGTAGTTAGCTGTGTGTGACCTGGCTTCTTTTAATCACTAGGCTAAGGAGCTGGCCCAACATTTTCCTTTTAGAAAGATCACGTTAGCAGCATTGTAGAAAGTGAGCATTAGATGCGAACTGAAGGTGTAATACCAGCTAGCACGTTAGTACTAGTGATCTGAGAGAGAATGAATGTGTAGTAACTTCCTAGGGTTGCCACAACTGGAGATACACAAGCTGAGTGGCTTAAAACAACAGAAATGTATTCTATTCTTTCACCATTCTCAGGGCTAGAAACCCAAACCCAGGGTGTCAATAGGGCCATATTTCCTCTGAAGTCTTCAGGGGAGAATTTTTTCTTGTTTCTCCTTGTTTCTGGTAGTCGATGGTGTTCTTGCTTGTAGCAGCATCCCTCCTAACTCTATCTTCATCATCATATGCCCTTCTCTCTTGTGTATCTGTGTCCAGATTTTCCCTCTTATAAATATACCAGTCATTGCTTTAGGGGCCACCCCAATCCGGAGTGACCTCATCTTGACCTGATTACATCTAAAAGCACTGTTTCTAAAATAGATCACATTTTAAGTATCAGAGGTTAGGACCTCAACAGGCCATTTGGGTAAACACTATCTCACAACATTTGATAAGAACTAGCACAGAGACAAAGTAGATGGAGAGATGGGGGGAGACAAGTAGTGAAATTTAAAAAGCAGATTAGCTGTATTTTACAAGCGCTGTGTCTTTTTTTATTTTTTATTTTTTTAGATTTTTACTATAGGGTGTGTGCACTTGCTAGAGACAGAGAGACACAGAAAGCAAGAAATCGCCCCCCCGCAGAGGGGCTGATCATGCTGCAATCCCTTGTCTTCCATTCTCCTCTTGGGATTTTGGGCACACATGCACATATGCCTGGCATGAGTTTTAAGCTGTCTGGTCTAGGACTTGATCTGTGGTCAGTTACATGGGAGTCCAGTGATGTAACCATTACCCCCCTTCTGCTGGTTCCAGCAGTATGAGTCTTAAAATGCCTAAAATAACTAGCAGTTTTGGGGCTAGAATGACCGATAAGAGAGAAACCATGCTGGGTGAGAAGATGATGATGTTTCATACCTGTGAGCAAAGCTTTCATCCTGAGAAGCATTTAGGTTAGAGATACAGATTGCTGAGTGACTGATAGAACAGAAGAGGGAGAGGGAGTGAACAAACCTGGGTGCACAGGCATTTAGTGAATTGTAGGTGAAGAGATACACATGAAAGGAAATGAGAACAAGAAATCTAAAGAAGAAACCAAGAATGCAGAATGTGATGGAACTTAAAGGACAAAAGCATTTCCTTGGGACCAGAAGGTGGCATAATGGTTACATTACTGGACTCCCACATAGTAGACCACAGTTTGAGTCCTGGACCTGGTGCCTTAAAACTCACATGTGTGGGTATATGCCCAAAATCTCAAGAGAAGAATGGGGGAGAAGGGATTGCTGCATGGCCATCCCTCCCCTCCCCTGGGAGATTTATCGCTTTCAGTCTCCCTATCTCTCCAGTGAGTGCACATGGCCTATACCAAATATCTCTCAAAAAAAAAAAATAGAAAGAATGAAAGAATCAATTGGACTTGGAAATTCTGATGTACTTGGCAAGATTTGTAGGGTCCGAAGCAGACTAAGGTGAGTGGAGAGGCTAGGGAAGGGGATAAGTGGATAAAGTGAATGCAGTCACCTCATTCGAGAAGCTTGCCCATAGAAGAAAGCAGTAGTAATAATATTAATAGCTATAAACCGAAGTTAGGGCAAAGAAGAGTTTTGTTTTTTCTGTTTTGTGTTGCTTATTTAAGGGGAGAGATATCTGAGATATTTAGATGCTCTGAGGGTGGAGTCAGTAGGTGGAACACATGGAGATTAATGATGTAGCAAGTGCTCTGAGAAGAAAGGAGGGATTCAGAGAAGAGGTTTTGACAGGAGGAGGGACACATTTTCCACTAGCATAGGAAAAGCAAGCCAGACTGGGAACAGTATCTGGTAAATTTAGGAGGATGAATCATTAGTTTGAAGAAATTCTTATTTGATGGTCCCTTTTCTTGTCAAATGTAAGGCAAGATCGTCAAGGAATAACAACAACAAAGAATCTCAAGAAATACTTTCCTTCCTCTGTGATAGTGATAGATTCTTTACTATCTTATCTTTTAAGATTACAATTATTTTTTTTTACCATCCTTAAAAAATTTCTAAAAATTATATAAACCATTCTGGTTTGGTACTGAAATATATCACACATCATTTTCTCCAAGAGATTTGCCTCTATCCTTTTCAGTTTGCTTTAAGTGTTATTACACTATCATTCCCATTAGATGCAAGAAGCTGAATCTAACCAGTGAGGTAAACTGGTGATGGTGAGTCACAGGGTCCTGGAAGGGTTAGACTTTAGTTAGGAGTCTTTTACTTTTAACACTATTTCTTCCAAATGATGGTTTTGTTTTCTATGAAATAAATGGATCATATGATCCCACTAGAGACTCAGAAATATGGGCTTTGTTCTAGTCCAATTTTTTTTAATCAACAAACAAGATGAACATATTAAAAGTCATGAAGGCGTGAGGCCAGCAGGTGGCATGGTGGTTAAGGCACAGGACTCCCACATTGTCAGCACAATTCGAGTCCTGGACCCGGTGACTTGAAAATCATGCAGGGTGCATGTTTGTGCATGCTCAAAATCCCAACAGGAGAATGGAGGAGAAGGGATTACAGCAGAGCCAGGCCCCGTGGGGGGTGATTTCTCACTTTTTCTCTCTCTATTTCGCTCTGGCAAGAGCACATACCCTATAATAAAAATCTGAAAAAAAATATCTCTTGTCTTTGATGTTAAAATATTTGATATATCTGGAATTGACTTCTGTATATAGTGCAACATTTCTTCTTTTTTTTTTTAATGGTTTTTCTTTTTGCCGTAGAACATGTGTGCTTGCCAGAGAGAGAGAAACAAAGAGAGGAAAAGTGAGAAATCCCTGCCTCAGGGGATAGCCATGCCACAATATCTTCTCTTTCATTTTCTTCTCAGGATTTGGGGTACACACACACAAACATGCCCAGTGTGATTTTCAAGCCACTGGGTCTGGGTCTTGAACTGTGACTTGCCATGTGGGAATCCAGTACCTTAACCACCATGCAACCTGTTGCCCCCAAGTGAATTGTTTTTTTGAGCACTAGAAAAGAATAACTCTGTAAGAGAGATATGGAAATACTTGTTAAATAAAACAAGAAAGTACAAACTGTTATGGAAAAGACTGATAAATTTGACTACACTTAAATTAAAAACCTATGGTTATCAAAAGCATACTAAAGAGAGTGGAAAATAGTGCAAACTAGAATATGCAATACATTAAAATATCACATTAATATACAGAATATGTAAATGAATCCAATAATCAATAAGAAAAAGACATTTCACTCACCAGAGAAAGGCCCAAAGAGGCATTATACAGAAAGACAAAAGAACAGTCAATAAACAAATAAAAGGATGTTCAGCCCCATTAGTAATTGAGGAAAAACAAATTAATATCACAGTGAATTACTATCTTATCTATATTAGATTGAAAAATCCAATTAGTCTTACAATATTAAGCATAGCACAAATGTGGAACCACAGACTACTTACACGTTGTCTCTGGGATTGCATATTGGCAAAATGACATTGGAAGACAAACAGACATTTTTTGGTAAAGATAAACATGCATACTCCGTGACTCTTCGGGTATATATTTTAGAGAAAAACTTGAATATGGGTGTAAGAAGGCATGTACAAAAATCATCACAACCAGTTTTATTTTGGGGAGAGGTTTTTGCTATAGGGCATGTGTGCTCTCCAGAAAGAGAGAGACAGAGAGACAGAAAGCGAGAAATCACCCCCGGGGGGACGGACACGCCTCAATCTCTTCTCCTCCATTCCCCTCTCGGGATCTTGGGCACACACACACACGCACCTGGCCTGAGTTTAAGCCACCGAGTCCGGGACTCAAAGCACAGTTGACTACATAGGAGTCCAGCAACATAGCCATTACACCAACTGCTGGTCCCGACAACCAATTTTTTTATGCATAAAACTAGACACAACTTGGGCCAGCTCTGTGGTCTAATTCTACTTATATAATATGAGGTTTAAAGACGAGATAATTTATATGATGTATTTTTAAGGATATATATTTTGTGTAATGAAATTATATATAAAAGGCAACCCGCCTCAGTGGCACAGATGATGGTGTTCTGATCTCCAATACTAGAAGTCCAACTAGCTGTGTTCAGAACCGAAGCTGACCTGAACAGGCTGGGCATAAGTGCCCAAGATCCTGACTCACGAGAGGATAGGGGAAGGGGCTCACAGTAAGATGAGACCCTGCCAAAAATGCCTGTCTCTCTCTCTCTTTCTCATGAAAGATAATAAATTTAAAAATAAAGAAAAAAGAAAAAATGAGGGAACTGTAACATAAAATTGAAAACTGTGGCTTTCTCTGGTGGGAGGAAGTGGATGTAGTTAGGAAGTGGCTCACATTAGCTTCAAAGATGTTAGAAATGTTCTTTTAAAAAAGAAATGTTTTTATTGCCAGAGAGTGTGTGTGGGCATGAGAGAGAGAAAGGGAGAGAGAGGAAGACAGCACCACCCAGTGGGGTATGGTCATGCCTTAATCTTTTTCTTCTATTTACCTTCCCATGAGGACTTTTAGCAAGCATGCACACATGCCTGGCATGTTTTTCAAGCCACTGGGCTGAGATTTGAACTGCAGTTGACCATGTAGGATCCAGATCCCTATGCACAGTGCTTAATCCCTGTGCCCTAGAAATGAACTGCTTCTCTGGCTGGTTAATGAGGATTCTGGCATACACATACATTATTTTTATTTCTCCATAACTATACAAGCAGATGACATAGATTCTTTGGTATTTGAATTTTACAACTTAAAAAAAAAGCAAATAAAAAATAAGCTCTTGTATGCTAGATATACTTCACAATTTTAAATTTCAGTGCATTAAGTGGAATCATGCAGTATGTATCCTGCTGTGACTGGCTTATTTCTTAGCATAGAGTCCTCAAGTTTCATGCATGTGTAATAGTTGACAGAATTTCATTTTTAGTGCTTGAATGACATTCCATTACATGTATATACCATGTTTCCATTTATACCTGGTATCCAAATTAATTAAAATCCAAAAAACAGAAAAGAGAATTGTGGTTGCCAGAAGGGGAAATGGGTATAGAGTTTCATTCACACAGTGAATGAAAAAAGTTGATGAGAAAAGTTCTAGCGATCTGTTCTCCAACATTGTGCTTATACGTAACACTGCTGCACAGTATACTTACAGTTTTGTTAAGAGGGTACATCTCATGTATTTTTCTGCAATAATAAAAAAATATAAATATGAAAAAAGGACATAGTCAAACATATATAGACAGATTGATGATATAGATAGATGAGAGAGAGAGAGGTTGTCTGAAAAGTCACAATGCATTTTTGCATAGAACAAAGCTTCGTGACTTTTCTGACAACCCAATATATACCTCAAAAATAAAAGAAAGAAAAAAGAAAAACTAGTAGAGCAAAAATTGAAGGTACACATCAAAGTGCAGTGTTATCTGTTGACAGCAATAAATATGATAATAGTCTTGATTTGACTATCATACAATGCATACATGCTTTGAAAACACATATTATATCCTGGAAATATCTATAATAACTATATGTAAATAATAAATTATTGTTTAAAAATTAAAAAGTCAATATATTCCAAAAAGTCTGGAGGCCAGGTAGTGGCACAGTGGTAATGCAACTGGACTCAACTGAGAAAGGTCCTGGGTTAATATCCTAGGACATCCCTGAGCACATCAGGGGCACAGGTGTATGTGATCCAGGCTGGCTGGGATGTAAGGATGCATGGATCATGGCATGAGAACCCTGTTAGGGATGCCTGTCCTCTCTGTTTCAGTCTGTCTGTCTCTCTCTGTATCTCTCTCTCAATTGGAAGACATAAACTTTTACAAAATATTAAAGATTGATTAGGGCATTCTAAGTTGCATGTATGCCTGGAGTTCAGATAATTTTGAATAACTGTCTCTGAAATGAGCTCAACTGTGTTTAATACTCTGGATCCTCTCAGAGCCCACTGGAACCTTATTTTTCGTTCTGAGCACATTGTGGGGAAGAAAAATCGCTAGAGCCTGTATCAGGGCAGTATATGATCCTGAATCCATGGATACAGAATGTATTAAGCAAAGTTTAATCCAACATGAAGCAGACTAAGCTGTCTTCCAACATACAGAGTTGTTCTTGAGAGATCTGACCCAGAGAGCTAAAATCTCATGCTGCAGGAAGAAAGCTTTTGGCTCCAATGTGGCCCAGTACTCCTCAGCAGGAGTCTACAATGTCTAGGAGGAGTGAGTTGAGTCACCTAGCAGCTGGGTGACAACACGCTAAGGAAGTGGTGTGGAAGTCTCTTCCAGCTCTGAAACTTACTTACTGGAGACAACACATCAATTAATTTAACAAATTGTTCTACATTAAGCACTGATGTTTCAACAAGAACTCCCTCTACTTATTCTCTGTTCTGTGCAGAATAGTAGCTATGAGCATGTACATGCACTCTGTCATCAAAATGAAATGAGAAAAAAGATCTCCAAGAAAAATAATATATGTAAAAGAACGTTGTTAACTTTAAAGTGAAATATAAACATGCGTCACTGCTGTGGTTGACCCTGGTCATATAACTCCAGGCATCTAGGGCGGAAGTGCCTGGAGCATGTGGCTGAGACCTCCTGCTGCTATTGCTTTCATCTCCGCCAGGTCCCTGCTTTACATCTGCGGGTCTGTTCAGTTTCTTGGTAAAGGACATACACTGTCTCTGTCTGGACTGGCCACTGACCAGGTTCAAGTAAGAGCAAATTACTAGTTTTCAAGTCTGAATCAGTTCAGTTTCTAAAATGTGTTTGCCCCCCTCCTGTTTGTTTCTTTGTTTTGCCATTATCTAGAGAACAAAATCAATGGACAAGGTAGAAGTTCAGTTGTGTCTATACATTCAGCCACATCGGCCTATTCTGGAAGTTTGCTTCTTCCATTTGTATCAACCACCACCTGACAAGCAATTGATCACATCTACACACTTGTTTTGCTATTTCAGCCACCTTACTGACTAAATTGGCCCAGTGGTGTACTTATAAGTCACTTCCTATCTAGTCATTATTCTATAGATAAACAATGATGGGGCTGGAATCTGTTAATTCAGCTGTGTGTACTAGACAGAGTCCCTACTCAGCTCTTTAGGTAGTGCTGCATTGCATAACGAACACTAATCCATATTAAAGACAGAAGCTAATGCGTTGGTTGCCAATAAAAATACTGAATATAATACAATCAAGAGCCATGGACATAAGTACTATATTTTTTGCTATTCCTAATTGATAAGCACAAATACAGTAATATTTTTATATTAGCATATTGGAAATGAGGCAACGTACCTGAATGAATTTCCCTGATAATTTCTATTGCCTCTTTCAGTGCCATGAAAAAAAAAAAAAAAACATTTTTGAATGATTCTCTGTAAAAGATATTCATATATCTGGAGCAATAAAAAACTTAAATACACCACATCCTTGGCATTTTTTAAGACTCTTCCCAAGGTCTTTGCCGTCAAGATTAAAGTCACAGGAGTGTACATATCGATGACTGACTTTTAAAGAATTATTTAACTTTCTTTCTTTCTTTCTTTCTTTCTTTCTTTCTTTCTTTCTTTCTTTATTTATTTATTTATTTATTTTAATTTGACCAGAGAGGGACAGAGCAAGAGAGAAAGCAAGCTGCCAGGTCCAGGACTCAAACCACAGTCAGCCATGTGGGAGTCCAGTACCCTTAACCACCATGCTACCTGCCAGTCCCAGATAATTGACTTTCACATGGGTCACCTTTATCACAAATTTTAACTTTCACTAAACTTTTATCCTCAACAGGGTCATGCTTAACAAAGAAGCACAATTTATAGTATTGTACGAGTCATGCTGGGCCTACAAAGTTCCAAATTAAATCACATACTTCTAAGGTTATTATTAATGAGAAGTCAAAGTTGTGATTTTCAAACTGAATAATATCAGAGATCTATTAGGATTAGAATATTTCTCTCATAAACATCCCACTTGTATAAAGAAAAAAACAGATGTCAAAAGGTGAAGGATTCCATGTGCAGTTCTTAAGATACAACATTGATTTGTAGTTACACAATACAAGGCTAAGCCACCTACTTTAACATTTCAAATTTGTTCCCATGTAGTGACCCAGGTAATATCAGGTTGTTGGAAAAGTCATGACATATTTCTTTTCTATGTTTTTCCATATAAAAAGGAATCATGACTTTTCCTACAACCCAACATTTAAGAGTAAAAGAAAGAATTGTTGAATATGCTACATCTTTGAAGTCCTTTTTGGAAAGTATTAGGTAAACTTTGATATTTTATTTAAAAATCACCCATCACTTCTCAGTAAAACTTTCATTGGGAATATCAAAAACATCCCAATGGGGTTTAAACAGGCCTAGAGGCTGAGAAATTTGCTTTAAGAAAAAAAATATAATCTATGGAACACCGAAGTCTGAGTTAGTAGGATTTTATATAACAAAGCCAATTACAGGCATATTCACTTTCTTCTTACTAAGGGCTAATTTATACTAACATCATGTCTTATAATATTCCTTGGGAACTCAACCCTTTGCTTCTTAGGTAAGTAAAATTTTCTCTTGACTTCAAAGGGAATTTTGCCTACCTTAGAAATCAGCTCATGTTTTTAGGCATATTACCCTTACATGATCCTCCTTTTCTCTATACCTCTTTTCAGTTCCTTGATGTCTGAAAATTCAGATGGACTATATATTAATTGTAGGTACAACCTCCATACAAGTCTGCATTAATGTTTCTCTGCTTTGCCTTAACTATTTAAGTTGTTTTTAAGAGAAATTATATCAGCAGTTTCCTGAGAAATTGCACATTGTAATAGATGTAATTCTCTTAAAAATATATTCCTGATGTATTTAAAATATGAAGGGCTAGTACATATAAGAAATTATTTAGTCCATAGCATTGGAATGATGAACAGATACGTATCTTCTGTTTTTGTTCTACTGCACTAGTAAAGCACTTTAAAAATGCATGTCTGGGTTCACAGGAGAGGATAGAGAAGCTATACCAAAAAAACTTCAGCAATTACTTGATAGTTTTTAAAAGTTGATGAAATACATCCCATTGACTTTTCCAATTCCTTTCAAATGAAAATTTTATTTTGTCTTCTTTGCCTCTGTGAAGAATGAGAATCAGGCTTACTCTCAGGGCAAGTCCTTTCACTCAATGGATGTATGCAAATTGATATTTCAAATGAAGATGTCTCAAGTAAAGGTCAAGAGAATGCTCCAAAGTGAATTGGGATTAAAGAGCAAGTAGGAACTCTAGACTCATTTGTTTTCATCAATATTTTGCTGTACCCACAATACATATGTCATAATCAAATGGAGCCAGAGTGGAGAAGCCTGATCATGACGGCGATTTGCGGTGGTGCCTGGCTGGAGAGTCAAGGTATAATCATATAACAAACATGCCCAGTTCCCCTCTCGGCCATCAGTCATCACTGCATTCCAGTTTGGGAAAGTAATGCTAAGCTCAGTTGTGGGAGTTGTGCTCTTAATTAATTGAGATTATGTGATCATAACTGAGATTTTTGGCAGCAATGGACCAGACTTATTAATGATGATCAATTATGACCAGGTGGACTTTCTGACAGCTGATTTTTACCTGACGATATGTGTAAAGGCTTTAATTAGATAAATAGAGCTAACAAGCTGACCTTACCATCTGCTGTCATTTCTCTTCCTGGGTAGAGCATTTCATTCATTGCATATGAAATTCTAGTTCTCTTCAGAGCAGGCCCTTCCATCAGCCCTGAGCATAATTTGCAGTCCATCTGTTAGTATAGCCAGGGTTCGAGTGCCTATTTATAGCCTCTGATAGCCCCATGACCAGAAACCAATTTCCCAAAACCAGTTGATGAGGATCTAAGCAATTCCATTCTTGCTCCTAACTAAAGGGAGTAAATTAGATTCTTTTCTCTTTTGTCCAGTAAATAATAGCTTTGCTGCAAAGAATTCTGAGGCCTGAAATGTATACGTTGCTACTATGGCTGGTGGCCGCTATAGTGACATGGTGTAGTATGGCAGTAATGTTGCACATCCTCCAAATGAAAAAAGACTGTGGCATGACCACATCTTGTTGGGGGAGAGTGCACCCTTCCTTCCTTCCTTCCTTCCTTCCTTCCTTCCTTTCTCTCTCTCTCTCTCTCTCTCTCTCTCTCTCTCTCTCTCTCTCATTCTTTCTATTGTAAAGTGCAAGTAACCTTTGGCATTAAAAAAGAAAGAAAGAAAAGAAACCTGAGAAGATATAGCCAGCTAGAGACCTCTGGGTTCCTAGGAGCAGAAAGAAGCAAGATCTGCCATTCAGTGGAAGACAGAGTATACCTCTCGCCGTACTACTCACAATGGAGGCATCCCCTAATGACAATGGTGATTTCATTCTGGTTAGTACACCAAAATCTGCTACATAGGTTGTTAATTTTTTGTGTCTACCTTAAAATAGTGTTTTGGATCAAATCCTTTGGTCTAACTGATAGAAATTCAGTATCAGTGAAATCTACATATCTGATTGGCTGTCACTTTTTAATAGCCAGAAGACACATGTGCTCAACAGAGAGATGGGGGTAGTGGGGTGGGAGGGTCGAAGAAAGCAACCCTCAGTAAGGTGTGATCACACTACAATCTTTTTCCTCCGTTTGTCCATCCTGTTGAGATTTTGGACACATGTGCACATGTGCCTGGCATGTTTCTTAGGCCGACAGGGCCAGAAGTCAAACTGCAGTTGGCTCTGTAGAATTCAGCTCTTAATCACTAGTTCACAGTGCCAGCCCTTGATAAAACTTGTACTTTTTTTTTGAGGGCATATGTGCTTGCCAGAGAGATAGAGAGAGACAGAGAGAAAGAAAGAGAAATTACCCTCCATGGTGGATGGCCACAACACAATTCCTTCTCCATTCTCTTCTCAGGATTTTGGGCATGCTTGCACATGCACCTGGTATGAGTTTCAAACCCCTGGGTCCAAGACTCAAAGCATAGTTGGCCACATGGGAGTCCAGTGACATAACCATTACACCACCTGCTGGGCCCGGATATAACTTTTAAATGTGCATGTTTGGTCTGAATGATTTGAAACATTTATTAGATCAACTTAGAATTTTTAAGGAGAGTTTGATATTCAAAATATTTTAATTTATTTTTTATTTTTGCTATAGGGCATGTGCACTTAGCAGAGAGAGATGGAGAAAGAGATATAAAGTGAGAAAGCAAGCCACCAGATCTGGGACTCGAACCAGTCTGCCATGTGTGAGTTCAGTGCCTCAACCACCATGCCACCTGCTGGCTGACCCTTCCACTCCTCCCATATAAATACATCACATCTACTTGGTAAGCACCTCTGGCTTCAGACCCTTGGGTGCTCTTTATCTCAATAAACTTTCCTTTTTCTCTTGAAAAAATATTTTTAAGGCATCATGTAATTCTTAAATATTTTCTACACACACACATAAGATTCACTGAAAATATTCTTTCAGGTATATGTAAAAATATGCTAAGTGTCTTCTTTGATTTATCCCATTCTACCTACGGCTCCTCACTGTGGCACCAAAATCCAACAGAAAGCCCTTGAAACATGATTTAATTTTACTGACACAACTTCTTGAATTCTGTAATTCAAATTCCATATGTTGGTGAGGGTTCACGTTAAGCTGCTTATGTACTGTGAATTCAATGTGATAGCCATTTTTGGTCACCCTCCATCCACGTACTAAGCCACAGGTTCTAGGATGGGTCAATGGCATGACTCCATGGCCCATTATCTCTGCCTTCAAAGTGCAGCTTCCATCTCTAGGCCCAAGACCACAATGGCTAGTTCTTCCCATTTCTGACTGGCAATAAAGGGAAGGGGCAGTGGTCCAGGGCAAACAGATGTCTTTTTCTGAGTTATCCCAGAATTTGCATATATCATTTATAATCCCTTCTCATTGGCCTGCATTTAGTCACATGGCCATTCCTAGCAAAAAGGGAGGATAGGAAATTAGTCTTTGCCATGAGCTTACCTGAAAGGCAGAGGTCTTCACACTGAAGGAAGGACAAAACAAATACTAGTGATTTAGCACTCTTCATCAGGACAGCTGATGTGTGAAAGGTCACCCATTTTTCCACAACTAGTTTAATCCTTGCTTGTGGAGGAAATAAATAAACTTAAAAAAAAATTAGAAGTAAAAAATACTTACACTAATTTACTTCTGTTTCACATCCCACCCCTTGACTGTAGCACTGACTTACTCTACTGGTTAACCTGGCATGAGGTTGCTCAGCATTCCACAGGAGGCTCCAGAACCATGTCCTCAGTGTACCTGCTTAATCCTCTCTCTGGGATGGGGAGATCTCAGGGAGAGTAGGGGGCTTCACAATTGCTCTCTGATATAGGTCACGTCTACCCCTTACCTACTCTTTTATATGATAAGCTTCTGAGTCTTTGTTTTAAGCCCAAGTCTTCCATATGAGCGTCAGCTTTTAGAACTGGGCTTTAGGGGGCCAGCAGATGGCAAAATGGTTACATCACTGGACTCCCATGTAGTCAACCATGGTTCCAGTCCTGGACCTGGTGGCTTCAAGTTCATGCTGGACGTGTATGCGTGTGTGCCCAAGATCCCGAGAGGAGAATGGAGAAGAAGGGATATGTGTACATGCCTAAGATTCTGAGAGGAGAATGGAGGAGAAGGGATTGCAGCATGGCCAACCCCCTGGGAGGAGTGTGATTTCTTGCTTTCTGTCTCTCTGTCTCTCCAGCAAGTGCACGTGCTGTATAGCAAAACCTAAAAAAAGACAAAAACAAAAACAAACAAACAAACAAACAAACAAAAAAACACAACAGGGCTTCTTTATACTTCCCATCCTTATACCTGGTTAGAATTTGCTAGATGGGGGGGACCAGCAGTTAGTGTAATGGCTATGTTGCTGAACTTGAACTCCCATGTAGTCGACCGCGGTTCAAGTCTGGACCCAGTGACTTAAACTCACACCAGGCGCGTGTGTATGTGTGCCCAAGATCCTGGGAGGAGAAGGAATTGCGGCATGGCCATCCCCCCAGGGGGAGATTTCTTGCTTTCTATCTCTGTGTCTCTCTCTTTCTTTCTGGTGAGCACATGCGCCCTATAGCAAAAACCTCTAAAAAAAATAATAATTTGCTAGATGTTTGCTGCCTTTGACCCTAGTCTGACTCTGCTATCCTTGAGATCTCTTAGATGCCAATGGTACATCCAGCCCTTCAGCATCCTGGGCATCTAGTGTCCTTGCTTTCCCTATGAAGCTCCCCTTTTACCCACTTTCTTACCCTGAGCTTGAAGCACAAACTATCCCTACGCCATAATTGGAGATGTCCACAAATTGGGGGCTGTGTGCTTTTCTCTATCCAGACTGTGCTCTGTTCTTAGCTCTTAGAGCTGATCAGCAACCCCAGCAGCAGGTTTTGACCTGGTAGGTGGGTCTAGTGCCACATCAGTCCCACTTGTATGGTCTCATTGCAAGAAAACTGTCTTATCTTAGCAAGAAATCCTTTGGTATCTTCGTAAGAATTCTAGTTACTTGGGTTTTTTTGATTTGTCCTTTTAACAATGCTATTGAAGCCCTGAGGGTTAGTGGGTTTTAAATGTTAAAAACAGAACTGTGAGAGGGTATTTATGAACATATAATAGTATCAGAGTAATTACTGAATGAATGGATAACGAGTCACTGAGGCCAGGGAAACCCATAGGTCAGAATAATAACAGTGCTTTCTTTTCATATTTCCATCTTTAGAATAGCTTCAGGGAGCTTGGCCTGCTTGTAATTGATAAAGAAAACAGGAGTCTTTAATTCTTTCCAGCACTGTCTTGTTTGATTAACACCACGATTTATAGCTAGTAGTTACATGAAAAAAATTGCTATCTTGGCATTTAGGTTAGTAATTCCAAATGTGACAAAAATGATTGGGACTCTACTTATGGTAGAAAATACGAGAATGGCTTAATGTAAAATCCAACCTTCGAGGACTTCTGTGGCCACCTCTGCTACTCAGCATCCACTCATGCCTGACGGGCACCATTCCCTGGTTTGAATCCAGATGTCTGGTTCACCAGCTGTTTCTTGGCTCATTACACTTGAAGAGGTTTCCAAGGCTATGAGACTGAGCTTCCTTGGCACTATTTTTTTTTTCCTTTTAACTAGGTAAAGAAAAGAAACACTTTCATCATCTTATTGCAGTTTTTAATGGAACATCAACATTTTTTCTTGTTATACATGAAGTGATGACTAGTCAGTGAAAAAGTGCTGGAGCATGAAGAAAAGCATGCGAAAAGATGGTAGAAAGATACAGGAAATCACCCTCTAAAGGTTAAAGAAATAAACAGAGGGGTTTCCTCAGGACCAATTAATGAGGAGGTATCTCAGAGGTTGCCTCTATGGGGTTGAGTCAATAATTGTGTATCTGGTTCACTGTCAGGTCTTTGGAGATAAAAATGCTTGAAAATTTGGCCTTTTCTGTTGCAGAAAAGTTTTCTAACCATACCATGAGGTCTTGGAGTCCAAAGATTCCTACAGTGAAGTCTACCAATGCATTAAACTGAAGCCTCCTGAGTGAAGGTTAAAGTCTAAAGAAGTCTACTTTACAGTATGGGTCAATGAGAGAACCAGGAGACTACTTCTCACCTATTTTTTTTTTTACTTCTTGTAGATTCTAACCATACAGAATAAAGTATCTAATTACATACTTTGACCAATGGAAAACCAAAGGTCTCTAAGGACACAAGCAATAATACATATTTTAGTGTAGAAAATTGTATTTATCTACAAACAATAAAACAGGCAAAATATTCAATACATGAACCCCAAAGAAGAATCACAGGCCATTTTAACAATCCACATTACTGCAAACTGGTTTGATGTCTGACTTCCACCTCACCTCAACATCAGCCGCTCACTTGCACAGCATCTTTCAGACTGCTGATCACCCAGAATTGCTCTAAAATGATAATAGCCAGTATTTCATTCTTGGTTCTCTGCGCCATCCTTCCAGCTCTCACTTCTTCCACATCCTGTCATTGACTTTATCCAAAACCACAGTCACATTCCTCTAGGTCTATCAAAACTCTGTACATTCTAACCAAGAAGAAGGCAACTTTATTTGCCTTCCAGAAGGTGGATTTTGGCCACAAATTTATATCAGTTGGTTTTCACAAATTCATGACCTCCTATTTCAACTGGACCTCCATACTGCCTAGGAATACTTGTATGGGTTTAGACATCATTAGTGTTAACACATTTGGCTCAAATTTCACAACTGTCCTCAGGGCTACTTTCCCAGCTCACTGTTCTTACTCTGTTAATTATCCTCCTGCTACAAAAACAAAATAGGGTCACTAGGAGAAAACTCTTTAATTCCCACCACATTCATAAAACTTGCAGGTCTCTATTGACAAAGAGCTCTAGAGGAAGAGGCATCCCTCCCCTTCACTCACAATCACTTTTCTATCTCCTGGATCCCATTCTTCAATAACAATCACTTTTCTATCTCCTGGATCCCATTCTCATTCTCAGGAACATCTTCGCTTAATCCATAGGTCAACTATTTCTCTCTCAAATACATCCTATTTTTTTAACTACTTGAGGGTACATGTGCTCACCAGGGAGACACAGAGAGAAAGAATAGAGAACGAGAAGGAGAAAGCATCCCTCATGGGGTATGGTCATCCTACAATTCCTTTTCCTCCATCTCTCCATCCAGTCAGTACTTTGGGCACACATGCACATGAATCTGGCATGTTCTTAAAACCTCTAGAACCAGGACACTTACCATAATTGGCTATGTGGAATCTGGCTTTCATAACTACTAGGCCATGGGTTCAGTCCCATCCTTTTATTTCTATTGTAAAGAGATATAATAAATGATTTTCTCTGCTGCTCCATAACTCTGCCTTTAGTCACATTATCCTTACTACTGACCCTTAGCAGCCCTCAGCAGGTCTTCCTGCCTCCACTGTTCTTTGCTTCTCCCAATCCAGACGACTCCTCACTTTATATCATAAAATTTTCAGTTAGCAATGTTATAAATATCTTTCTAAATCAATTAATATACATCAGGTCTTCAAAACATTCATGGAAAATGTGTATTATGTAACAGCTATACGCAGATGTCAAACATTTTTGTACCAAGAGAAATATCTTAATTTCATTTTTCTATCATCTCTTTGAAGTCTCCTCATACATATATGCTATAATGTTGAGCATCATGTTTGTAGGGATATTTTTTATTAAAGTCATTTACTATTGTTAGTCATTTGGAATATTTCAACTTTTCATTGTTACAATCAATATCACAATGACTATGCATAATATTTTGCATAGGTCTTAGAAAAAATTTTTAGAAGTAGAATTTCCAGGTCAAGGAAAATATTAAAGAACGTTGGTAGATATTTGACCCAATAGCAGAATTATCATGTATTTAAGTGCTGCTCTATTTCTCTTCCTTCCCATTACTCTGAACCATTCTCCAAGGTGGAACCACTGTCTTGGTAGTTCCTCTGTCCCTAGGCCCACACTTTATTTATTTACTTCTTTATAGCCAAATTATTGGAATTTTATTGATTGAGCCGGTGGCATATGGGAAGACTCATGTCTCTCAAAAACTCCGTCGCCTCGAGTGATAGATGAGGAGTGTTTATAAAGGCAAAAATCATATTCTTTTTTTGGTTGACCTGGGGATTACAAGAAAAAACACAGTGGGCTTGAAAAGGTAGGGGTAGAAGCTTACAATGAAGAGAAGTTTATAGAAGCGAAACAGCAGGTTAATCATTCCTAAGGGTATGTTCCATCCCTACCTAAACACAATGAAAACTTAATGACCTTTATGGCTCAGGGCAAATGGGTCTCGTGGCTGTTGGTCATATGTCATAGAACGTCTCAAGGTAGGGAGTCTTGGGTCATGTAGCAAAGACAGTAGGAACCGTACTCACTTTGTTTACCCTAGGCAAAAGGAGAAAGCAAGTTTCTAAGATAAAGAGGAGTTCAAAATGGAGATGCTCCTGCTTCATTTCCCAGTTCTCTTTTATGGGGACCAAATCATTGATTCCTCGGTATCAGCTAGCGGATGAGGTGATAGTCTCCTTTTGAGGGTAAGACATTTCACTGAATTTAAAGTCCAGTTTGAACTGACATGGCTGATTGCATGGTCTGCAGTTGCTGGGCACAGTTGCTCACACGTGGAGTGTCTGGTCGGACTGGCTTGGGCCAATATTGGTAGTATGCAACCCCTGGGCTTAGTGGCTTACAGGGAGATTGGGATATAACACTTCCTGAGGCAATGCAAGTAGTTTACATAAGCAGAACAGCATTTGGTTAGGTACTTATGGAAATAACAAAATTTCTCAACAAACAGAGGCCATATCACTCCCCCCTTTTTTAGTCTCCTCAAATCTGCTCAGGAGAGTCACCCTGGCAGTGCAGTGCCTGGTATATCTAGGCTCTAGGTCCAGAGGTAACTAGCATTTAATATTTACTGGCTTTCATCCTGGAGGAGATGAATTGGGTAAGGAAATTGAGTAAACTAAAGCCAAAAGACAAAATTAGAAGCACTGTTAATAGAGGACTTAACAGTAACAAGGGCCAGGGAGCCTGCTACTAGAGGCTGCTTTCACCTTCCCATGAGTTAGAGCAGCAGTCTGTCCTTTTCCTGACCATCTGGTCATGGAGCTGCTGGGCCATATTCCTGACAATGCATGACTTAAGACAAGTAAGCCTCCGGAGTTACTAGAATAGGGCTGTTAATCTCTGATCTCTGAAGTATTATCCGGAGGGGCCTTCTTGGCTTATTTTTATGGTCCAAGGCCCTGGTGAGTCCTAGGACCACGCTGTTCTTATCACAGCTTCACACTGAGTCAAATATCCCAGAGATTCGTGCTATCTGGCTGACTGGGCCTCTCTAGAAATAAGGAGACACAAAAGAGAACTGTAGGATCATTGGACAAACAAACTTAGTTCTAAATCAACCTAACAGAATGATAATCAGAATGTTAGAATCCATGTATTGAATGATTAAAGCAGCATTTACGAGCTGTGTCACTCATTTTGTGATTAATCAATTCTTCACTGGGGCTAGCAGGTGGTGTAATAGTTATGTTGCTGGACTCCCATACGGTTGACTGTGGTTCAAGTCCTGGACCAGGTGGCTTAAAACTCACACTGGGTAGGTATGTGTGCATGCCAAAAATCCTAAAAGAAGAATGGAAGAGAAGAAAGTGTAGCATGGCCATCCCCCTGCAACCCAGGGGGGTTGATTTCTCCCTTCCTGTCTCTCTGTTTCTGTCTTGCCAGCAAGTGCATGTGCCCTAAAGCAAGAATCTCTCTAAAAAAAAAAAAAATCAATTAATCGTTCATCACTTAGAGGCATTTCTTGGAATGTAAATTGACGTATTTCTACCAATGTACATATTTCCATTTTTTTTCTCAATAAGAGGAAATTCCTAGGTGATAATTATACTTTTATAAGTTTGGGCTCTTAGAAGACCTTTAATAAACAAAGACAATTTTCTTTTCTTTTTTTTTAGAGTTTTTTGCCTTAGGGTGTATGCACTCACTGGGGAGAGAGACTGAGATAGTGAGAGGGAAAGTAAGAAATCACTCCCCTCTTCCCCCCATGAGCCGGGATGGCTAGGCTGCAATTACTTCTCCTTTTTCCTCCTGGGATCTTAGGCGCACATGCACACGTGCCTGATGTAATTTTTAAGCCACCAGGTCCAGGACTCAAACTGTGGTCGGCCATGTGGGAGTCCAGTGACATAGACTCTACATCAACTGTGGGCCCCAATAAATGTTTTCTAATCACCCAGATGAATTTAGTCATGATGGTAAAACTACTAGGAGGACAGGAGCTCATTCTGCTAACATGTTCAGCCTCTGAGAAGGCCAGGTAAGAGTATCACCTTCCACAGTGTCCACAGCACACTTGTGAAATACAATTGAAGGTCCGCCAGGCTCAAGTGTGTGCATGCCTGAAGTCCTTGGAGGAGAATGGAGGAGAAGAGATTGTATTGTGGCCATCCCCTCTGGAGGGGTGATTTTTCACTTTCCCTCTCTCTGTCTCCCTCTCTCCGAGTACATGTGCCCTATGCCAACAACCACACACACACAAACACACACACGCACACATAGTGACTGTTCAGCTTCACTCACAGGTCGCACTGTGAGTGGACTGTCTCGGCTGAAGCAGCCAGTGGTCATTGTCACGAGTCACATAGAAGGTCAAAGATCATTTCAGCACCTCAAGAAACGGGCTATTGTCACTCTGTCCCATCCTTCAACTCACCAGTTCCTTTCAGCACTGTGTTCCTAAAATGTTCTGCCTCTGACTTGAATAAATTTTCTGCTTCCTGCCAACTTTAAAGAATGTTGGAATCTTCTATAAAAGCCATTCTTTAACAGGAATATGGAAGAGAAAATTAGTTTCTAGGAACCATTACCCACTCACCAGGGTTGCTCAAGTACTTTTGACTTAAATTTTGCCGCAATCAAGTACTTAGGTCTCAAGGTTCAAGATAAACCCAAGGCTCTTAGCCTAAAAAGTCTGAAATCATAGCACGATGGGTGGAGAGAGAAGGAAACAGGTTCAAACGACTAAAGGATGTAAAATTATACTCAGAACAGTCTCACTAAATACTGAGGCCAATGTGAAAACTAATCAGTGCATTTCTGTAAAAGGTTTTGATTTGCAGAGAGAAGTATTAAGTTTCTACAAATGTCCCATATTATTTCTCTATTTTCATTTTTTTATTGCCAGAAGGCATGTGTGCTTGCTGGGAAAAGAGAAAAAGCACTCCCCAACAGAGTGGGGTAATGCTGCAATCGATTTTCCTTTATATCTCCTTCCCATCATGCAGCTGGCCTGATTTTCAAGCCCCTGGCTAGGATTCAAATCACTCTCAGCCACGTGGAATCCAGATTTCAATGAACAGTGCTTAGTCACTGTGCGATGAGTTAGGATTCCATCTTATTTCATTAGGCTAATAGAACGTCTGGGTCCTAAGTCCTCATTTAAACCATGCTCGATTTGAAGACTTGAGTTTCCATCTCTACTTCTCCTTCCTTCTTCCCAGCCTTTGAGATTTCACGAAGCAGTACAATGAAAGAAAAAAAAAAGGGGGGCGGGGGTAAGGGAACAGTCATCATCTAAGTTTTAATTATGCAAGTAAAGATATTGGGGTGGGCTGGTTCTGTGCCAAAAGGGTAATTCTCTGCTCAAGAGAGGCCCACATGGCAACCGCAAACAAGCCAGGTCAGTCTGAAACACACAAGGCACACATTAGAGTGCTCAAGATCTGATCAACTGGAGGAAGAGGACCACAATGCGACCAGCCTCTGTGGAGGAAGATCCTCTCTCTCTCATTTTCACCTGCATGCACACGTGCTCTATCATGAATAAAGAATTAAATAAATAAAGATATTGGGGAAAGCACTGAAATTTGAAAATGAAGGCATTATAACACCCTAAAAGAAGATTTTTAAAAAGTCCTTTCCAACTTAGAACAGTTGGACTAATTTTAATTAACATAGGCAGACAGTCCCTGACTTAAACCGGTTTGATTTAGGATTTTTCAACTTTACGTTATTATGAACGTAATACAGAGTCATTAGAAACCATACTTCAGATTTGGATCTCTTTCTGGGCTAGCAATATGCAGTACCATATTTTACATCAAAATAAACTTGTACTTTAATTCTATTTTCCTATGAACTTGTTTTCTTTTTCAATTTGCCAGAGGGCACATGCACTTATCAGAGAGAGGAGAGAGAGAGAGAGAGAGAGAGAGAGAGCGAGAGCAACTTCCATGAGGAATGGTCATACTGTAGTCCCTTCTCACTTTCTCATTTCTTTCAGGGGAAGAAAAACATATGTTCCAGTTGTGTTTTCAAGTCATTTGGGTTCAGAACTTGAACCATGGATCGGCCATGTAGGATTCAGCTTCTTTGACCACCAGGGTAGCCTTTTTTTCTTTCATTTTCTTTTTCCTTTGTTTTCTTTTCTCTCCTCCTCTCCCCTCCTCTCTCCTCCTCTCCACCCTCTCCTCCTCCCTTCCCTTCCCCTCCTCCTCTTCTCTCTGCTTCTCTCCTCCCCCTCCTCTTCCTCCTCTTTCTTCTATCACCAACGGGCATGTGTGCTGACGAGAGAGAGAGAGAGAGAAGGCACCCCATAATGGGAACTTGTCATGCTGCAATCCATTTCCCTCCATTTCTCCATTTCATCAAGATTTTGGGCACACACAACTGAACCTGGCACATTTCTCAAATGGCTAGGGTTGCACTTTAAACTGTAGTTGGCCATGTGGGATCCAACTTTCTATGCAAAGCATTTAACCACTGTGTTACAGGGCCAGCCCTTTTGTGCCTTTGTGAAGTCTCCTTGTACTCATACATCATTCTGAAATATTTTCTTAAAATAGATTTCCAGAAATGGAGTTATATGGCTCAAATGGCATAACTATTTTTAGACTCTTGATCCATATCACCAAAGGGTTATACCACCAGCTAAATTATACCACCAGGTTGATCAACAGGTACAACTTAGGTGCCATCATTTTGTATATTTAGCTAACTTAATAAACAAGTTACTTCACTTTTTCTCTGATTACGATGACTAATCATCTTGCCAAATGTCAATGGTTTATCTTCTATAAATATCTATCTATTAACACATTTTACTCTTCCTTTCAATGCTATGTGTCTTTTTTCTTTTTTTTAGAGAGATTTTTGCTACAGGGCACATGTGCTCACTAGAGAGACAGAGACAGAGAAACAGAAAGCAAGAAATCACCCCTCCCCCCCCAGGGGGGGGGGAATGGCCATGCCACAATACATTTTCCTCCACTCTCCTCTCAGGATTTTGGGCATGCAAGCACAAATGTCCAGTGGGAGTTTCAAGCTACCGGGTCCAGGACTCAAACTGCAGTTGGCCAGCTGGGAGTCCAGTCATGTATCCATTATGTCATCTGCTGGTCCTAATCCAATACTATTTATCTTAATAGTGTCTGAACTATTATTATTATTATTATTTTACCAATTTGGATGAGTTCTTCATAAACTAAAGATATGAACATTGTCATATTTGTTGCAAATATTTTTTGTTAGTCCGTTTACTCATTTATTTTTGCTATTTTCTTTTCTTTGACCAGAAAATTTGAAGTTTAATACAATTAATTGTTTGAGCCTTTTTAAAAGTTCTTTTTTTAAATGTCAGCAGGCACATGCACATGCCGGTGGCATGCTGGCTAAGACAGCTGGGTCTCACATGGGTGACTGCATGGTTAGAGTCTCAGACTCAGTGGCTTAAGAAACACACTGAGTGCATGTATGCGTGTGCCTGAAATCCCAAAAGGAAAAATGGAGAAGGGATTGTGGCGTGATCATGTCTCCTGGGGTATGCTTTCTCAATTTCCCTCGCTGTCTCTCTCTGGTGGACACAAATGCTCTCTAGCATATTAAAAAAGGGTATTTTAAATAAGTTTTATTTTATTCATGACAGAGAGCATGTGCTCATGCACATGAGATGGGCGGGGGGGGGGGCATTCTCTATAGGACACATGCCACCATCCCAACCCCCAGCCTTCCAGCTAGTCAGAACCTTGGGTATCTGTGCATGCACTTCACGTGTTCCAGGTTGAATGGGAATCCGAACCCATAGTCAGCCATGTGGCTTCCTGCACTGCTGTTCTCATGCTACCGCCTGTGCTACAAAGGCTGAGGCCCTTTTGTAGATTTTTTCCCCCACAGTGTGCATGCACTCAGTGGAGAGGAGACAGAGAGAGATGATGAAAGGAAAGTGAGAAGTCACCCTTCAAGGGGAATAGCCATGTTGCAATGCCTTTTTCTCCATTCTCCTTCTGGAAATTTTGGGCATGTTAGCACACATGTCCAGTGTGATTTTCAAGCTGCCAGGTCTGGGACTGGAACTGTGGTCAGCCATGTGGGAGCCCAGCACCCTAACCACTATGCCACCTGCTGGCCCCTGAACATTGTTTAATTTAGAAACTTCCATAAACAAAAGCAAAAAAAAAAAAAAAAGAGAGAGAGAGAAAGAAAAATAAATGTTTTATCTATAAAAGGTTCATCAGCATTCAGTTATATTTGTTTTTACCTTCATATCTAACCATAAGATTAGTGAAATGAATGGGGTCAAAGGTCATAGTTCCTGGGACCAGCAGGTGGCATGGTGGTTAAGAATGCTCCGAGATGACTGACTGCAGTTCTAGTCCCAGACCCAGCTTGCTTTCTCACTTTCCCTCCTTCTCTCTCTCATTCTTGCTCTCACAGTGTCCCTCTCTAATCAAATTAAAAATAAATACGTAAGTTAAATAAAATAATTCTTTTTAAAAATAAAAAGTCACAGTTTCCCCTCCACGCTCTCCCCCTGGGAGAAAAGTCCAGACTGTAGGCAAAATGAGACGGGATCGAGGCATGGGTAGAGAGCTTAACCATGAAGAGAAGAGCACTTCTTTCTCTGGGTTTGGAACAAGAATTTAGACAAGTTGTGTGCATTGAGACAGAAGATGGAGGTAGTGCGACCTACAGAGAGTGAGGGGAGCATGGGTACGCTAGGAACCCCTCACCAAATTTCTTTACTAAAGACCTGAGCCCTTTTACCCTCACCATTTACTATATTTTTCCCTCTTGAGGGAAATAACCTGGGACCGTTAAGTAAGTCATGCCAAAATCCATGGGTGCTTTTACCACAATGAGAAAGCTCATCATTGACACAAAAGGAAGTTCTACACTGGTAGTACCTGCAGAGTTCCTTTTAGAACTCTAAAAATTGTTTTGATTGACTTTCAAATTTTTCGCTTAAAGAGATTTTTGCGATAGGGCGCATGTGCTCACCAGAAAGACAGAGGGGGAACAGAGAGACAGAAAGTGAGAAATCACCCCCCAGGGGTATGGCCACTCCACAATCCCTTCTCCCCCATTCTCCTCTTGGGATTTTGGGCACGCACACACATGCACCCCGCATGTGGTTTAAGCTGTCAGGTCCAGGACTCGAACTGTGGTTGACTATGTGGAAATCCAGCAATATAACCATTATACCATCTGCTGGTTCCTTGCCTTTGTTTGTTTGTTTTAACCCTTCCTTTCTATCTTCCTATCTTTATTCTTCTCTCTCCCTCTCCTTCCCAACCCTTTCCTCCATGTCCCTTCCAAGGAGTGAAACAGAGAAAGACAAGCACTTCCAACAGATTCTCACACTGTGATCCCCCCATCCCCTACTCCAAACTTACATCTAGCCAGGATCACAAGCAGACACGCAAACCATATATTAGGTCAACTAGAAGCTGAACCCTGGTCTTCTGTATGGCTTCCAGCATTGCAGAACATTGCGTGAGAGCTGGGCTCTTACTGGCTTCTTAGTGCTGCTACTAGAGAACAAAAAAGATGCCTTCCTGTTGAAACTATTATACAGGATGTAATGGGGTTAAAATTGACAGGTCTTGCTACCACTTCTGCTCCAAGAGGAGTTTCATATGAGTCCAGAAACAATTCAATCTTCACCACATTCTACCTGCCACACCCACTCCTTTAAATAGATATCTGTTTGCAAGTTTGATATGGTTTCCTAAAGGGGTCTAGAGCCAGATTTACTATCATGTAAAGGAGAAAAAAAATAAAAGAAGTGAAGCCAGGGTGGTGGTATCAGAATATTCTATAATTACCTTTTTTCAGCCTTTTAAAATGTATCACAGTCATACATGCATACGAAAACTGGCGTCCCTGGCAACATTTCCATTCTTTATAGCCATTTTCATACCCCAGAGGCAATTCTTTTTAATTTTTAAAGTTATTTCTTAACGTTTATATTCAAATCTTTTTAATTTTTGCTGCAGGACACATGTGCTCACCAGAAAGAGAAAGAAACAGAGAAGGAAAGTGGAAAAAACAAAACAAAACAAAACAAAACAAAAACCAAAACACCTCTTGGTGGTAATACATTCCATGTTTTCTCCACTCCCCTCTCAGGATTTTGAGTACATATGCACATGTCCCTGGTGTGTTTTTCAAGATATTGGGTCAGGGACTCAACTGACAGTTGGCCATATGAGATACAGCTGCCTTAAACTCCGTACTATCTGGTGGCACTACCCTCAAATCTTTAAATAAAAAAGTATTTTATATTTCGACTTTTCATTGCTATTAAGTTTTAGGCATTATCTACTGACATTCCTGGGGGATGATAATTTATTTTTATTCTCCATACGTACAAAGTCCTCCCTAACCCTTGTTATAGATCTTAAGACTAGATCACTATGTAAGCTTTACATTTCCATAACAAGTAAATATTATATGCAGCAGAATGAGAAAATATACTATAGTTATACTTACTTGTTTTAAAATTTTTCTTTATTCATGATGGAGCACATGTGCTCACACATGAGGGAGAGAGAGGGAGGCAGGAGCACTCTGCAAGGGTCTAGACATGCTGTGAGCCCCTTTCTCTAATTCTCTGGCACAGTAGTCCCCAACTTTTTTGGCATCTAGGACCTGTTTTGTGGAAGATGATTTTCCCACTGATGGGGTTGTGGCAGTAGGGGGGGGGTGATTTTGGGATGATTCAGGCACATTACATTTACTGTGCACTTTATTTCTATTATACTGTAATATCTAATGAAATAATTATACAGCTAACCATAATGCAGAATCAGTGGGAGCCCTGAATTTGCTTTCCTACAACCAGATGGTCCCATTTGGAGGCTCCCATGAGAATCTAATGTCACTGCTGATTTGACAGGAAATGGAGCTTGGGTGGTAATGCGGGCAATGGGGAGTGGCTGTAAATACAGATGTAAATACAGATGAGGCTTTGCTTCCCTACCACTCACCTCCTGCTATGTGGCCCAGTTCCTATTAAGCCACGAACTGGCACCAGGGTTGGGGATCCCCACTCTAACACACTGGGTCTTGGGTGCTCACATGTGTGCCTGGCACATTTCAGACTGACTAGGCTGGGGGTTCAAACTGTGGTTGCCATGTGGGGGTCAGGCCTCTATTGAGGATTACAGCTGACCCCATTTATTTTCTTATATAAAAACTATTTTCTCCAGTATTACTCCTCCTTTCCCCCTACTTGCATAGTTTTCTAGGTGTCTATCTCATCTATCAGTTGATTTTCTTACAAAAGTATGAGTATCCCTTTCTTGAAGTAGCAACATCTGACATTTCATAAGCTTCATCTTCTTAGACAGTTAACTTGGTAAATAGACTGTAGCATTTATAGTGGCTACTCAGATCACTGATCTTACTTCTAGGCTTTTGGATTCTTCACTAGCAAATAACAATGGTAAACTTTGGATGAATAAAGTGCCACACATGTTCAGACTGTGGAGGCACAGCTCCTAGAAATCTATACAAATAGAGGATCTAAAATGTCTTTTTAGAAATATCTTCTTTTGGGACTAGCAGATGGCGTAATGGTTATGTTGCTTGACTCTCACGTAGTCAACCGTGTTTTGAGTGCTGGACCTGGTGACCTAAAACTCATGCCAGGCGTGTGTGTGAGTGCATGCCCCAAAGCAGGGACTATGTGCCCAAAAGAAGGGATTGCAGCATGGCCATGGGAGGGGGGTGATTTCTTGCTTCCGGTCTCACTGGGAGCATTCATGCTTTATAGCAAAAATCTCTAAAAACAAAACAAAATTCTTCTCTGGGATGAAGTCTTTTCAGGAGGTGCCACCCTAAGTTTTAATGTCTGTTACTTTTCTTTTTGTCTCCCTTTTTAACTCCTTTATCAAGATACTAATTTCTTTAGCATAAAATTCTGTAAACAATTTTTTTTTGTTTTTTAGAGATTTTTGCTATAAGGAATGTGCACTCACCTGAGAGAAAGAGAGAGACAGAAAGTGAGAAATCACCCCACAGGGAGAATGACAACATCCATTATCCTCTTGGGATTTTGGGCATGTGCACACATGTGCCCTGTGTGAGTTTCAAGCTTCTAGGTCTGAAACTCAAACCATGGTTGGTCAGTGATGTAACCATTACACCATCTGCTGATCTCAAAATTTTGTAAAATTCTTAATTGACATTAACATTTTCTCTAACTTTAAGGTATCAATACTTTCTTCCCATGTATCAAATGAGCAAAAGCAAAACAAAACAAAAATAACCAAAGAAACATTGCATCAATAATCATCTTGAAAAATCTGCCATGAAGATTGTATATGGCTGGTAGCATTAAAAGTGGTACAACACCTTTAGAATAGAATTTACCAATATTCAATTTTAATAGACCTGAATATATCACACTAAAATATTATGGTAGATCGAAACATGCCACCCTAAAATATGCTTCTGTAGCATGAAGATTATTTTGAGAAATAGCAGACATAGGAGAAGCTCTGAAAACAGAATAGCAGATAAACTTTCTCAAGAAAAAATTACATTTATGAAGGAAATTCCATTTGTACTCTGTGTTCCAGAAGAAAAAGATGACCAACCAAGTCACAAAAATGCTTGCCAATGGAGGAGGCACTGACTTAAATCTACATAACAAATCTTACTCTTGTTTCCAGTATTTTTCCTGGTCATCTCTGTATCAGAGGTTTCCCCCATAGCTTGCTTTGTGTTTGTTTGGAGATAGTATTTAAGTCTGAATTCTAAGTCACCTTTTTGAGAGTTAATCATTTTTTCCTAGGCATCTCTCATATATACATAAGGAATAAACATTTGCAAATTTCTTTTTGTTTTTCTCTTGTTAATCTGTCTTTTATTAAAGTAGGTTCCAGTGAAGAACACAAAGGGCAGAAGGGAAATTATTTTTCCCCTTCTACACAAGAGAACTATAAAACCCCTCATTTCTTTACCTGTCCAATTTCATTTAAAGGAAATAATATAAAACATGAAAAATGCTGTCTGTAACAAGGAAGGTCACAGTGATATTACCTGCAATACTGAAAAATTGGAAACAATATAATGTCCATTAATAAAATGGCTAAATAAACTGTGGAATATATTCTTTGCTTTTTACATACATGTAATGTGAAAAGTAATATTTACTGTAACAAAAACACAGGGTAACATGTTCAGGTACACTGCGATTACAACTAGAGAAAACATACACTTTGAGAACTGAAACCATCAACTCCCTGGACCTTATAGCTACACGTATTATCTAAGCATTCACTAGCACGACTATACCCTTCCAAGAGTCTCTTGTCCGAGAAAAATGAACTTTATTGTTCATAACGGAACTTCTCAGGAGACATGAATTTTTTACTAAAAAGAATAAATTGGACAACTAATGCTCTAAGCTTCTTTGAACTCCTTGACTTAAAATCCTTGCCTAGTCATTTCCACCAATTCCAAGCATTTACATCATGACCTTTACCGAATTCTAGTTAAGACTTACCATTGAAAGACCAACCTTAGGGGCCAGATGGCAGTGCAGTGGTAAAATGTGACATTCTGCTTGGCAGTCTCACATGGAAGGGCTGGTGGTTTAAGTCTGGGAACTTCTCCAAGTATTCTAGGCATGTTTTGGTCCATAATCTGGGGATGGATTATGATATTGAGACCCTGTGGGGAGTTCTTTTTCTCTCTTGCTCATGGTAGAAATATACTTAAAAACAAACAAACAAACAAACAAAAAAACCTTAAACAAAACTCCCAAGTTTCAATAAAATCTGATCTTGCCCTTTCCCCTTGAGACACTACCAAAGCTCTGCTGATATGGGGCTCTCCATTAAGGCAGTAGACAATAAACTGCCTTGTATTTTTAATAGATTGGGTTCATGGGAACCAAGAGTAAACAATAGAGAACAACTATGCACTACATTCATGTAAAAAAGACAAAAGGAACATGCAAAACCCATAATAGGTACATTAGGAGATTGGTATTCTGTCAATTTGTCCATTTTTCAAAATTTTTAAGTGGTGTTCTTACATAATGAGGGTGAAGCTTACTTCAATCAATAACTAAGAATTCATTGTGGGACAGACACTTTTTAATGTGTAAAGATCAAATAAAGGCAAAGCTTTGCAACTTGTTATTCTTTTTGTTGCATTTTGTAGAACAATCAATAACAATCCTGAGAGGAGCCTTCTTAGGTAGGAAACTGGCTATTCATATTGTAATTATGCTTGTAGAATCGAAATACTTATGGGCTCAGTTGTAATGAAAATGATCCAGAAAAGCTCTAAAATCACTTAGTTAATGTTGAGAAACAATCAGTATGACATTGACAACAGTCTTTAAATGGGTTTTGGCATTTAATGGGACAGAGGCTTCAGATAATGGTTTGCTTAGCACTGAGTTACATAAATGTCGTAAACCTAACACAGCATAGACACATCTCACAAAATTAAAATCCAGACTTTATTAACAGAAGTCTTATAGTCAATGGGTTTTGCAGTACTTGTCAAATAGATTTCCCATCATTTTATGAAGATCAGGGAATAGAGCTGGCATGTAAAGTGTGTCGCATCTGGCAAAGGTACCATTCAACCATTCCCTTGTACACCTGGAAATTTTGTATCCAGTTGTGTAATGCAAACAAACTTTGATGGTTTGACTTGTTAAAGTGGCTCTAACTAGTTCAGGTAAATGTTACCTTCTCCATAGGATATTAACCCATAGTGTTCCTTTTCAACCTTTGTTCTCTATGGCATAAATGGAGCTCTAGGGAGAGTAAAGTGCATCAACCAGGTCACAACATAACAAAAACAAGATCCATCAACAAAGAAACCTGACATTTTCACAAAAGCAAGATAAAGAGATTTATGTAGCTTCCATCCCAGGTAAAGACACATTGATGACAGGAATGAAGACAGAAATATTAAGATTAATCTGGTAATTTTATTTAATATTTACCATTCAGCAGCAACCAACATGAACATCTGCGCTAACAGAATCTCTTGAAATGTTCTGCTATAGAGCTGCTTCAGAAATACACGCACATGATAAATTCAACTGTTCACTGCCAAAAGGTTTTTTTTTAAAAAAAAATGGCTTCAAGAGCAAATAACACTGATTTATACTGTGCCCAAGCACTAGTCAACAAATCTATTAAATTACACAGGAAAAAGAAATCAAAGAAGCGTTGTTATCTTATGCATGTCATCTTATTTAAATGGAAGGGTTTACTTCTTTAAAGCAACAGAAATACAGAGCTTCCTGTGTGTGTGTGTGTGTGTGTATGTATATGTATATATATATATTTATATATATTTTTGCATGTGATTACAAACACAAAGTGTTATCATCAAAAGCAAAAGCAAAAGCTAATTCAAGAAATTTCCAACTGCAAAACTTGCAAGATACAAAGCTAAAATTCATATGTTCCTTTTCTCGATTATGAATAGTTTCACTAAACATAAATATTTTAACATATATTAATTTTTTGACATTCAAAATTGTAAAGTCAATATGGCAGAATTATTGTTAAAAGCACATATGTACAAATATTTTTCCATACATAAAGTATTTGGCATAATTATAACAATCATACTGCATCCACAACTGTTTGCTTTTATTTTTCCTTTTTTTTTTTTTACACATAATGGAATCTCTTATTAAAATTAACCAGTTATGTACAAAAATACTTGAACATTTATTATAGAAAACCTCTATAACCAGCCTCAACAGCATATACCTGCTGAATGGTTTCATTAAGAGAATATAAAAAAGTGGTCACTGCCTTCCAGGTAAGCTATCAACAAAACAAACACGGTTAAAATAAAATGAGCTTCCCAACAAAAGAGGGAAAATATTTAACAGTATGATTTAAAATACAGTCATATCTATTGTCAATCGAGTGTTATAAACAGTCAGTGAAAGAAAAAAACAAAGATACAAAATACATTGCTACATACAAGGTGCTTTTTTTCACAGGCCTACGACTGTGGCATTGGCGCCCCTATTGAGATCTCAGACGGTATGCTGCGATCCTGAAGCTAGCGCAGCCTAGGCCATCCTCCTTCAATAAAAGAACAACAGGAAACCAGCTCCACTGGTTATGGGGAGCCATGAGGAATTTTTTTTTTTTTTTTTTTTTTGTGCAGGATTGAAAGTGAATGCCTTTGCCTTTGGAAAGTCCTTTTGCCATTTAATCATGCTAATATAGTTTCCCAAAGATTTTTTTTTCTCTTCATTTACACTATTGATTGAATACTGTCCTGTATCGATTCCTGAATTCTTGTTAATGGGACACGGTCATTTGTGCCTATTTAATACTTGAACATCTGTTCTTCTTCAATGACAAATTATATCTAGGAAGCTAGCAAGGAAGGAAGCACAAAAATTCAAGTAAACACTTCTCCTGGGGACTTTTGCTTCATCTAGTTGATTGGAACTCTGAAAGCAAACTGCACCTTGAAACAAAATAAGAGTAGATACGGCGGTGACAGGGTACTAAAAGAGTGAGCAACCAATTCACAAAGCAGTTTCAAGAATGGAGACAGCTGTCAGACACGGAAAGCAACCTTAAAGAAGTAGTTTGTTTCAGTAACAAAACAACTTCCAGTCCCAATCCTGGCAACCCCTTTGGTGTATCTTCCAGCTAGCCCTGGCGAACCTTTAATGTCGAGGCTCTGCATTGATCACTGGGCTCGGAGGAAGAGCCAGAAACCTCACCTCGATTACGGAAGTCTTTTAGGGTAAGGTCCACTGTGTTAGGGTGTGCATTGACGTAATAAGCTTTATCAGAGTATCAAGTATTCAGTAAAAAGTATACAACATTATCACGCAGTGCATTGTTTGACAACATTGTATTGGTTTTAAGACTAAACTATGTAAAAAAAGTGAACATAAAAAGATACAAAAGGAGTCTGTATCACTATTTACCACTTTTCAAAGGAGAAAGGTTTTAATGAAATTCAACCATACTTCATGTAACATCTGGCGTTTTAGATCAGTAACTTCTACTATTGTGCAACATTATATTAATAAGCAAGTTCTAACTCCATTTAGAGAGAGATCTGAGTAAGTTATTAAAGTGCCTACACTAAATGTCTTGTCACCATTTTGTAAACGGCAAGGAATTCATCGCGGGTCACAGAAAAGCGACTTAGTTATAACTGCGAGACCTTCCTGGGCAGGGGCCTGGGCCTCGGGCCGGGCTCAGTCCTCCGGGTCCCATTCTCCAGGTGGCCGGATCGCGCTGCCAAGGGTTTGGGGGGCAGAGCGGGCGGCTCCGGCGTGACGGGGATGGAGAGGCTGTGAGGTAGCGGGACGGGGCGCCGCAGAGTCCGCTCGTACACGCTGTAGGGGGGCGGCGTCTTGCTCTCCTTGCGCACCGGCTCCTCCGGCCCGCCCCCCTGCGGTACCGGGGCACCGCCGCGGGCGCCGACTGTTCGTTCACCTGATTTTCGAAGCCTGAGGTTTCCGAGGTGCTACACCGGCTGAGAGACGAGATGCCGCTGCTGTAGCTGCCCGACAGGACCGGGGAGTTGGAGATCAGTCCTGGGGAGTGATACTCCACTGGAGACGGGGTGAAGGACTGCACGGAGCCCTGCTCCGACCGAAAAGGAAAGACACGTGAGAGCGGCAGAGTCGGGGACCAGAGGCAGGAACGCTGGGTGGGCTGGGTGGGCTTGCAGGACGGAGCCCCCACCTCCACGCAAGTCCTGAAGCCCTAGCCCCCAGCACCTCAGAAGGTGGCTGTATTTGGAGATAAGACTCTTTAAAGAGGTTGACTGAGTTGAAATGAGGCCAGCAGGGTGGGCTCCAAGCCAATCTGACCCGGAGTGTGGACACACAAGAGGTTCCCGTAATGCAGACACAACCATGACCGCCAGGCACAGTGAGAAGGCTGGCCCAGCTCAAGCTGGACCCTCCGGAGAAGAGAGGCGCCTAGGGCCTGCTGCACTTCATTCCGCTCTCACTCCGGAATCCTGAGTGAGGTTGCAATCTGCAGCCCTCAGACTCTACTGGCCTGTGTGTGTGTGTGTGTGTGTGTGTGTGTGTGTGTAAACTGTCAGAAGGCGCAAGCACCGGGCAGAAAGAGATGGAGAGAGAGACAGTGAGAAAGCACATCCAATAGGGTGTGGTCGGGTTGCAGTCCCTTCTCCATTTGTCCATCCTGTTGGGATCATGAGCAAGCACACATGCCACCACAGGATCTTCAAGCCACAGGGCTGGGGGGGGTGGGGCAGTGATTTCTCACTTTCCCTCTCCCTCTTTGTCTCTGGCAAGTACACAGCAAAAACCAAAAATAGATGTTATGTGCGTATGTATATATGTACGTGTGTGTGTATATATGTTAATATATATACACAATGGAGAACTACCCAGCCTGGAAAAAAAGAATGAATTCTGTCATCTGTGACAATACAGATGAATGTGTAGGACATTTTGCTAAGTGAAATAAGCCAGGAACAGGAAGACTAATATTGCATGATCTCACTTGCAAGTGGAATCTATAACGTTGCATCACAGAAGTAGAGAGGCGAATGGTAGATACTGAAGGCTGGGAACACACAGGGGTGAAGGTGTGGGGAAAGAGAGCTCTAGGTCAAGGGAGCAAGGTTTCAGTTAGACAGGAGTAATAAGTTCTGGTGATATGTTGCACAGCACAGCGACTACAGTTAATAATACTAGATGTATTATTAATACTAAGTATATTTCTAAATGACTGAGAGTAGGGATTTTATGTGTTTTTATCACCAACCACTAATAGACAAGTGAGGTGACAGGCATGGTAATTAGCCTGATATGATCATTCTACACATGGAATAAAACCTCACATTGTACCTAATCAATATAGACGATTATTATTTGTCAATTAAAAATAGAGTTTCAAAAAGTGTTTTAGCATGTTAAAGTCTTGCGATAAAGAATGTTGAATAACTTTGTTCAGCCCAGTGTTTTCTAAACTTATTTGGCCATAGACCTTTTTTTTTTTTTTTCACTGAGAACGGCCTATAAAACTAATACTCTATGGGGCACACTTGAGAAATGCTATCGTAGGGTAACTTTACCTTGGTCTGTCTGTCTCTCTCTCTCACTTAAGAAAACAATGTGGGTAGACAAATCCTTCTGTTTTGTAGGAGCCTAAAATGAAACAAGACTAAGAGCTCCAGAATCACTGCTATCTTGGTAAAAACTTAGACCTCAAATTTAAAATAAGGCAAGTACGCTTAGTCTTCTCTACAGGGTCAACCCCATCATTTGATTACTTCAAGAAGCCCCACTACCTCTTATTAGTGTAGCAAACTGCACACTAATCATAGCAAAGGTAGTAACTTGGTAGCAGTGTGCCCTCTACTGCAACTCAGGAGTTACAACACAAACGTTTGATCTAGTTTCTCTTTCTTCAAACCCCATTTAAAAGACATGGCTCCAAGGCTGCATATGGCCCGTCAAAATATATGCAGATCTGCTGACAGATAGTATACACCAGCTTGCTAACTAGGACAATTGGATAGCTACTGAGCATTTTCAGTCTTTGGGTTCTTTTTATTTCCTAAGACTTAATCTCTAAGACTTCTTACTGGCTTATTACTACTCTGCAAAATCAAGCTGAAAAACACTGATAATCCAGTAACAATACGTGAGAGCGCTTTGCGAGTGGGAGTAAATGCAGAGGTGCCGCAGCCCTGATGCATTCCTTCCCATCACGTCCAGGTGACAGGCCACAGCTTCCAGAGCATCTGCTCTCACATACACTTTGTAACAGCTACTTTGCAGAATGGCAACAAAACTAGCAAATAGTTTGGTCTCCCCAGCAAATGTCTGCATCGGAAATTTTGGCAATGCCAAGGAAATCACATGTCTTTATGATTTTTCCCCCTTCATTTCTTTTCTTTTTTCTTTTTTTCTGGTTTTATTTTCCAGAGTCTCAATTTCTTTGAGCAACTATCCTTAACAACACAGATGCGGTAGATCACAACCTGCCCGTATGTGTTTGTCGAGGCTAATCTGTGTTTTTCACATTAACTACAACTGTCTCCTCCACAAAAAGGACATGGAGCACGTAAATCTGAAGTCATTCGGGTACACGATCATTCTTTCCACCTCATATTTGCCTCTGGTGCAGTGACTCTGAATGCTAGGCTCGCATATGTAATGGCAATCCTTGCAGCCAGTCTGATTCAATTTGGATAGACACTAAATGTTATTCTTGCTCTTCATTAGAGATTTAATATGTTTAGAAATGTTAAATAGCCTGTGTCTACATACCAATCCAAACGCCTGACCTTTAAAGCTTTCTCCTTTGGTCCCTAGAAATTCTCTTATCCATTTTTACCATGTTATTTTCATGATCAAGTATATATCTCTTTTTTAAAAAAAATATTTATATTATTAATCATTATTATTATTTCATTTGACCAGAGAGAAAGAGAGAGAAAGTGAGAAAGCAAGCCACCAGGTCCAGGACTTGAACCAAGGTCATCGGCCATGTGGGAGCCCAACACCTTAACCACCATGCCACCTGCTGGCCCCTCAAGTATGTACTGCTAATGTAAATGAGATCGCTGATAAAAAGTATTAAAAGAGAGACAGTTGTGTTTGGTTTTGTCAAAATGGGTGAGGGATGATGATAAGGGCAAAAAGTCCCAGAAGAATATTTAGTATGATGGTTGATAGTTTTCTGTGTGTGTGTGTGTGTGTGTGTGTGTGTGATGTGCCATAAACCAAAAACCAGGCTGGAAGTGTCCTAAGAGGTACATCAGGACCACATTTCTTTCCTCATCCAATAGACACTGACTCTAGTTGGAACATTTTCATGGTCACCACTTAGAAAATGAAGCTAATAATCTGGAACCAAATGGCTGCCTACACAGAGGTGGCTCCCCCAGGGGAAAGCCCAGGGCTGTTTTCATACCCACCTTCCCCAACCCTTTCTTTATACGCTCTTGGCCTCATCTGTGCACATGAAAACACTTCTTGATGTATCTGGGATAAGCTTTAGGGGGAAAAAGGAACCTGAGCCAGTTTCTAGCCTCAGTCTAAAGGGGGCCTGTACCTTCAATGGCGATCGCCCAGCAGGTGAGGGGGATACTGACGTTGTGTGTCTTGCTGGTGAAGCTGTAAACAGATGGAGAAATAGTTCAGTTCAGGAAAACCAGACAGTTGATCGACTGTCTACAAATGCCTTCTGTGTACTAACCCAGACAGATGACTCAGTGCACAAGGGCCTCCTAAGCACAGCAGGGCAGGGACTGGGGGAGGAGCTAAGACACCTGTCTAAGACAGATGCCTTCACAGAGGATGGCATTGCCAAGACACGAGGCAGTTAGTGAAAAGTTCGCAGTGTGTTCGTGAAGCTTTGACCAAAGAGGCAGGGCCCCAAATTGGTCCAATCAGTGTCTTTGTCATTTCCCCCAAGTCCAGATCCTTCTCTACTGCTTCATCTTATTTCCTAAGGTGCTCTTAGGTGTGAGGGAACAGAAAGCAGTCCTTAAAAAACTGACCTTGAGGTCAAGAGGCTGACCTTGGCCTGAATAGCAATGGGAAGACCAGGGACACCCAGGCAGCTCAGAACAGGGCCACAGAATCTATCTAATCTGCCTCTACTTTTACACCTCCAGTACTCCCAAAACAGATGGAAGACCCTGGGCCGGGTCTATACAAGAGATGGGCCATGTTCCATTTCTCCCCTCAATGTCTGCACTCAGGTCTTCCCTTTGTCCCCCGGGGGTCGTGTGCTAAGGGTTTCATCATCTGGCAAAGATGAGTGATCTCTGTTTCTCCAACCATATTTTCAAGTCCTACACTGGGGACACAGCACGTGCAATGGCATGACTCTCTGGGGTGTGCTTATGGATCGAACCCAGCTCTCTAAAGCATAACCATGTACCCTAAAAGCTGGCTGTGCCAGTCAGTAGGGTCAGGACAAGCTACACTTCTCAGTTCCACATAGAAAGGTTCAGTGAATTCAGGGCTAGATGCTCTGTGATTAGCTGTCACTCTTCCAGCTGTCACCCTGAGGCTTCTAACTTGCAAGAGAACTATGAAAAGGCTGAAAGACAGACAGTTACAAAGCCCCACAACAGTGACCACAGATGATGACATAAGGACAGACCATGAGAGCAATCAGTGCAGAAGGGAAGGCAGCCCTGCCAAGTGTAGTTGGGAAAGGTCAGGTTGCCTTCGTGTTCTGAGACGTCAGGGATTAGGGAAAGTGGTCCATTATTATCCCATGGGCCTTGTGCAGCCCCTGAAGGCTGGGGCATGCTGTCAGCACGCCACACACCAGCCTTAGTCCTCCTATCCTGTCAACTACGGTGTTGATTATGGGGAAAGAAATCGCCTATACATAGAGAAGCCCTTGCCGACTACCAAATGTTTCCGCCATTGCTGGGCAGACGTTGAGGTTCTCTATCTCTGGGAACCCTCTTTCTCTTGACTTAGGCACTCATGGACACCACCATGGTAGCTCTGGCACAGAGTGAACAGTCACAGAGATACCTATTTGTCTAGAATGGCATTTTTCCACCGACACCTAAAATATATTGTCCCATCAGTATCCTTGTCGTCCACTTTGAACGGGCCTTGAAATCTACCATCGACCTTACTGTTCCTTAAAAAACGTGTTACAAGTTCTCAAATTTCGGGACACAACCAAGAGTGCCTGACTCTGTGGCCATCATGAATGAAATACCAGTAGTTGGTTGATGCGTGTTACTCTGGCATGGTCACTCTGATAGAGAATGCAGACAATAAGCTTAAAGTTATTTTTGGTTCTATTTAAAGATCTTGTGTTTATTTAAAAAAACTTATTGGTAATGTGACTTTTAGCTTTGGTAAGTATAGAATATATCGTTTATTTTAAAAAGAGATAAAGTCAGCTTTCTTAGTAAAAAAGAAAATAGAAGAATGACGTGTTCGTAGACAGCAAAGGAAACATTATCATTCCAGAAAAATCTGTGAAGAAAATGGTATCCTATTTTATCTTGTTTTCAGACTGTTGTATCTGTACATCTTCATATCTTTCCTTGCCATAGGAAACTGCTGAAAAGACCCTCCATGCTACTGGAACAGGCAGGCCCCTCTTTAAAAAAATAAAAAGCAAATGGTTTGTTCAGTAGGAAAGGGGGCCTGGTTCTGCCCTAAAGTCACAAAGGAAGTCTCTTAAGAACCTCAAAACCTAGTGAGCAGAAAAATCACCTAAAAGATGTGATAAAAATATACACTCTAGGGCCTTATCCCAGAAATACTAACATTCTGATTAAGTAGGTCTGATATTAGATCCTAGAATTTGCCTCTTAAATCGCTGCCCTAGAGGATGCTGTGCCCTGAAACAACCCAGCCCTTTGATACATATTAACCTTGACTACAGATCTCTCAAACCAACAAGTAACTATGGATGCAAGGTTAGTTATTCCCAGATTCCTATTAAAGTCACTGTTTGTCAGTTCCTACACAGGGGCACGTGAAAACCTTGGCATCAGTCCTGAATAAGATTGAAGAACGTGGCTGAGTTAGCGGAGGCTGTAAGAATGGGAAAATTCAAGGAAAGGACAGAGAATATGCTAGTAGGCTGGCAGCTGGGGTACCGCCCCAAATTTTGAGGATGGTGCTTAGAGGAGGGCACTCAACCAAATCTGTCGGAGGGGTTCCTTAGGAGTAGTCTACTGTTGGACTCCATGTGACAGAAGTTCAGGAAAGAGGAAAACATAAATAAATTATGCTGCTAACAAGATTTTTTACCTCAGAAACCAAATGCCTACCTTTCTCTGAGGAATTCAGGACAAGTTGGAGTTGTCAATAAAAGTTAATTTATAAAAGTGATTGTTCAAATGCTTCAAATACCCACCAGTCTGTGTGGGTCTTGGAGGGACAGGGGGAGAGATAAGTTTCCCACTATCCGACATGTTCTTGGCTTCCTTCCCACTGTCCAGGCTCCAGCTGCTAGGGGTGGGATTCACAGCTGGAAGGAAACAACACAGCTAAAAACACATGGTCCATCTTTGCCCTTCAGATGCTAAAGATCTTAGGAGAAAGTCCGAACTATCCAGAATGAAAGAAATCAACTGGATTAAAATAAAAAAGCAAAAAAAAACCCCAGGCAACCTCTTGAATACTAAACCTTTATTTAATTGGCAACCTAACAGTTATGGTTGACATTTAATTGGGTGATAGCGTGTCTCTTTATTTCCCTCAAGCTGTCAAACAGAACTACAAATCTCTACACTGGAGTGTAAAAATTGGTTGAGAATTACAAATGTATTTAGATACTGGAGAACAGATGGAAGATGTAGTTACTAGACTATTTAAAAACCGAGTTTATAGTGGAAATTTTGGGACAAGTGGCACCTAAAAAGGGAAAAGTCAATGGCAGGCCAATGCTTGGATAATCTGGCAGAATTAATGGGAAAGGACAACAAACCATACCATCTCATTAACCCACTCTGTGAGGAAAGGGCCGTGGTTTCTAAACCCAATGGATTATACTAAAGAATGTCCTGAAACAATAATTTGGAGTGTTGACAGGATCATTCTTGCGGTCTGCTCCGTGCTTCAGTGAGATACAGAAATGCGGAGCAACCCTGTAGGAAAGGGCGGGGCATCAGGGTAATACCTATGCAACCAGGTTTACAACATCGGCTTAGAGTTGTAGTAGCTCACTCCCTGGACAGACACTGCCATCTGGTGGACATGTTAAGGATTTCAACATTTTACCACTGCCTTTATTTAATGGGGTGGAATTACTGGTCTTAAAATACATCTTTCTTATTCCTTTTATATTTGCTTTGTGGTTCTCTTTTGTAGAAGGGATGAGGGAAAAAAAAAACCCTCATTCTGTTTTCTACTGACGAAGATCAATGTATGACTTGGGACGTTAAAGTTAAATTTGTGTTTTAAAATAATTTCGGCTAAGACCTCGCTGATTGCCATCTCCCAAGGAAAGTTTTAACGTTAATATATCAGTGTACCCAAATGACTATACAGCCTAGTTCTTAATGAGGGCAATTAAAGAGCACTCTATTGAGACATTTCATTAGTGACTCTTGATTTACTGGCCCGTGGGACTGCTCCTATTTTTGAAGCTTGACCCTGAGAGAGGTAAATGGGTGACTAGCTGTAAGCCCCGACTCCCACGGTTGAGGAAGTCACATTAAATCCAATCTTCGTCCTCTGCAGTGTCGCAGACTGATGCTAATTGGCTATTAACTGCTACGCATGTATTTTGTTCTCATTTTTCTGCGTGTGACCTTGAGGCCGGGCACACACTCCATTATGCACTGGATTGCAAGTCTTAAATGGTGCCTAATTGTACGAGAGCTGTATCTGAGTCACCACAAACAATAGATGAGCTGGCCCAATGAGCATTGTAACAGAGACAAAGGATGGGACCCGCAGAATCAATTTGGGAAGTTGCTATTTTCATTGTGCTGAACAAGTAACATAATTGGCAACTTTTTTCAGGAAGAGCAGGCATTGCCTGGGTGACTTGCTAATTGACAAAAGAAAAAAAAAAAAAAGCTGTTAAACAAGGAGTTTCTAACTTGCTCAGATTCTGCCATTAAATTTTACAAGAGAAAAGTTTTGGAAGAATGGGTCATGAATGACCGTCTTTCATGAATTCCCAAGGAGCACACTAGTCCTGGTCATTAAGGATGTGGGGCGCTGCCTTCCACACACACACAGGGAAGACTAGAGAGAATGAGGACAAAACAAACCCTTACACGTTCCAGGACTGATGAAGGGGTTGGCTTGATACCCACCTTTCTCAGGTCCGGAAAGATTTGGGTCACTGCGTGGCAAGGCCCCATCTCCAATATGATTAAACAGCATCTTCTGGAAAGGTACAAGAATCTATTTTTATGATCAATATGCTGACATATGAGGCCGTTTAGAAAATGAGATCATTATCTCCTTACTGAAACTTTGTGTTCCAAATAATTTTTAGATGGTATGATGAGCCTAGGAACAAAGAATTCAATTTCATTTGGGGGGGGAGCAGAGTCTGAGGTTTTAAGGAAAAGAACACTTTAAAAAGTAGGCATTCGATTTTTCAATGTGAATGGTGAATAAATGTTCGTAATAAAATGTAGAGGAAAAAAATAACTGGCATAGGGCAGTTGAGCTGCGGCGTACTTTACCAATGCTAGACTGGTGATATGAGATGCAAGTAAAAACGAGAAATACCAGCTCCAAGAAATCTGCAGAATGCATTGAGCTCTTCCACATTTTACATCTTACATTAACTGAAAAGACATGACGTGTTGATATACTATGATTTATAATCTACAAAAATGCCAGTTTTACATGGTTCTACCTTAAATGATAAAAGACAAAGTGTCAAATCTTTTAAAATACTGGGCTGTCGGGCAAGTTATGACACAGTTTTGCATAGAACAGTACGTCATGACTTGCCCGAAGACCTAATAGACGCATTATAGCCATGTGTATTACTGAGACTTTGGCAATGTACACACTGCCTCAAAATTTTACCAAAAGCAGAAAACTTGGGAGGGTAATCAGCAAAGGCTTTCTCAGCTCCCCCGTGCTGGTATCACATCCTCCCAGAGCGGATGGAACAGACTGAAATTCCCTTGCAACATCAAGTGACAGAGGAAATAGGGCTGGTTAGCTGGGTCAGCCGAACGCACTCAGATATCATTTCTGCAAGACACCAGTGCTGCGCAGAGGAGGTATCCGGGGACTTTCGGGAAGATCACACAATCAGCAAAGATAAACCAATCAAGCCAAATCGCACTCGCTCTCAGCTCTCATCCACTTCCAGATGCAGCTACAGACTTCTGCCAGAATGGTGTAGAAAAATAGAGAAATTAGCTCTGTAGAAATAACTATTTATCTCTGTTCCCCAATCATTCCCAAATAATCTGCACAACTTAGAGCTACACATGAACCCACAGCTTTGAAAACACCCTTCAAAGTTCTTCAAGTGCCCCAGGGCCAAGCCCATGGCCCTGCCCTCACTCGGACTAGGAGGGATCATGTCAAAACCAAATCTGGGGTCCAGCTACGATGATATGCACTGCTAGGATGCTGTATAACACAGGGACCACTCAGGCCAAGGTTCAATTCCTGGTCCAACCTGAAGGATGGATTCAGTGTGCTCCTGTAATCCCAGCGATTTCGGAGGCTGAGGGAAGACGAGCACAAGCTCAAAGGTGACCTGGTCACACAGCAAGATCCTGTCTGAAATAGAGCTGGGCATGGTGGTGCATGCCTTAGCCCCACCTGACGCAGGAGGATCATGGCCTATGCTGGGTTTTAGAATAACAAAACCCAAACAAAAAAACAAAAATCAAACTAAAACTAAGTGTAGGTGGGAAGACAGGCAGGGAAAACCTGAGGACTCACCCACTTTTCCCTCAATGTATTAAAGAAGAAGGGCAAAGGCACAGAAATTGCTGCTGAACTTTTTGGTACCTTATTAGGGAAATGACTGCAGCTCTCTTCTATACAAAGGTATGGGCAAAAGAAAACCACAGGGTAGCCTTGAGGCTTCTCCTCAAGGGTTTTTAGCTGATGTAGGACATCCCCCAGATTTCTGCTACATACACATGCAAACACACACAGACAACTCATTCACCCTACTACCCCTTGTGAGGTGTGAGTAGCAGCCAAAACGTAAAGTCAGATCAAGAATAAAATCATTTCCCATTTCCCTTTCACTTCACCGCTCAGGTAATAACCAACATATCTCTATCAGAAACAGGGCTCAGACAGAAACCAACAACAGCCAGGAAACAGAGGTGCACTGCCCGCCCAGTCGGACTTGTTTTCTGACCCTGCCTATTTGGTTGCTGCTTTTGGTAGCTATCGCGTTTCTGCAGAGAGATGTAAGCAATTCCAGCTCTGTCCTTGTTTTCTAGTTTCTCCATCCCACAAAGGGTACCTGAGAAGGCTCCACGGGGGTTGGATAAATGGCACTGCATGGTCTCTCTCTTGGGGACAGGCAAGAGTTTTCTCTGGAATGTTTGTGTTTGTCAGATAACAAAGGAGAAGCTGGGAAGACAAGGAAAGAAAGCATTATCAACATTGGGGTGGCACTGGCCTGTCTAGAGGAGAGGGCCTGAGGGTGGGGCAGCTGACCATGGCTCAGGAAACTATAGCCTCAGTTCCCGAGGGCTGGGAAGCTCTCTGGGCACCCTTAGTCTACACACACTCTGGCACTGACCTCTGGCACTTGATGGAGCAGAACTTGTCACATTAGGTGAAGCAGAATGAGTAGAACTCAAGCTTGAGGTAGATGGACTTGGCTGGAAATAGACAGGGAGCTCTTGTCACACACTGTTCAGAGGCTTCACACAACAATGACATATTTGAAACAAAATCATCAACACTTTTTTTTTTTAGTTAGCAAAACACGAACAAAAACAAAAGCAAACAAACCAAAAACCACCAGAGAGGAAAAAGAAAAGCCATTCAGAAATACAGAAAAATTTAACTACCTTGGACTGATAAGGAAGCCTGCCTGAATCAATCAAGAACCTCAGATTTCGACTATTGCCAGAGGAATGCGTTCACATTAGTTTCAGCTACAATCTGTGACTTCACAGCATTCCATGGCTAAAGTGCAAGCACAAATGACTTCTAGTCTTGGGCACGCAAACAGGTAAGGGTTTCTAAAAGGCATAGCATGTGCCTTCTCGTTATCTTCAGAAATGTGGTCCAAAGCACGAATTTGGAAATGCATGTTATGCCTTTTATCCAAAGATGGTGAGGAAAATTTAAGCTTAGTGTTACTTAGCTATCATAAATACCGCATTAGTGGTGTCTAAATAAAACATTTGGTTGCAAGAGTTATGCTGGCTTTAAAAATCCCTTAAGACTACATTTTTTTATTTTGTAAAAAAAAAAAATTTGATTTCATATGGAAATCTTCCAACATATACATAAGAAGAAAAATTTTTATAATGGACCCTCAAACCATGTCTTCTTAAATAAAAAAAAAAAAAGAAAAAAAAAAAAGAAAGAAAAAGCTACTGAAAAATGCTAAGAGGCAGATAGCGTGTGGTGACATGTTCCAAGTGTCCTGGACTGAAGCAGAAGGCAGAGGTGGGTCTCAGAGTTAACCCTGTGCAGCTTGCCTGGGCTTTTCCATAGCTTGCTTGTGTCTTCTTAGAGCGATGGGGTGGTTTTGAGAGAAACCTCTTTGTAGACTCCAGAGACCAATAAAGCAATAAGAGTGTTTAAGGGTTTGCCATTAAGTCAAGTTCTTGCTCGTAGGTCTGTTCATTGTCACAGTAGAATGAACAGAAATGCTCGTGATTGAGACAGAAAAGGAATAAACACACCAGACAAAAAGCTAGTAAAGTACCTGCATGTTAAAGACTTCATCAGAGCTTTCTGATTGCCCTGTAATATTGCTTACTTCAGCAGAAGCTTGAGAGGACAGTGAGGAGGAAGAGTATCGGTTGACAGCTGGGTAACTTAATGGGCTGTTTTGGGGGGAAAAAAATGGTCGTTAACTCAGTCTCTGAATTGCAGTTTATCACATGCTGGCATGGTATAAAACTGAAAGGACAAAAAATACATCCCATTTTGCTGTCTTCTGTTGGCCTCAGTATCATCAGATGTTTGAGTTTATTTATTTCTCATGCTGCTGCCGTTTTACCAGTGGCAGATGTCTGCAGCTGCCTCACGGGTTAATTATTTCATTAAGAAATGGCGTATTTGACAAATTGTGCCATCAAGAATGAGAGAATCATTCCAGATCATCTTGTGGGGATGCCAAATTGTACGGTAATTGAGAATATGACTTACCTGCGTCGAGGAATTACCCTGGTACCATCTGGGCTCATAGAAGCAGGTGCGGAATTTCTACACACACGCGGGCTTCCATTAGGGAAATGGACAGGGCTGGCTTGTATACAAGCAGAGAACTCCTAAAGATTCAGGAAAGAAGTATTTCCTTACGGTGATGATATAGGCAAAGAAACGTAGGCGCTGTTTTAGTGTAGTGGATGCACAGCCTAACTGCTCCGCCATCTTCACCTAGGGGCCTATTACAGTACGTTCCACAATTACCAAGCTCTCCCTGGCTTACGCTTTTGTTTTTATAAAAGGTAAGCAAGGCAAATAACAGACAAAGCGATTTTAATATTCAAGGGCTCCCTGGGAAATGGTGTAGTGTGGCAGAAAAGCCAAAAGATGTCACTGTTGGATTCTTTACTGTCTCTCTAACACAAGGTGAATGGCAGTGGTCAGACTGCCCCACCAGGGACACTCGGCATACAGACCTGTATCCCTAAGCTCGACTTCATCACGAAGAACTGGTCCACCAGCTTTTTGTGAAGGGGTCTCATATCTTGAGGTACAAATTTCTCATGCACGGCCAAACCAAATTCCAGAATTTGTGCCTTGATAACAACATAAGGAGGAAAAACCCACATCAGCAACCATCTCTCACTAGGAACCAAACACCGTCTTGACATATTGCGCGCCTCTATCGTTAATCATCTGGATCTGATAAGATAGACACAACCATCACTTTGGAGGTGAGGAAATGGAGGGTCAGAAAAAGTCCTGCGTATAGTAAAAGACAAATGGGATTTGAACTTGGGTCTAATTCCAGACTTGACTTCTCAATACCCCACGCTTCTTTCCCATATATTTTAGATTTGTAATTACAACCTTTCTTAACACTTATGTGTCCCTTTGGGTTCTTCTGGCCCTTCCCAGGATGGGGTGGGAAATGGGGCAGGATTTGTTCCCTGATAGGAAGGTCAGGTAGTTGTCCTCAGGGATCCATTCTCTGATTGACACCATCTTGCCCATGTTACCCTCCTCTCTTCCATCAGGTTCTTTTGGGCCCATTCATCCTGCCCATAAATTTTGAAAATCTGGCAGGGAGCAGGGAAAAAAAATGAACAGGAGTCTTATAAAAGTTACTGTACATCTCGTTTTTGTTTTAAAATATGATTCTTGTTCACTTATTGCAATGCAAGAAGGGAACAGGTTCTCCTTTTTGAAAATAAGTTTCCTGCTGGGGGAACCTACAAAGAGATGAATAAAAACATTCCAATTTTCTTTGTTCAATAGAGCACAATTCCTTTGATTTGAGTAGTTCTGTCTTTTATGTTTTAAAAAATTCTCCCATGCCATTGTGGTCAAGAGAACAAATGCTGCCGGCTGGAAGAAAAATAAACCACACGTAGCCCTAGCCTTTCATTTTTTTCAACTAGTGAAGATTCCAGGTTGAAGCTCTAGTCAGACAGGAACTAGCCCTGGTGGGTTGGAGAACCCATCACGTTCTCTAAAGGACACGACTAAGGCAACTTCTGCTCTGGATGTCCACCTGCCATGAGGACATTTCTACGAAGAGAAAAATATCCTGAAATAACCAGCAAGGACATCTTTGACAGAAACAGTTATAGTGAAGAGTATATGTGAGGTCTAAAGGGAGATACTGATCTCTGGGATGAGGAGGTAGAAGGGATACAGGAGTTGAGCCTACTACAGGAGCTACAGGCTTGTCTGTTTCAAACATTAGCTATCAGGAGGCCTTTCTATTGTTTAGAGAATGTTCCAAGTTGGGTTCTCTATGAAGGAGTCTTTGGCATGGAGATGAGGGGATTTGGGGAGTAATTTGGGGTCCTCCTGCAGGAAGCTGAGACAGAGCAGGACTTAACACACACACAGAATACACTGAAAGAGGCCTGACAGGGGTGCAGTGGGAAAATGCAACATGGGATCACCCACATGGGAAGGTTCCAGGTTCCCATGAGGAAACCTCCCCGAGTATACCAGGCACGTGTGTGCTGATGGTCCTGGGCTGGGGGTGGCTGGGGTAGATAGTGGTGGCAAGACTCTATTGAGGATGCTATCTCTCTGTATCTCTCACTCGTGGAAGAAATAAACCTATTTTTTTTTTTTAAACAAAAGGTAAAAAGAAGTTTAGCTACATGGTAATCCTGTCAGTTTCTTTCTAAATCAGAGATATTTGGCCTGTCACTGTTGTCCCATGTTGAGCCCAAATGGTCAGGCTTTATTTCATCTCCTCTGTCTTGGATGGGGGCCACTGACAAGATAGTGACCTTGGGCCAGGTGGCTCTCGGGATCAAGAAAATTCCTGAAGGACTGACAGTTTGAAAGTATTTGTTGAGGACCAAGTTTTTAGTAGATGTAGTAACAAGTTGTTCCTGGAAGGACCATTGAGGCAGCCTTTCTCTGTACCTGTAGATAGTTTAATCTGAACTACTTTGTAGAGGTCCCTAGAAAGATGGTGCCCGCTCTAGCCCATCCCCCAATTTTAGGGTCCCCTAGAGACGATGTGACTTGCCCATGGTAACATGACTGTCATTTGTACAGCTTGTCCTGACAGGGCTCTCGTATTTCTAGGCCATGATTCTTTCCACAAGGTCCCAGGAACATCATCAGGCAGGACATGGAGAAAATAAAGGCTCCCTGATTTTATTTTTCTTGAGCACTTTCTTGGCCTTGAACTACCATTTTAATTCAGAGAAAAGAATCGAACCAGGCTGAATATTGCAGATATAGTTACGGGGTGAAGTGAACCACTCATAGGAGACTGTGCTCAAGGAAAATGCAGATACTTAAGACTTAACAGAGGTTACAGTAATTCTCTAACCCTAAAGTACTTATTTCTAGCATCTGTAACACTCGTGGGGGTCACACTTGACTTATTTTCTAATTCTTCTCTTTTTCAGAAGCTGTACAACTGACATTGTTCCAGCCCTGACACTCATCTATGGCCACTTCTCTCCTTCTGGTATCAGGTTTTGTGGCCTAAGCCTGCAAGGCATAAATTATGACTAAAACCAGATACAGCCTCATCATTTTCTAGTCCAAAAGAGCATGTTTCATTTATTGATTAGGGATTAACAAGTGGGAAGAGATGGTTATGTCCTTATTTATTATACATATTCCACTTTATACAGGAATAAAATGTCTTTAATTCCCATTTAGGCCAGCCTTCAACCACGGATCCTCCCTCAGAGGTTTTCCAGTTATTTTCAGGCTGAGGTCTATCAACAGGGCCACAGTCGGCAACAGAGTATTCATTCTACTTCTTCATATTTTAATAAACTGTGCTTCTTTTTAGTAGAAAATGATGAGTGTTATCTCGATTTGTCCATACCATATAACCTATAGGCTTAATCTGTAAAGCATGATACTGTTTGAATGCAAACTCTAATGACTGTCCACTTCCTTACTATAGTAAGTAACAATCTCATTCATTCATTTACTTTGACTTTGCCTGAACCTGTCTGACTACAAAATTTGGAGTGAAAAGTTGGCATTGAGCTGTCAGTAAGACTTCAGGGACAGAACATTCCAAGAACGATCTAAAAGACTATGAAGTTGTTCATTATAATATACTGCCTTAGCCTACTCATTGTTAAATCTATTTTTGCATCCACTGGGAAAAACAAATAGACATTAGGAATTTGGGATATGTTACAAGTGAATCTGCCACCCCTGCTGGCCAGCTTCAGTTATACCACTAAGGTAGAAAATCAGGTAGATGGGTCCCTGGGTGAGCAAGCACATATCTAGGCAAGACAGAGAACAGGTGATCAGCTTCTGCCTTCTTTACCTGCTCAAGCATCAGCTCTCTTAACCGCGCAATTTTCTCTCCATCTTCAGGGTGACTTAAGATATATTCTTTGATGAAAAATGCCTAAAAAGAGAAGGATCAGTTAGTCTACTTTAGGTGAATAACAAAGGAAATAGAAGACACAGTTTTTTGTTTGTTTTGTTTTTTGAGAGATTTTGCTATAAGGTGTGTGCACTCTCCAGAGAGACAGACAGAAATAGAAATCACTCCCCAGGAAGAATGGCCATGCCGCAATCTTTTCTCCTTCATTCTCCTCTTGGGATTTTGGGCATCCATGCACACGCACATGACTGGCATGAGTTTTAAGCCACTGGGTCTGAGACTTAAACTGCAGTTTACTATGTGGGAGTCCAGTGACATAATCATTGTACCATCTGCTGGTCCCCACAGTTGTTTTTAAAGGCTTGGCATCTTTTGAAAAATGACACCATTATAAACTACATTTGAGGACAGATGGAGTGATTCCTAGTATGGGTGGTCGGTCAGAAAAGGTGGATAAGAAAAGGATTGTTAATGAAAGAACAGAAATTGTACAATAAGTATCTTTGGTAAAATAAACAAACAGAGCAAACACAGATCAGTAAGCCATTAGGTCATCGAGAAAGTCGTAATGTGTTTTTCTATGCAAAATGCACCACAACTTTCCCGGTGACTCAGTCCAAATAAACTGCCTTGGATTCGGCATCACCAAGATGCTGGCTTCACCATTTAGGATTAGTTAGGGCTTTTTGTTTAAAACTAAGAGAACAGATGAAAAGCCTACTTAAGGAATCTTTTGAATAAGATTAGACTTCTTATACCCCTAAACCTCCTTGCTCAGGGAAATTACTTTAGATAGACATTTATTAAATGGTTTTGATCTTCACAATACTTTGTTTATCCAAGAAAATACATGTATGCAAGCATGTGCATGCACACACACACACACACACACACACACACATAACAAAGGAAATAGAAGACACAGTTTTTTGTTTGTTTTGTTTTTTGAGAGATTTTGCTATAAGGTGTGTGCACTCTCCAGAGAGACAGACAGAAATAGAAATCACTCCCCAGGAAGAATGGCCATGCCGCAATCTTTTCTCCTTCATTCTCCTCTTGGGATTTTGGGCATCCATGCACACGCACATGACTGGCATGAGTTTTAAGCCACTGGGTCTGAGACTTAAACTGCAGTTTACTATGTGGGAGTCCAGTGACATAATCATTGTACCATCTGCTGGTCCCCACAGTTGTTTTTAAAGGCTTGGCATCTTTTGAAAAATGACACCATTATAAACTACATTTGAGGACAGATGGAGTGATTCCTAGTATGGGTGGTCGGTCAGAAAAGGTGGATAAGAAAAGGATTGTTAATGAAAGAACAGAAATTGTACAATAAGTATCTTTGGTAAAATAAACAAACAGAGCAAACACAGATCAGTAAGCCATTAGGTCATCGAGAAAGTCGTAATGTGTTTTTCTATGCAAAATGCACCACAACTTTCCCGGTGACTCAGTCCAAATAAACTGCCTTGGATTCGGCATCACCAAGATGCTGGCTTCACCATTTAGGATTAGTTAGGGCTTTTTGTTTAAAACTAAGAGAACAGATGAAAAGCCTACTTAAGGAATCTTTTGAATAAGATTAGACTTCTTATACCCCTAAACCTCCTTGCTCAGGGAAATTACTTTAGATAGACATTTATTAAATGGTTTTGATCTTCACAATACTTTGTTTATCCAAGAAAATACATGTATGCAAGCATGTGCATGCACACACACACACACACACACACACACACACATACTCACGCGTTTATCTGCAAACTACCGTATGATGGGAAAAAGAAGTGGACATAACAAATAACTTTATGTTTGCTCTATTTGTGTCAATTGTGTCCATTGTAGTCCTAAGTTTATATAATAATAAGGATATATATTTTGAAAAAAAAAATTTGTGAAAACCCAAGAAATCACAACTGAAAACTTTCCCTTCAACAATAGTACCCAATCCTCACCTCTTGGTACCTGGAAACTCCACCATTAACTGCAGCATCAATAACTCCATTCAGGCACATGGTCAGGGGATTAATATTCTGCATCTGTCTTGTCTGACATTGACTAATCAGAGTCTTCAGCTGCTGATTCTTATTTTCTAACACTTCAATTGCATTCTCCAGAGGACTCATTTCTACCTGCGAAGTAAGTGAACATAAATATATATTGGATTTGGTGACATTTAAGAAGAAAGACAAAGTAGATTATCCACGTTCTGAATTACCAGTATTCCCCCTTGGCTCCCATCAATATCTCTGCCAGCACTAGAATAGACAAGGACATGGAAGTCAAGTTGGCTATTCAATAGAAAGGTTTGGAAAGGGCAGGTAATTATGTTCATTGGTTGAAATATGGTCGGGATAATCGGCAACCATCAACTCTATATAAATTAGTATTGTAACAATCCATTTAATTCTTAAAATATACCCGAATATTGCCTGTATTTTTCTTCTCCATAAGCATGGCAAATTTTTATTTAAGGAAAAATTCAAATACAGTGGGATCCTAGCAATGGGAAATGTATTGCAGTCATGATTTGGGAAGTGGCTGGGAATATGGAACATGAGAGGATGGCTTCTTGGAGGGTGTGAGGCTGGAACTGAGTACTGAAAAGATGAAAATGATGCAGTAAGGTTAAGCCATGTATTTTGATGACAGTAACAGCATCAATAATAATGACTGAAATTGATAAAAGTAGATATAGATTATCCAAGAAAGATAGTTAACTGATAATTCTTCCTTGATTTTTTTCCC